>NC_056731.1:1976075986-1976393486 GCF_019279795.1 Protopterus annectens
CCATGGATCCTAATTCCCTAAACACCAACCCCAACATGTCACTGACACATCAGTTGTCTATTCTCCAGCTGGAAACACGGTGTATCCACGCCACTACACATTGGCCACTCCCTACTCCTCTGGACCCATCCCATGGGTTGACTCAATCCAAGTATCCTCAGACATCCCAACCTTTTAGTCCACAAACATTGGTGACATGAGTGACCAATAGGACACTATTCCCAATTTTTGAGTTGTCCTACCTGGGGCACACGTGTCTTTATTTCAAGATTAGTCTCTATACGTCATTACTTTGTTACTCCAGTTAACAAGACACTAAAATAAATTTATAACTAAGACTATATGATAATGCACATGTTACACATGTAAACCAATGATGTGCGAGTTCAGCAACATTATATTACAAATAAGACCGGTTTAGTGATTGGCATTGACATAGCCGGCAAATCACAGGAATGATTCAAATATTTCATAATGGGAAAGTCCTCACATTTTATTCTTTTGAGAACAGCACTAACTTTGAAACAAAATACACAACACTGAATTATTGCAGATTTGTCCCTTCCCTCTATCTTCTTGTAACTCTAATACTATAGTACTGCAATATACAACAGAAACAAAACAACAGCTTATTTTGCCTTGGAAGTTTATATCCCAGCAGAGGCGTGGAAATGTTGCAAAGACATAAATATATATATATGTACTGTTACAAAGGCCATGCATTTGGCATGAAATTGAGTCAGGATATATAAGCCACAGTGCAGAGAAGGAGGTCACCGTGTTTTCTGTAATGGACTATGAATAAATGTTCATTTAACATCTGTTAACCGAGTATGCAGACTGTTCCAGTGAGTCAGGACTCCATTCAGTCATGACATCAGCCTTAGAGGCCAAACAACACAACTAAACATACACGAGAATCATACCTCTCAACCTCTTAATATAAAGGTCTAGCCAAAGCCAAATATAATTGGGGGTGGGGGGTCAAAGATTGGGACATACTGGGATCAGTTAAATAGCTCTGCTTGATAGAGGCCCAGTAAATTGATCAGTGGGGCGGCGTGAGCTGAAACAACTTGCCTAGGCTTATAAATGCCCTTCGGCAGATAGCCTAGTACCTACCTATGAAAATATTACATTTATGGTTATGCACAACCTATTATTCTATCTGCGTCTAGGTTTGTAGGGGCACTTTCATGTTATTTATGTCTGCAAAAGGAATGAATGTGGTTCAGGGAATGTACTTTTACATATAGGTGTATGTATGTGTGTATGCATACATATTTATAACGAACTCGCTGACCTCCATGAGGTGGTCCAATTAGAACCAGGCCATCCAACCCTGACATGCCTGGATCCATATTTCATACCCATGGTTCCTACACCCCACCCGAGTTCCACATACACACAAACCATCCATTATCCAGTTGCTATCCCAGCCATAAGACTCCTCCACACATTGCCCTCTCCCCAGCATTAGGGACACTACACATATGTTGTCTCAACCCATGTATCATCAGGCTCTCCCAACCATTTAGTCCTTGAACATACCTGCCCTGTCTTGTGTAATGGTCAGAAGTTCAAACAACCTGCAAATTTGGTGGGACTACCCTGCAATTGTTTGTAAGGTAGACTTAGCAGGTGGACAATGTTACTCCCACTGGTAGTATCCTGCCTGTGGTTTGAGAAGCAATGATTTGCTCAACCCTGCCCAGCTTGATATGACATAAGATGACAGCACAAAATAATGCAGGAGTTGCTGTTGTTTTCCTTCTCATTCTTTTTGTATGCTTTATTGTCACAATGTTCTTTCTTCATATACATATATATATATATATATATATATATATATATATATATATATATATATATATATATATATATATATGTATCTGTACATACACACGCACAGACATCTACATAATTATATACATTTCCTATACTGTTGGATGCCTGTGCTGGATGATGTGTTTGTGATCACAGCAGCTGAATGTGTATCTGTCATGGCATAGTGGAACTCACTTCTACTATAGTGTGCAAGGTTGAGGGTTTGCAACCTGGCAGTGCAGATTATTTTGTTAATGGCCACAACAACAGCTGTTGGCTACAGGGTGACTAAGGCACTGTAGAACATTTGTAGGCTGGTATGCATTTGTTTGCGCAAAGCACAGCATTACTAACCTCTGGTTGTGGCGTCTTGAACTCAGCCTCTACATTGCTTCACCAGTGTGGTACTCACATACCGGCAGCCAAACAAGCTTACACCCGCATGCTCCCACATACACATGTGCACCATTGTGCATTTTGTTCACATCTGTCAACCGGGACAGTCGGACTGTATGCTTATCCATTGTCAGTGGTGGCCTGGGGTGAAGAGCTCTACATTGACTCCAGCTACATATCCCAATTAATACTGGGATGTTCACATTCATAGAGGGTAACAGACATAACATAGCTATGTCCCCCATTAATCATGCTTAGTTTACATTAAACTGTCAGTATTATCCATGCTTAGGTCAGGTTTACATGTCAGGTATGACTGTTGACAAAGGTCAGTTTAAGGTGAGGTAGGATTCTTGTTTCACAGGTCTGGATAGGTTACATGCAGGTATTCGGAGTAGGTGTAGTTATTCCATACCTGTGTGGTACAGTAGAGGTGAATAGCTAAGGAATAGGCAGGTAGGTAGTGGGGGTGACATTGTAACTGTATATTAGCCCGTAGGTATAATTGGATGGGGAGCATTAGGTAAGGTATGTCGAATGTTGGGATTTGTATGCGAGGCAGGACAAGAGGTGCCAGTATCACTAGTTGATGTAGTGGTATAGAGTGTGAGGTGGGGGGGTTTGCAAGGTGGTGAGCCTGTGCTGCTCCAGGTGTGCTTGTGGTGTTCCTTCATTTGTTAGCTACATGTGTCCTGTGGGACAGCTGCAATATTACATGTGGGTTGGGGTTCCAGATACTGGCAATATAGTGGGGGAAGAGGGTGTCACCTATGTGTACCCGTAGACATTAATAGAAATGGAACAGGGGCTGATAGGTATGTCGTGTGCATGTGGCACAAAGGGGAGTGTTATTAGGGGGATTATACAGGGATGTGCAGGATGGCTGCAGGGAAGGTTCACAGCTGGCCATGTTGTCTACAGCAACAGCTGTGCATATGCACTGCATGTGGTGTTTGTGTCAGACACTCACACCCCCGGGGTGGGGGTGAGGACTACAATAATACCTTGTGATGCCTATTACATCGGCTTACATGCCTACAGTGGGGTGTTGCGACCATGTGTTCATAGGTGTTGTATAGTGGGTTATGCATCGACACATATGGTTATACCGTACTTAGCCATGTAAACTGGACTGTGCCATATCAGGAATGGCTGCCCATTAGGTGTAAGCATGCCTGTCAACTGTACAGAATCCACGGCCTGTCCAGAGTTTGCTTTATACTATTGGTGTGTTCCTCTTACAATCTGCACCTGTCTGGCAAATACCTGGGAACTGACACCATTAAATACAGACAAGTAATTGTGTTTAGGACACCACATCCTTCAGCCGAATCATGCTAATGCATAACCTATTATTCTATCAGCTTTCTAAGGTTATAAGTGAAATATGTGCTTTCTGTCCCTATTTGTCCCCCCAACAGTTTAGGTTCTGTCCAGTGGTTTTGCTCTTAGAGGTTGAGAGGTATGGGCATAAGCTCTGCCCAATTGGTAATATTACTTAAATCCCCGGGGCGGTCCTAATACAATTGTGCCAGCCAACACCTGCACGCCTAGACCCATAATTGCATACCCATAGTTCCCCCACCTGCCCCTCCTCTACAACACTCATCCTTAATGTGGGTGCAGGTGGAGTCTAACCACACCACTATACACTGCTCACTCTACTCGTGTCAGGACCCATGTTGTACGTTGTGTCGACCCATGGGTCATCAGACTTGCATAACCTACTGGTCCATGTACGTATACAGCCTGGCTGGATAAATCATTACAGGGACTGACTCTGATGATCATTAATTTTTGGGGTGTCCCACAAGGGACATTGATATCTTCATTTCAAGGTTAGACTTGGCAGGTCTCTCCCACTCGTAGTATCCTGCCTGTGGTCTGGGAAGCAGAGGTGTGTTTACTTGTATCGTGTGTTTGTATGTTTCACCTCTCTAGGTGGGGGGTTGATGCTACGTGTTACACGTTTGTTGATTGGACCCCTCAACCTAATTTGCATGGCCTGTGAACATATGTAATTCATAACTGCTGTATCACATCCTAGCTATATACATGTGTATATTTACACACACACACACACACACACACATATATATATATATATATATATATATATATATATATATATATATATATATATATATATACATTACTTTATACAGATATATCTGTATATGTATGCATACATGTATATATTTATATATTGCTGTCTATATATATCAAACAACATATGGGTGTATGGGTGTCTGCATATGTATATATCTATATGTGGGTATGTATATGTGTTCTGTCTCTGTATGTATACATTTGTACTATGGAGAGGGAGAGGTATATCTCCATGTAGCAATGGGTAGATATATACACACACACATACCTCTACATATATGCATCTACATCTGGTTATTCTGTTCTTTGCCATGTAGATTAGACTTTGCTGCAGTGGGACTCGTAGCAGGTGTGGCTGCTCATTGGGTGACACCTCTGCCCAATGAACACTTTTGCTCACATCCCTGGGGCTGTCCATATAGACCCACATCAGCCAACACCAGCACACCTAGACCCATAACTAGCTACCCATAGTACCCCCACCTGCACCTCCTCTACAGCACCCATCCTTACTCTGAGTGCAGGTCGGGTCTTAACAGACCACTACACGCTGCCCACTCTCCACTTCACAGGACCTATGTCATACGCTGCCTCGACCCACGGGTCATCAGGCTTGCCCACCCTTGTATTCTGGGTAATTACACACATCAGCCAGAATGGTCGTCGCATCGGCTTCCTTTGGTAATATGTCAATTTTTGGGGTGTCCTGCAAGAGACGCTACTGTCTGTGTTCCACAATTAGATTTCACAGGTGCACTGTGTACCCCCCTGGTGGTATCCTGCCTGTGGTCTGGGGAGCAGTGGACTATTTACATTGTTTGTGTATTTGTGTGTATGTTTCCTCTGTTCGGCTGGGGGGGTGATGCTACGTGTTACATGTTTCTTGCCTGGGCCCCTCACTTCCATTGGCATAGTCTGTGAACATATGTCATTATTGTGTGCTGTTTCCTATCATAGCTGTATATCTCTGTATATCTACACACACACACACACACACACATATATATATATATATATATATATATACATACATACATATGTATATATATATATATATATATATATATATATATGTATATATATATATATATATATATATATATATATATATATATATATATATATATATATATATATATATGTATATACATATATATACGTATGGGATGTATGGCCTTAATCTTGCTTATCTATTGCTATGATGGCTTAGTGGTTAACTACTGTGACTGTGGTGTGCAGGGTTGTGGGTTTGAGCCTTGCTGAGGCAGTCTATTTTGTTACTGGGCAGAACTTGGGCCGTTGGATCCAGAGTGATTAAGGCACTTTACAGCAGTTGTAAGCAGGTTTGCTTGAGTTTGCGCAATGGTAAGCACTGCTAACCTCTGGTTACAGTTTCTTACACTCATTAGCTTCTACTTTGCTTACTCTGTGTGGGCAATGCTTACCACTGCACAAGCGCACTTGGACATGCTTGCCGCTGCTTATTTGTGCTTAGACTTGTGTAAATGTGCCTTATTCATTATAACACTAACACTTCATGTGTGCATTTCATGCAGTACTCCAGTTCACATTTAATTGTTATTCTGTAGGTTATATGGCAAAACGATGTAAAATTATGTTCATATGTAGATTTCCAATGGAAAATGATTTGTGCTGCAGTAGGACTCTAACCGGGAATGTCTGTTCATTAGGCAGATGTTCTAACCACTCCACTTTTGCTGTGCTGCTTCACTTGCATATATATTCCTTGTTATCCTCTTCAGCATTTTCAGCTGCTTTAACCGTAGCTAGGCAATGGGCATACCCACGCACCTATGGTTAGCTGTACTCGGGGTTTTAAAAAAAATAAATAATAGGGTTTCTTCGTTTTATTTGACTGTACTGTTGCTGTTGAACACTTGGGGACTGTTGGTGGGGATATGCGGACACTTGTGAGCTGTTTCGCTCATTTATTTACACATTCTTCTGTTCTACTTTGCAGGGGCGTGATTATTCAGAGAGATCTGCTCTCAGACATGCCCCCTGCACTTATCCACGCTCCGTGTAGCATTAGGAGTTCAGGCAGCGCGCCTTCATTAATATGCATGGCGCACTGCCGTCCTCCTCTTCAACTGCCACTTCCGTGCAGGACTATATTAGTCCTGCATGGAAGATTAGTAAATCCGGGGAACTAAGTAGTGTTTCTTCTAGGGAATGCCAGTTCATAATTAATTCACATGAGTGAAGCTTATTTAGTCTGGGAGACAGTCCTAAATTCAATCATTTCAAACTACAACACTTTATTGTCACCAAAATGATCCTGGTGTGTCTGATAAAACAAATATTTTGCAAGTATTGACTGATTCTGTCTAGACACCTTTGTTATCACAAAGTGAAACACAACTCAGGTAAAAATCTCGAAATAGACATGTATAAACATGATATAAAATGCCACTTAACTTTGTGTTTTTTGGCAAGAATCTTTCTAGATATTTCTGTGTATTTTAATTTCCAAGGACACAACTACATTTCAAGCTGATACTTTGCAGATAATTTCTACAGCTGGTGTCTCTCAACAATTTATGTTTCAAATTTTTAATAACCCATTCACATGAAGAGTGCAATACTTTGAAGTGGCACTTTCCTCATTTAGCGGCAGAGTATATGCCAGATTCATTCATGTAGCAGTAACAAGAAGCATTATATTTCTCAAAGACATGTTCATTGCTTTTCATGTGAAGAAAATAGGACCAAAACTGTTGTATGAAAAGCTTGTGATCAACTTGTTTTCATACAACTTGGAAGATGTTTACTAAAACTTTAGTTTACTGGTCAAAATTATGTGTAGTGCTTGAATGAAGCCCCTTAACACTAGATATATTTACCCTACAGCAACGAAGATCAGCTGTTGCATAAAAATATATGTGATTCCTTTATGAAAGTGAAATGCAGTATGAACACAGCACAGCTTTGCATTTCCAGACTATTTTTTTTCCACATATTCTTATGTACAGTTTCATTATAAATCTATTTCACGTCTTATTTTATATTCACTAGGCATGATACCAAATCTTCCTAAAAACAAGTTTTGATTGCTCCAAATATTATATATTAAGGTGTTGCAGATTAATTATGTTAATAATAATTCATAGGTGGAATCTTTCTACTGCTTTCATTTTTTTAATGCAACATTGTATATATTTCATGATTGTTCACATCTGACATAGCTGTCAAGGCTGTAAATAGTTAATTGCATTAGACTATGGAACACTGAATAGAACTTGTTTAATGCACAATATTTTTGCAGTTCAGGGATAATTTATCAGTAGTATAATCCTTTTGGTTTAAAATATCCCTGCCTACACATTTTGTTCATGGTTAACAAGTCAGAGAAATTAAAAACAGACTTGTTTTGGGATGCAGGATCAGCAAATGTATGAAACATGATATCATGTATTAAAAACAGTTGACAAATTAGTCTATCTTTTTTTTTTTTTTTTTTTATAAAATGCAAATTGTGTAATTTGGAGACACACCTGGAAACTCTTTAAGGTTTGACACAAGAGTCAGAGTCTCTAGTATATTTTAGTGTTTCAGAGTTTGTGGCCAAATACTCTTGATCAGTCAATCCAAAATCCATTACCCTAGGTTTTTTTTCTCAGACTATCTATTGATAGCTGACACATTTTACAGTTGCTGTCAGCTATCATAATAGCAATGGCTTCCATGCTTACTATCCAAAACTGACTCACCTTGTTTAATTCAGCTTTGTGATAGTTTTGTTTGCTATGAGCCACTTCTTTTAACACACCCTCAGCATTTTCACCATTTACAGCCCTAGCTTCAAAGAAAAATTTCATGGTCAGCTCATGCAGAAAATCCTCAGGGATGCTTACAGATAGTCATTGTAAAATACAGGAGATTAACAGTGCACTCACCAAGACTTTGCAATGCAGAGGACAACTGCGGTTTCTGCCAACTATAAGGAATTACATAGTTATGCTAGAAATAGAGATACAAAAGCATATTTATTTCTAAAATGAGGACCCTCAATAGCAAATCATAGGATAAAGCACCAACAACAACAGAAAGACAAACTTTAGATTAGTTCTATTTAATTTTGATAGACAATGTTGGAATAAAAGTGCAAACAAGGGATGCACATACTTGTTTTTGTAATTCATCTGCACTGTCAAAGTTGAAACTACTTCTGAAAATAAGAAATGCTGGCTGTCTACAGACAGTGCTTTGAATACTCCACCTACCAAAAATGTGTGGAAACCAAATTAAACAAAATCAAGTTAATTAGCTATATACAAAGCTGTGCAATCAACACATAAGTCAACTAAGTCAACATAGCCTGGTAAAGGAGAAAGCTAGGAATGATTAGTTACTGTTGCACAGCTTTCTGATTCATGAAATGTTGTTGTTGTGTCTTTCGGCTTTTCCCGGTTAGGGGTCGCCACAGCGGAACTCCGGTCCGCTAATGATTGGCAGTTGATTTTTACGTACCAAGTTGCCAGCCCTGATGCACAACCTTCAACGAAGGAACGCCCATTCACACGTCTCCACGCAGGAGACAGTCTAGCTGAGAGTCGAACCGGATAGCATCTTACTGTGAGGCGACAGCGCTACCGCAGCACCACCACCGCAGATTGATTCATGAAATGTTGTATGGTGCATAATTTGTAAAACAAATTCAAATTTGTTTGAAATTAGTTTTTGCAAACCAATATTTGTCTAATATTCATTGAAACTGCCATATCATGTCTTGTTTTGCCTTGCTAGTAACAGTCAGCCATCAATCCAAAGGCATTACCACAAATATAGCCTTCTAAAATCACATCACAATAGTCATCACTAGTTCTATTGAGGCTAAGAGCAAATCTTTTATTCTCAGTCCTCAGAGATCATATTTTGAAGGCCAATTTTCAGACAATGATGTTATAATACAGTCATAGCTATAAAAGGCATCTGTTAGAGACCTAGTCAGTGGATAGATGTTGCAGATTCTGAAGCCCATTATCCTACAGAATAATGAGAGCTAATCACCCCACATTTAGCCACACATCCCCCATTGGCATTCCCACAAGGTCCATCATATGGTTTATGACTCTCATTTCAACCACTAGGAGTAATGCTTTCCAGAAGTAATAATAGCAAATTCTATAAAATGCATCTTCCTCAATAACAGTTCTGTTGTAAGTTGCCATCTAGTAAAGGTTGGAAAAAAGATAACTAATAGAGTAATCAGGGAGTTGTTACACCCCAACTGCAAGTATGTACTACTTCTCTCATTCTTTCAAATTACTCTGGATCAGTTTGGTCAAAGCATATAAAATATTGCTAAGTGCAACATTCATTGTGAATGATCATATCAACAAATTCTTAATGCCTGGTTCTGAATCAATTTTAGTTACATCTCAGAGAATTAGCAGTTATATTGATACTCTTAAAGGTCAATCTCACATATTTCCTTTCTTTTTATTTTAGTTAGCATAGCATAGTTTGTTTTTCAATTAATGACAGCATAAGTGCCAGGTTTATTAAAATTCTGGAGGCTCAAGAGGCCACAGGTGACATAATCAGAGGTCACCTGTAGTAAAGGGTCAAGATGTACCTCTTTGATGCACATGAAAGGTCTGAGCGCATATATCCAGCTAGTAGGCCTGCAATACTTTTTGTACACATATATCCAGCTAGTAGGCCTGCAATACTGTTTGTATGCATATATCCAACTAGTAGGCCTGCAATACTGTTTGCACACATATATCCAGCTAGTAGGCCTGCAATACTGTTTGTACACATATATCCAGCTAGCAAGCCTGCAATACTGTTTGTACGCATATATCCAACTAGTACACATATATCCAGTTAGTAGGCCTGCAATAACTGTTTGTACACATATATCTAGCTAGTAGGCCTGCAATATTGTTTGTACGCATATATCCAAGTAGTATACATATTTCCAGCTAGTAGGCCTGCAATACTGTTTGTACACATATATCCAACTAGTAGACCTACAGTACTGTTGTGTTTTTTGCTGTTGTTGTTTTTTTTTTTATGCAAGACCACACTCTGAAACCATTCTTGGCTAATTCATAGCTTTAATTGTGCACCTGTCTCTCAAAGTTTTTAACATATTAATTTAATATAGTATGCTGTCTGGATGCCTTGTATGTGCACCACAAGAAAGGTCAAAGTTATATGATGAGGAAACACTCACAAGACTTATTTTAACAGAGACTCAAATTACTTGGTCCAGTCAAGTGACTTGTTCAAAATGGGACAGAGTATATATCTGTAAATGCAGATGTTGTGAGAATCAAATCCCTGAAGTATAGGGTAGGGCGCAACTTATTTGCAGCTTCATTAATTACCCACTAAGCTATATTTCCAGTCACTTAGACTATATCAGACAGCTATAGACAAGTGATTCACTCAAGAGTTCCATAATGTACTAAAGGAAACCATAAAAGAAAGCCATGTTAGAACATGTTAAGTAACATCCTGTTTTGGCAATGAAAACAGGATTTGGAACCCTCTAGCAAGTCCACATGTTTAACTGATATGCATGCATGTGCATAATATGCACGTCATGCGTGTGAATACACACATACATTAAACACCCTCTTTGCTAGACTTTGGCTATACTGATTTCACTCTTTAAACTTACAGATTTGCACAAAGCTAGTACAATCATAGTTTTATTGCATTCTCTGGATCTTATGAAAGAAGACTACTTTATTTCTGTCGCTAATAGGTGCAAAGGTTCATAGATACTTACTAGGATATTGATCGATGAAGAGCTTTAAAAACAGAGTCCTGCATTCTCATGAAATTTATAGCCCTTGTAATTTAAGTATAAATAACCCAGAGCAGGCAAAACATTTATATGTTACTCCTATCCATAAGTGACAAAGGTACAAAATCAGGGGTGAATTTGTGGTTCCCATCCACTTGCCCAGATTGCATTTGTATAGAGTAATTAATGTACCTTGCTTTATGTGGAGATTAATATATCCCTCTAACATGTTCTGTTTATGTTGTAGGATAGATTAATACCTCTTGAGTGGGTGTTTATGTCACTACTGGACTTGAGAATGTGCAGTACATCGAAGAGGATGGAGTCTTTTGGGGCTCTGTATGCAAGGCAGAGATTGTCCCTTGGTAGCCCATATGATACAAAGAAGAAGGATGGGATACTGGTAAGAGGAACATTGTTCATGGCCTTATAGAAATAAATGTAGCAGCAGTCAATTTTGACAACCTGGACATTATACTTCTACCCAGTATATGGTCGTTTTAAATTGTCACTGGATAAGGATAGTTTACAGATGAAAATGGAAAACAATTTCCGAAACAGACTAGACAAAGCAAAACAATTAACACATTTTAGAGTACTTAAGGAAAAAACTGTGAAACAATTAAAAAAAACTGCCATGTTGAATAGCAAATGGAGAACAGGTCTGTCATATCTTAGAGGACATCTAGACTATTTACTTAGGTTCATACATTCATAGGTTCATAGGTGTTTACTAGGCTAACAACCACAATGGCCTTTTTAAGCCTAGCCATGCATCCCAAATCTCTGACAAGTTCTGATACCCTTGATAAGTATAAGCATGGGCCTGGGAGATGAACCATTTGCAGGTTACCTGTTTGCATCAGAGACATAGGTGCCAAACCAGGGATGAATTTCTGGTTTCCCATCTAGTTGTCCAAGTTGCACTTAAATCGAATTAGGGAGGAACTCTGCTTCACATGGATGGGGAGCCTGTTCCATAGACAGGGTAGTCTCTGAGATACATACCTATCCCTCCAGCAGATCCTATTTATATCACAGACAAGGTTTAAGTCTTTAGAATGGGTAATTCCGGTACTGTATGTTTTGTGGATATGCAGGAGGTCTATCAAAGTGGGGTCTGACAATACCCTGTATGCCAGGCATAGATCTCCCCTCCTCAAAAGCCTGTAGGGGACAGAATACAGGGATAGGGCTTTGAAGCAGTCTGCATAGGGCATATTACTTACACCCTGTATTCTTTTAGTGAGGAATTTCTGTGGACATTCCAGTTGTTGGATATGCCTGGTTAGGTACATATTAAAGGGGCCATTGTACTCAATACGTCTGATGAATGCCAAATACAGCGGAACAATGACTTCCTTGGACTTAGATGCCATACATTTGTTTATAAGTTGCGCAACATAGAATGATTTCCTCACCACTGTAAACATGTGATGATCAAAGTCTAGATTACTATCTATGTCTGTCCCTAAGTCCCTAACTACTGGGTCAACTCTAAGGGGTGTGCTGTCAATATGATAGTTACCAGGGATGGATGACTTCCCAAAGGATACTATTATGCATTTCTTGGCATTTAGTTTTAGTCCATGACTCTGACACCAGTTGTTTGTCTGCGTCAGCCCATCCTGGAGAACATTTATGTCAGTGTGAGATTCAATGACAGCTCCTAATTTGCTATCATATGCAAATACAGTTAGGAAGAGACCACTGACATTGGCCTTGACTTCTGAGAAGTAAATGTCAAAAAGGAGCAGTCCAAGGACTGGTCCCTGAGGGACTCCACTTGTGACTGTCCTCTTTATAGAGGTAGACTTCCCAATTCTAACTTCCTGGATCCTGTCTGTTAGCCAGTTGACTATCCAATGGGTGACATGCAGGTTTCTACCTAACTTCTTGAGTTTGTCAACAATGCCTGAGTGGGGTATTGTTTCAAATGCCTTGGCCAGGTCAAGGTAGGCAGTGTGAACGATTTTGCCCTCATCCATTAGCTTAGCATTCTTTAAACTACAGCCTAGAAGAAATTGCATAAGGCAATATATATTATTTTATGTATTTAGCAGTAAAGGGTGGTTTGTGTTCTTGAGCATCTCCCTTCCAGCCTAGTTGCATTATATGCAGTTTATTTGATGTGTTCTAGTTCTGACACTCTCCATAATCCTTTAAAGTTGTTTCTAGGCCAGACTAGGCCCTCCAGAAAATGAGATGCTAGAATAACATAGATAACGGCTGGTAATATAAATTGTTTTTCATGCTCTCATGTTTTCATCACTGGGCCCAGAAAGCACGGAATCATTAAAGTCAAAGTAAACTTTATTGTCATACAGATCAATGCAGAGGAAAAACGTGTATATCACTGCACAAAATTTTGATACTCAAACTCATATCAAATGAATGACAGTTTACAGAAGGAAGATAGATAGATTGTTGGCAGGAGTTTGAACAGTCCACGAGCTGGATGGTGTATATCCCTCAATAGTTTTTGGACTCTGCCATAGTATCTGTTTGACTATATGTCCTGTGGGGATTGAAAGTTGGCGCCAATGATTTTTTTGGCCTGTTGAACAATTTTATCCATTGCTTTTCAATCAGCTTGAGAGCAATTTCATTACCAGAGAACAATGTTGTTTGTCAATACACCCTCAATCATGGCTCTGTAGAACTTACATTACATTACATTAGCAACTTACATTGAAACTACTGGATTAATGCGTAACTTTACCTAATTTCTTTATTATTTATTAAATATTATATGGTAAGACATTGTACCCTTCTTCTCCTTGTAATTTCTGCCACCCAGCATCTAGGTGAACACCTTAACCATTATGCCAACCTCCCACCCTTGGACAGTTTATCTCTTATTAAAAAATAAACAAATGGATGACGTTATAAATGCACTATGCACATTGGCAGAGACTGTTGTCTGCTATGTAGAACTACATGTCTTCTTTTCTACATGTGAAATATATTCTCTGGTGGCTAAAAGTGTCATCTAATGCAATATAAATGAATGTTCAACATAACTCCAAAGAAACAAGGGTTTTGGCCATGGTGGTGCAGCGGTTAGCATTGTTGCCTAACAGCAAGAGGTTCTCCCATTCAATTCTCAGCTGGAGCGCCTTCTGTGTGGAGTCTGCATGTCATCCCCGTGGTTGTGACATCTAATGGCATGCAGGTAGGTGTGTGCATGAATGGCTGTGCCTTCTTTGAAGGTCTGGCGTTGGGCTGGCAACTCGGCACTGTAAAAATCCACTGCTGATACTTAGCGGATTGGAGTTCCACTGTGGTGACCCCTAACTGGAAAAGCCAAAAGACAAAGACATCAAAAACAAAACACTGAGATTGCTGCCATTGTGGAAAATTGGATGCAAGTTGCATTTTTTTAATTGCTGTTATTATATAACTATTATATAATTTCACCCCTTCCATTTAAACAGACCTAGGCAACCACACATTGTTACTAAAAATTTGCCAATCTCCAAACACAAAAATAAAACTAGTGTACAAAATGCACTATGGAAAGGCACATCTCTGATGAGGTGGATTAATGCCTTCAGTGTAGCCCAGGTGACCCAAAATCTGTTACTGCACTTGTCACTGAATCAGCTGGATGCCTGGGGGTGGAAGTGACCAACTGATACCAGCTCTTCTATTCTAGGTGGTTGGAGGGGGGGGGGGGTTGCCTGACATACAGTGCTAATGACCCCTAGTGAAGACTGCGCAATTACAACAGTGACACTAGGGGCTAGTACGTGATCAGGACTGCTAAGCACTGCTTAGCACTGTGGACAGGTTGATATATATTTGGAAGCATAAACATCAACTGGATCCAGTACTCCGAATGTTAACGTCAGTTGGGAGGGTTCAGAAAAGGCAAAAGCAAGGACTAGGGATCTGAGGGGGAAAGCACTGATGCATGCCTGAATGACTACATATTCTTCATATTGACCACTGCTGCAGTAGTCTAAACTATAAAGGTTGTACCCTGCATATGATATAACAGGCAGATAGATTCCAGAGCATCAGGGCACCTTCCACACACTCAAATCATTAGTAAGCTTCAGCTGAGTTGACTAAAAGTCTGGTTGGGGCCCTTCAGAGCTTTCATTCCACCAAGTAGAGTGCTCATGTGTGGGCTTACAAGGATTGGCAGTTGGCTAAAACTGTTCTGTTGCTGGGCAGTAAGTTCTTTTTGGGTTCATAGGCTCATAGGATGATACTAGGCTATTGGCCCTTATAAGCCTAGCCAAGATTTTTTCCCACGTTTCCTCAAAGTCAGCACCTGTTTCCCCTGTCCAGCAGGGACACAGGTTGAATCCCAGGGGTATATTTTCTGTTTCTCATCCAGTCATCCAGGTTCTTCTTAAAAAGCGCTAGAGAGGTACTCTGCTTGACATGGAGATGGAGTCTATAACACAGATGAGGGAGTCTTTGGGATGCAAACTGTCCTGCCAACAAGTTCTATTAATGTCAAAGACCAGGTTAAGGCCTTGCATGTGGGTTGCATGAGTGGAGTTTGTCTTATGGATATGCAGCAACTCCATCAAGGCTGGGTCTGAAATGGCCTTGTATGCCAGACACAGGTCACCTCTGAGTAGTCTATATGAGACTGAGTAGAGGGACATGGCTTTTAACTTATCTGTATAGGATAGTTGTTTGAGACCCTGGATTTTCATGGTTAGGAACCTATGTGGTTTCTCCAACTGATGCATGTGCTTGGCAAGGTACATGCCAAAGGGGGAATTGTACTCGATAATGGGTTTGATAAGGGAGGAGTACAGGGATGTTATGACCTCATTTTTCCTGGATGAAATACCCTTATTTATGAGGTGGGCCATGTAGAAAGCCTTCCATACAATGGAGGCAACTCTGTGATCAAAAGTCAGGTTGCTACCAACCTGGGTTCCCAAGTCCCTCATGACTGATTGCATGCTTAGTACATTGTTATTAATGTGATAATTAGTGGAGATGACATTTTCCCCAAAGGGAATAATGGTGCATTTCTTGGCATTCAGTTTGAGGCCATACTTTTGGCACCAGTCATTAGTTTAGGTGAGGCCCTCTTGGAGAATGGTTACATCACTAGGGAAATTTAAGACAGCACCCAGCTTGCAGTAATCTGCAAACTTGGTCAGCCACAGAACACTGGTTTTGGCTTGCACCTCAGAAAAGTATATCCCAAACAGTAGTGGCCCCAAGACCGATCCTTGGGGTACACTGCTCATTACAGGTCTACTACTAGAGGTGGCTTCCCCTACTTTGACTGAGTGGGTTCTATCAGTGATCCAGTTAGCTACCCATCTGGTAACATATGGGTTGATGCCTAGCTGGGAGAGTTTATCTATTATGCCTGAGTGGAGAATAGTGTTAAAGGCTTTACCTAGGTCAAGGTAGATGGAGTGCACTGTCTTTCCCTCGTCCATGGCTTTGGTGACTTTTTCTCAGAAGTTGACCAAGTTTAACAGGCATGATCTCACTTTGACAAAAACAAACTGTGAGGGGTCAAGTGTTTGGAGGTTGCCAATGTCCTTGTTTATTAGGTCCATGATAATGCATTCCATGGCCTTGCAGATCAGGCTAGTTAGGCTGATGGGCCTATAATTACCTGGGTCAGTGGACACTCCACCTTTGTGTACAGGGATGACAGTGGCTGTCCTGCATTCAGCTGGGATGAAGCCAGTGCTCAGGCTTTGGTTGAATAGGGTGTCTAATGGAGCTGAGAGCTCATGGGTGAGTTAATGTAGGATACAGCCTGGAATTTTATTGGATCCCTTGAAGACTGTATTTTTTGCCTTTGAGAGGACATTAAGGACCTGCACCCTGGTGATGAGGGGAGGGAAGCAGGTGCTGGGGGTGTCTTGACTTACTGTTGGGGGGACAAGGGGGGTGACGTTTTCAATGAACCTGTCTGCCAGTAGGTTGGCTATATCTATGGCGTTTGTGCATTTGATGTTATTGACCACCAGTTCAGAGCAGATTTGGGTGCTGCCTTTGAGATTGTGGACATATGTAAAGAAGGCCTTGTGATTCTTCTTGGTGTATGTGGCCAATTTGGGCTCAAAGTTAGATTAGAGGATTTCACCAGTGACGTTATTTGCTTGTTCAGACAAAGGAGAGATTGCTTCCAACTTGGCACCTGCTCCTTCTTGGCCATGGACAGCAGTTTTTTCCTTCTATTACAGAGTTTGTTTATTGCTTCTGTCCACCAGACAGGTTTACTCTCCCTTGAGGAAGATGATTTGGTCCTGTGGGGTATTGCTGAGTCCATACAGCTATGTACAGCTATGTAAGTGCTCATATAGTTTTTGGTGTAGGCTTGAACATTATTGCTAGTTCCAACTAAAGGGATGGTGGCTGTGAAGCTGCTTATACCTGCTCTGTGAAGATTGTAGTCAGCTTTGGAAAAGCTTTTTCATTTGACCCTGACAAGGGCGGGGGTTCAGGGGAGATGATGACTTCAAAAGTGATGGGTAATGGACGGATCTTACCAAGGAGGATGACACTGTAGGAGTGCTACAGTGGCTACTCATGTGGGTTAGGACCCGGTCCAGGATATGTTCACCTCTTGTAGGAGTGTTGACCAGCTGATCCAATGCAATGGCATTGATGAAGTCAAGGAATCTCTGTGCATTCATGTCTGGGCTAGAATAGGTCTTCCACTCTGTGGTTGGGCAGCTAAATTCACCCAGGATCATTGTAGACGGTTGATTCTTGATGGAGTCAAGTAAGTCCAGATAGGTGGAGTGGGCGACCTGAGTCATGGTTGGGGGTCTGTAGCTAGCTATGATTTGAATAGGTGTTTTGTCAACAGTTAACTGCACTTGTAGTGTCTCCAGGGTATCATACCATTTGACCAGCCTGGAGGTGTTCATGTCTTTGATAAATATTGAACTCCACCTTATTTGGCTTTGTAGCCCTCCATTTGCAGTCTAAAAGTATGGCAGGATGAGTAACCTGGTAAGGTTGGAGTGCTAGCCACAGGTCTGAACCAGGTTTCAGTGACTGCACAAATGTCAGCATCCTCCAGGGCAAGGAATGCTTGCAATGAGTGCAGTTTCATGCTATGACTCCTAGCGTTTAGCAGCATGACCTTTAAATTTCATTTATAAGAATTTTTCATGTTGTTAATTTTGGGCTTATGACTTTGCCTGAAATAGGCACTATGGGGGAGGCAACAGCCTTTGCCATGAGCCTAAATCCCAGGGGAGACAGATGAAGGTCATCTCTAGAAAAGCATCATGGTAGAACTACCACAACAGCAAACCAAACACATAATCACACAAAAACATACTCAAAGGCTCGAAATAAAGATCTGCCTAAGCAGCAGAGACCTCCAAAGCAGACACCCAAGCAAACGCTACCCCAAAACAAAACACGTGCAACACATATCTCACAAAGCCAGTGTGCTGAACAGTCACAGCCCTTTGGGCTAAACCACACACCTGATACACTTGTAATAGGTGACTCTATCATCAGGCACACTGACGTCCCACTCACCAGGCTGAACAAGGAGAAGTCCATGGTGAGCAGCCTGTCGGGCGCTAGGATCCGCCACATAACACAAGCACTCAGGTCACTCCAAGGCAAGTACAAATATGACTCAGTCATTGTCCATGCTGGTGTGAATGACCTGAGACGTACCTCCTTGGACTACATGAAAAGAGACATAGAGGAGCTCTCTGAGCATGTAGCCCAGGCCGGTATGACCCTGACCTTGAGTAGCATCTTACCCTCACCAAGAATGATGCCACAATATGAAGACAAGATGATCAATTTCAACAATTGGCTTAAGTATTGGTGTCATTCAAAGAGGATCCAGTGCCTGTCAGCCTGGGATGATATGCTCGACAAGCCACGATGCTTTGCTAAGGACGGCTTGCACCTGTCACCCCTGGGCTTTCGAATATTGGCAAAGGCTCTTGCTGCCCCCATAGTGCCTTTTTTAGGCAAGGCTCAAAAGACAAACCCACCTCCATAGGTATCACAAGGGATAAGAAACTAAGAGTAATGCTACTCAACGCCAGAAGTCTAAACCTCAAGATGCACGCACTTGAAACTCTCCTTAGCATGGAGAACATCGATATCTGTGCAGTAACAGAAACCTGGTTCAGGGCTCCCGAGAGCACCCCAGCACTACCAGGTTATACCTCATACCATGCTTTTCTGCCCCAAAACTTGGACTGAACTACAAAAGGAGGGGGGGGGTATCAATATTCATCAAAGATACCCACACCTCCAGGTTGGTGGCACAGCATGAAGCATCAGAGACTATCCATGTGCAACTAACAGTGGGTAAAACTGCCTTCCAGTTTATAGCCTGCTACAGACCACCCTCCCAAACCCAGGAACCCCACTCGGCCTTCCTGAGAACACTGGAAAATATGAAGGTCTCTCCAAACACCATTATATTGGGTGACTTCAACTACCCAAACATAGACTGGGAGCATTACTCTAGCTCCAACACCCTAGCCCAAAGGTTCCTAGAATTCATAAACTCAGATGCTATGGAACAACTTGTTACCACTCCCACAAGAAGGGAAAACATACTGGACCTGATCATCACCAACATGGGGACTCTATGCTCCAGACCAGAAGTGTATCCCTCACTGGTAAGATCAGACCATAAACTAATCCAACTGGATATTCACATCCCGACCCCACCCTCTGCCCAGAAAACCACAGTGAAAAACTTCTCTAAAGCAAATTTCACACTCCTCAAAACCGAGGTGGAATCCTTCAAAGCCCCTGGGCCTGTGGAAAATACAGCCCAGACCGCAGAATCATTTATAAATGCATTCTATGAACACCTTCAGGAATGCATGGATCATGCAATCCCAAATAAAACCAATCCTCCAAAGGCAGACGTCCTGTCTGGTGGACCCCTGCCATAAACAAACTATACAATAGAAGGAGGAAGCTACTACATGATAGAACAAAATCTCAAAAAGGGAAGGCATCTCTGATCAGTATTAGCAAAAAATTACAGGCACTCATAAAATCGTCTAAGGCCAGCTTTGAGAGAAAAATTGCACAGGACACTAAGGATAATCACAAGGCTTTCTATAGTTATGTTAGGAACCTGGGTGGGAATTTCCAGATATGCTCAGAATTAGTCCAAAATGACAAAAAGTACACCGAACCCACAGACATTGCCAACATCCTAGCTGACAGGTTCAGCGCAAACCCCCCCTCCCCACCAAAAGGGCAAATATCTATCCCAGCAGAGTGCTGCCCCCCTGACATCTCAGATACTCAGGTAAGAGCCGCCCTCTCCAAAGCAAAAAATACAGCATCAATGGGACCAGACGGTGTCCCAGGCTGCATCCTACATGAACGTCAAGAAGAGCTAAACCCAAACATAAAACTACTGTTCAATCTCAGCCTTACTACAGGATATGTACCCAAAGAGTGGCGTACAGCAACAGTGGTCCCTCTCCACAAAGGTGGTGCCTCAACAGACCCTGGAAACTATCTCCCCATAAGCCTGACTAGCTTGGTCTGCAAAGCTATGGAAAGGATCATCATGGACCTCATAAATAAAGATATTGGGGACCTACAGACACTGGATCCTACCCAGTTCGGCTTTGTTAAGGGCAGATCCTGCCTCTTAAACCTGGTTGACTTCTTTGAAACCATCACCAAGGCCATTGACGAAGGGAAGGCGGTCCACACAGCCTACCTGGACCTCGCAAAAGCCTTTGATACAATACCCCACTCGAGCATTATAGATAAGCTCACCAGCTTAAATATAAACCCCTATGTCACTAGATGGGTTGCAAACTGGCTCAAGGACAGAACCCACATGGTTAGAATTGCTGGAGCCATGTCAGACTCCAAACCAGTTATAAGTGGCATCCCACAAGGCTCAGTCCTGGGACCTCTCTTGTTCGGTATATATTTCTCGGAGGTACAGGCCAACATGGAAGGACTGTGGCTGACCAAGTTCACAGATGACTGCAAACTGGGTGCAATAATCAACTCTCCAGCCGACACAAGCATGCTCCAAAAGGGCCTCATAGAAACAGACAACTGGTGCCAGAGCCATGGCCTCAAGCTAAACGCCAAAAAGTGTATAGTCATCCCCTTTGGCAAAAACAAAGTGCCCACAAATTACCACATAGGTGGTAATCCATTAAGTACAGAAGAAGTAATTAGGGACCTGGGGACCCAAGTTGATAGCAATCTCTCATTTGACAACCACGTGGCCAAAGTGGTTAGAAAAACATTTTATATAGCCCACCTAATCATGAAGGGATTCACATCTAGATCAGGGGAGGTCATCGTGCCTCTTTACTCATCCCTCATCAGGCCCATAATGAGTACAATGCCCCTTTTGGGATGTACCTTACCAAACACCTGCAGCAACTGGAAAGACCCCAAAAGTACCTCACCAAGAGGATCAAAGGGCTCAAACAGATGCCATAGGTTGACTCCAGCTCTACTCAGTGGCACACCGCCTGCTCAGATGCGATCTGTGCCTGATGTATAAAGCCATGTCCAACCCGGAATTAAGGGACATGCTGCACCTCAAAAAATCCAAATCCCATCGAGCTACGCGCTCGAGAGACTTGAACCTCAGCACTGAAATAAATAGGACATGCTGGAGGGACAGATTCATAACCCAGAGGCTCCCTTCACTCTGGAATAAAATCCCAGTCCAGGTTAGGCAGAGTCCCTCATTGACTCTCTTCAAGAGGAATCTTGATGAGTGGATGGGAGGTCGTAGGTTTACCCTGGGTATCCCTTCTGTGTCACTGTTAGACAGAGGCACAGTATACTATCCTCGAAAAAGGGCATAGCAAAATTAATTTAAAATGGGTGGCGAAAGCCAAACATACTCTGGCTAGGCTTATAAATGCCCTAGGGCAGATAGCCTAGTATGAACCTATGAACCTATAAACCTATGTCCTCCCAGGCTGCCAGGTACTGGATCCCCTTGGAATGACACCAGAAAACTATGCCAATTGTTAAAGTCAATCATTTTTCTGTTTGTATCGAAGTATCATTCTGGGTGATGGTAGGATAGGGACATACCTGCCTGGGACACATATTCAGTGAGCACAGTCATGTGTCTCTTCATATGGTGCAGAGAGGTACGTCTCAAGTCATTCACACCAACATGGACTATGACAGAGTCATAACAGTACCTACTGGGGAAAAAAACTTCCACATTATCTTTTTGTTGTTTTAAATAAAAGTTTGCGAAAACTATCTTTAAGCTACCGAAAAGTATTTTTACTGACTGTCATGTTACTTTCATACATTTTAAATGGGAGTACAACTTTTTTACTTTTGTGGTAAAAAAATTGTTAAAAGTCATAAATTACTTTTTCTGTGGTGGAGCTTTGTTTATTGTAATTTTGGGAGACTGGGGAAAGTGTTTAACGTGGTTTGTACTGTGTTTTGTGTGGAAAATGTGACTTTTTTTTACTATTGCCTGCTAAGATTCCATGAGAAACAAGTAACATTTTCGGCTTGACCATGGAACAAACTACTGGTCTCTCAGTCAAACCTTCTTTCAGCCATAAACAGCCTTTGCTGTCAAAACAGGTTAGTAATTTACTACTGCTGCAGGTGGGAGACTCTGCTATGGCCAAAGCTTGTTCTTCAGACCACTCATCTTTTTCCTCTTATCTCTCTGGATTCCGTATGGCCACCATGGACCAGGGGTTAGTCATGTTCTGTGTAACTGCTGAAGTCTTCTCAGTGAGCAAGGAGAACTACTTTTGTTGGTGATGGGAGAAGGGACAGGAAATGTGTTCTTGTTTTGCCAGAATGTTGTACCCATCCCTGGAGAAGCTGTTGCTAACAATACTAGTTCTATTTGCCCCAACTTTCCTGTCAAAAAGAGACAAAAAAAAATAAACATATAACTTCTCCAGTGTCAGTTGATCTGGACAGGAGTAATTTACTGGGCTTGGCTCAGGGTCTTGTACAAACTATTGACCCTTGTTGTATGGTGGCTTTTGGTTTCTGAAATATTTGTGTAAGTTACTATTCTATGGCCTGTCTTACTCCTCTATCAGTGTTTATTTGTCAGCCATTTCAGAATGTCTGCCCATTAATCTCCCTCTTTCAATACATTCTGATATAAAAATATTTTTGAAAGAGGTGCTACATAAGACACCTCCAAGAAAACCAGTGCTTCATACCTGGGATCTTAATTTTATGTTACAGATGCTAACAGTTGCTCCATTTGAACCAGCCTATCTAGATGACTTGAGGTTCTTAACATGAAAAACAATTTTACTGATTCCTCTGATCCCTGCAAGAAGGGCTTCTGAATTGCAAGCTGTTGTGATGGATCATTCTTATCCTGTTTCCACAGAAATAGGGCTTCTTTGAGAACCATTCCTTCTTTTACACCTAAAATGATACCCAAATTAACTTTAACCCTAACTAACTCTCCTTGTGGTCTTTCCTGAACACAAGAATGAGAGAGAAAGTGTACTTCATACCTCAGATTTCTGCAGAAAACTCAGGTACTATTCTGACAGAACAAAATCTTTCAGAACTTCCAATCAGTTGTTCATTTCTTGTGAAGGTAAAAAGAAGAGAGAATCCCAAAGCAGATTATTTCCATATAGTGATCTCAGGCTATTTCCTTTTGTTATTCTCACTGCAACATTTTCAGGCAGGGCCAAGGCACATTCTACCAGAGTCTTGGCTTCACCTATAGCTTTTTGGAAAGAAATGGACTCTAGAAGTATTCTAGCATCAGTAACTTGGTCCTCTGTGCAAACATTTTCAAAGCACTACAAGCTAGATTTATTTTCTAAGTCTAGGAGAGGCTTTGATAGGACCCACCTTCGGGGGTTTCTGTACCCTTCTTCTTCCTGTTCATATTCTTCCACTTCCCAGATGTTATAAGCTAGAATAATCTACCCATATAGCTTAGGTTATTAAGGCAGTGATCAATATGAAGAACATAGTACAGGTGTGTAAGTAAGTTTGCCATATAACTTACTGGCTGAATTGGAATTAGATATTCCTAATCAGTGGTATGAGCTGAGAAACTGTTTTATTGCTTAAGGTATTCACCTGCATTGCTCACTAGCTACAAGAGCTCTGAGTTAAAACTGCTGTTGATTGCATTTGAGTTTTGGATTTTCTACATTTAAAGTTTTGATATTTCCATTAGTTTATTTTTTTATTTTGGTCTTATTTTATTACAGTTTGTTGTATTTTTAAATGTTGTTTTACTATAATTTTTTTTCTTGGAATCTTAAAAGTTGTTGGCTAGGGTCAGTTGAAAAACATTCCTTTTACACCCATTAAATTAATTTGAATTAGATCTAGCTAATTAGTGGGAGCACCTGAGAAACAGATTTCTAATTTAAGGTATTCACCTACATTCATCTCCAGCTAAAAGAGCTCTAAGTTTAAAATTACTGTTTGACTACATAAATTTTGGATTTTTTCTCACCCACATGTCCAGTGCTTCTGCTTTTTATATTGGTTGCTTTTTAGCTACCCAGCCCTACTGCAAATTAGATTTTGGAAGTCTCTTCCAGTGCTAATTGTACTGGCCACTGATAGCGCAAGCTGATAAGATATTCCCACTACACTACTAAAGCTTGAGTTACCCTCTGTTTTATATCATCCTATTTACAGTACTGCAGAATGTAACCTTCAGATTGTTGATCTGAATTGTGTTTTTCTCTTTTCTGTGTGTTTTCCTCATTTTAACCATAATTTGACTGCTTTTTTTATCTTGATCTGGGGACCATTGACTTGTAGTGTCACTCACAATAGTGAGATAATTGTAAATTGCTACATGATCTAATTACATTTCTGCTGTATTTTACTGTTTGCCTTTTACTTAGTCTGGGGACCTTCAGTTTATAGTATCACTCACAATAGTGAGAGAACTGAATTGCTGCAGAGTCTGAGCATTATATACACATAAACTGCAATTTACAGTTTACTAATTGGATTCCTCTCTAGCTCATCTAGTATAAATTGTGCTGAACTGTGCAGCAGTGGTTTACAGTGCCCTGCAGAGATGCTGGCATCTAGAGTTGTAATTTTCCATATACAACTTCTTCTGATATTTTCTAAAGCATCTAGGTGAGTTTAGTGCAGCTAGTTAGCCTACTGAGAAGCATTACCCAAAGACTGTAGTTTTAGATCAGTCCCAGACCTCCACCCAGTGCACCATCATCATCATCAATTTAATTGTTCCCCATGATCAACATGGGGTCAGGATATTGTGTAACTATCTCCATCTCTCTCTATCCAATGCCACTCTCCTATTTTTGACACTCATGTCTGACTTTCAAAGGTCTTCTGTCACACATTCAATTCATTTCTTTGTTGGATACCCTCATTTCATCTTGTCTTCTTCTTGTCTTGCCCAAATCTTCTTCGTCAGATTGCCTTCTATTTTCTAAATATGTGCCCAAACCACCATAATCTGTTCTCTTTGACCTTTTCTGATATTGGAGAGAAAACAGGCAAAATACGTTTTATTAACAAAACAGTGCACGCTTTTGGCTTGTACAATTCCAAAACTTCATCAGACAGTGCTATTACTAACTGCTCTGTTTAAATATCATTAAACACATGATCAATTACATCAGCCTCATAAATATTCCTAAATATTCATAAATTACATCATAAACACACACCCCTCTAAAGTGCTTACAGAATACAATAACCATGATTTTAAAGCACATCACAATTTATTATGCAACCTTTAAGAACATAACACTTAAACTAAAACCTTTTGTATCACATAAAACTATAAATAAGATTCAAAGTTGTACTTATATAAATTTTGAATGCATAAATCTTGCACAATAAAAAACTTAAATATTGAATACAGGCATATCCAAACACTGCTTACCTAGCTGAATATATCAAAATAAAACAACAAACCCAATCTATACTTATACATTTATTATATACTAACAAAACTGACATGCCAAATAAATAAAAACTAAAAAATATAAATTTGTTAAACATAATAGTTTAATAAATAATTTTGTAGAAAATGTCCAACTGGAAGCATACGAAACAGCCTATAAATATTCAAATCTTATTCCTATTACACATTAGAGGATTTCTAGAGAATTACCCTTTTAAAGCATTTAATTTAAGAAGACAATTTACTGAACTGTACTCATTTAAACATGACCAAGAACAGGCATTCAATAATATTTGTCATATTGATTCTCTTGTTTCTAACTGTAACATCCATGGACCACATCTTGGGTTTATGGCAACCTGCTCAATTATTAAATACTTAAAACTGTGGCCCTCATAGGACATATTTTATGAGTTTTTTTAATATGTGCTGTTTTAGCATTTTAAAGCAAGAAAATATAAGGTTCATGAAACCAGATAAAGGGGGTGGGTTGGTGGCAATGGATGTGTTTGACTATAATGCTAGGATGAATGAAGTTTTGGAGATGGATACTTATGAGGAAATCTCCATTAATCAGGTAAACATTGCTTATTGGAAGGATGGCTTATTACTTCATGACATGTTTTGGAGACTAGAATTACTTTGGATATTCATAATTATTTAGTAATCAATTCTCCTACTACCCCAACTACTTTTGGTGCCCCCAAAATTCATAAGGACATAAAAAAATCCACTTATGAGGCCTATTGTTGATGGCCATAATTCCATTACTTTTGTATGTGCATTGGTATCTAAATAATAAGTTAAAGGTGTTTATGCAGCAAGAAATTCAGATTTGTAAGGATTCCTGGCATTTTTTTAGAATTAATGAATATGGTTGAATATGATGAGCAAGCATACTTTCTTAACTTGATGTTAAGGACTTGTTTTCAGTTATTCTCCAACAGGAAGGGATAGCCATGATTAGTGAATTTTTAGTTACTAAAGATGTGCCACAAGATGATATCAGCTTGTATGTAGACCTTTTTGAAATAGTGCTGCATAAGTATATATTTTTTGATGAAAGATATGTCCTGCAAAAAGTAGTGATAGCCATAGGGTCACCCTGCGGCACAGTGTTTGTGAATTTGGTAATGGTGCAATGGGAAAGAAAGTACTTTATGAATAATTATGTTTTTAAACAGTATTTGAGGGCTTATGTGCGTTATTTGGATGACATTTTTATCTTATGGACAGGAAAACTGAATATGCTCTATGACTTTGTTGCATATCTTGGCACAACCATTACTTTCTTAAAGTTTACATATGGAGTACAGACACATAGTATTACCTATCTGGATGTTAGTTTAAGAAGGATACTCTGCAAGGTAGATTGTTGGCTACCATTCATAGAAAAAGCACCTATTCTAATTACTTTTTGCATTTTAAAAACTCTCACCCTAATTATCAAAAAAGATCAGTTGTGAAAGGATAACTAGTGTGTGCTGCTAGAATGGTTACATTGGATGAATACTTTCAGAGTGAATGTAGGACATGTTCATTTTAGAGGATATCCATATAGCCTCATAGATAACCTTACAGATGAGGCAACTAGAAAAATAAATTATGGATTTTTTACCCCTATATTGGGAAGAAAAGCTGTAACAACTATTGAAACTGCCTCTTAGGTTCATAGGTAGTTACTAGGCTATCTGTCCGAAGGCATTTATAAGCCTAGCCAGAATGTGTTGACTTTCACCGTCCCTTAGATTAGTTCCCTATGCCTCTGTCCAGCACAGCCACTGAAGTGACCCCGGGGTAAACTTTCTGTTTCCCATCCACTCGTCAAGGTTTCTTTTGAAGAGTGTTAGCAAGGAGCTCTGCTTAATGTAGATTGGAATCTTGTTCCAGAGCATGGGAAGTCTCTGGGACAGGAATCTATCCCTCCAGCACGTCCTATTTATTGTTGTGGTGAGGTTTAGATCCCTGGAGCGTGTGGCTCAAGGGGATATGGCTTTATTTAGGTGGAACATGTCCATCAATTCTGGGTTGCACATGGCCTTGTATGTCAGGCAGAGATCACCTCTGAGTAGGCGATATGCAACCGAGTACAGCTGGAGTTTCTTCAGTCGAGCTGCATAGGGCATCTGCTTGAGGCCAGTGATCCTCTTGGTGAGGTACTTCTGTGATCTTTCCAGCTGTTACAGGTGTCTTGTAAGGTACATCCCAAATGGAGCATTGTACTCTATGATGGGTCTGATGAGTGATGAATAGAGGGGCACAATGACCTCTTTTGATCTGGATGCAAACCCTTTTGTGATTAGGTGGGCCACAAAGAAGGAATTTCTAACCACTTTGGCAGTGTGATTATCAAGGGTGAGATTACTATCAACTTGGGTCCCAAGTTCCCATATTATGTCTTCCGTATTTAGGGGACTACCACCTATGTGGTAGTTTGTGGGTAATTTGTTTTTTCCAAAGTGGATGACTATGCACTTTTTGGCATTTAGCTTGAGGCCATGGTTTTGACACCAGATATCCATCTCAGTGAGACCCTTTTGGAGGATGTCTGCGTTAGCAGGAGAGTCAATTATAGCCCCTAGTTGGCAGTCATCTGCAAACTTGGTCAGTCATAGTCCTCCTGTGCTTGCCTGTACCTCTGAGAAGTATATGCTGAACAGGAGTGGTCCTAGGACTGAGCCCTGGGGAATGCCACTTGTAACTGGTTTAGAGTCAGACCTAGCTCCCACAACTCTCACCATGTGGGTTCTGTCAGTGAGCCAGTTGGCAACCCATCTTGTGATGTAGGGGTTTATGTTCAGGCTGGTGAGCTT
Source organism: Protopterus annectens (assembly GCF_019279795.1). NCBI lineage: Eukaryota > Metazoa > Chordata > Ceratodontiformes > Protopteridae > Protopterus > Protopterus annectens. Next base: position 1,976,104,785 of record NC_056731.1, read on the forward strand.
GTCTATAATACCGGAATGGGGAATGGCATCGAAGGCCTTTGCGAGGTCTAGGTAGGCTGTGTGTACCACCTTTCCCCTCATCTATATCCTTGGTAACTCTCTCAAAGAAGTCCACCAGGTTTAGGAGGCATGATCTGCCCTTAACAAAGTCAAGCTAGGTAGGGTCCAGTGTTTGGAGGTTCCCAATGTCTCTGTTAATGAGTTCCATGATGATGAGCTCCATAGCCTTGCAGACAAAGCTAATCAGGCTTATAGGGCGATAGTTCCCGGGGTCTGTTGTGGCTCCACCTATGTGGAGTGGAATAACCATTGCTGCATGCCACTCTATGGGTATTTAGCCTGTGGAGAGGCTGAGTTTGAACAGTGTGTTTAGGTGAGGGGTTAGTTCATCTTTGAGCTCATGTAGAACGCAGCCTGGGACACCATTCGGTCCCATCGATGCTGTGTTTTTGGCTTTGGAGAAGGCCGTTTTAACCTGAGTGGCTGTGATTTCAGGGACTCTACATTGTTCTGGTATGGTTATGGACCCTTTTGGGGGTGAAGTTTGCACTGAACCTGTCCACCAGGATGTTGGCTATATTGGTCAGTTCAGTGTATTTTGTGCCATTCTGCACTAACTCTGAGCAGATCTGAGCATTGCCACTTAGATTTTTTTTTTTAAATAAAAACAGTTTTTATTAAGGTTTATAACAAAACAAACTGTTTACAAAGATTCACAAAGAAATTGCATTTTAAGCAGAAACCAATAACACTACAAGAAAACAAATAAAGTATTTACAGCAGTGTCTGAAAGATAAAACATAACAGAATTGATAAAAATTATAAAAGATTGTTTTAAACAGTACATAAATCTTTATCTGGTATGCATTTCAGATTGGACCACAAATTATATGAAAAAGGTGTTCTATTATTTATTGACTTAATAGTCATCATTTCTAAACTACAGGTTTTAATAAGAATATTTTTGAATTCTGCAAAAGAAGGAGTATGTCCAGATTTCCAATTTCTGGTTATTACTTTTCTAGCAACTGTTAAAACAGTCCATAAAATAGGATATTTAATTTTCTTAACACAATTAGGAATTGGAGTGTTAAACAGAATCAAAGATTTGGTCAATGTAAACTTATCATTAAAAAGTGTTTGTAAAAGATGATTGATTTTTTCCCCAATATTGCCTCAGAGTTAAACAATCATAAAACATGTGAGACCAGTCAGGTTTAGAATTTGATTTACATCTCCAATACAACACCCTATTTTTAGTAATCAATTTTACTCTATGAGGTGTGAGAAAAGCTCTGTTCATAAATTTCCAAGCATATATTCTCCATCTAAGGGATGATGTAGTAAACTTAGGTGATTCCAGAATTTTTTTTTTTTAACTAACTCAGAAGGTGACTTTTTATTAATTGAAATGAAATAGTTCCAGAAATTATCTGAAACATTTTGATTCTTTATTAATTAGTCTATATATAGAAGAGAGTTTACATTCAGAAACTGTATTCCGTTGCATAGAAATTACCAAAAATTTTTTTAAATTAGGCATTGATTATCTTGAATATAGTGGGATTAAGTTAATTTTATCTATTATAAATTGTCTAAGAGATTGAAGTTGCAACCATTCAGATTTGTTTAAATCAAAATTAATTATTAGATATTCTAATGTACTTAATTTCACATCTTGTAAGAATTGAAACTAAAATTTAAGATTTTTTTTTCTTTCAATAAAAATATATTAGTCATAATGGAAGAGACAATAAGATCCTTTGTATATGCAATTGGAAACAAAATAAATATCCAATTTTTATAAATTATATTTTATTTATGTAATTTCTGAAGTCCTTAAATAAAGGTTTCATATAATATGTTAAGGTATCAGGAAATCTATTTAAGAGAAAATAATTTTGGATATCCAAATAAATGGCTTATTTATTATTGAAAGTTTAATGAAGTTAGTTCCCTCATTTCCATTAAAACAGAGAATTTCCTGGAATATTTTCCATTTAGCTGAATAATGTCCATCTAATAATAGTAAGAAGGTCCTAATCATAGAAGAAATAATGTAGAGTTCTATATCTGGAAAACGTATACCATCTAGGGACCAGTTTCTCAAATGATGTGTAAGGGATATCCTAGGTTTGTTTGGCTGCCATAAATATTTCAAGATCAACCTATTAAATTCTCTAATTAATGTCTTTACAGGCATTAAAGAAATAGATTGAACAACATAAAGTATCTTAGATAGAATAATCATTTTAATAATTGAAAATGTTTTATCCATTGAAAACAAAAAATATTTCCACTTAAATATTAGATTATTAATAGAAGAACTGCAATTAGTGTAATTTAATTTTATTATACCCTTCAAATTGTCAGTTAATATAGTACCTAAGTATTTTAAGCCTTCTGAATTGACTAAACATTTCATATATTTCTGATTCCAAAGATTAGTGTCAGAAGCTATAGAGAGAATTTTCGTTTTATCACCATTAAAAAATAAACCCGATTTTTTAAAAGAATTCCATAAAATCAAAAGTGGTTTGTAAAGTTGACTTTGTTCCATCAACCATAAGAAGTATGTCATCTGCAAAGAGTTGTACTTTGGAAGTTATTTCTGTATTCAATTCTATTCCTTTAATGTTTGGATTCATTCTTATATAATTAGCTAAGGGTTCCATTAAATGAGTAAAAAACAAGGAAGAAACATTTTTTAAGCCTATTGGTATAAATAGACATACAAATTTTATAATAAATGTTTAAAAGAGAAATTGACCTATAAGAAGTACTTTTAGAAGGATCTTTAACTGTTTTTAAGATAGGGGAAATGAGAGAATACTTCCAGGAGGGAGGAATATTAAACAAATCCTGACATTGAGAGAAAACTTGCTGTAGTATAAGAAGCGATTCTTTGGGAAATAATTTACAAAGTTCTGGAATGATTCCATCATTACTAGGGGACTTATTTTTTTTTTAATTTATTGATTTGTTTTTTAATCTCTATGAGTGAGATTGGTTTATCTAATGCCTTAGTTTACTGTTCTTTTAATTTATTCTTAGTATGTTTCTTAATAAAGGTGCTTATTTTTTGTTTCAAGTGCATAATAGTTGGCTTCTGATTAATTTCAGTAAAATAATTTCTAAATTCCTTTAAAATATCTTCTATATCAGTTACCATCTTCTTCCTTTTACTAGAGTAAATCTCTCTAATATGATACAGTTTGTTTAATTTCTTAGTTTTAATTGCTAGCTTCTTAAGAGATTTAGGATTAATAGAAAGGTTTATGTGTCTAAATCTCTCTAAACTAATCTTAGTCTTATGATTTAATATTTCTAAGTATTTATTGTTTAGGGCATTAATATCTTCTGTATTGTTATATTTACTTGTCTGTTTTTGTAATTTAACTTTGTCAGTCTTTTCTTGAAGGGTTTTTAATTCCTTATCCCAAAACGTTCTCTTATTTATGTACCAATTAATTATTCTTTCATATAAGTATGCTTTCAGAGCACCCCATATGTAAATAACAGATGTGTCTTCAGAATTATTAAATTTAATAAAATTATTAACTTCAGAAATGACAACATTTCTAAAATCAGATAAATTAGTAAGATATGCAGGCATTCTTTTAATTTGAGGATAACAACTAGAGTGTAAAAGGAGTTCATACGTTATTGCATTATGATCAGAAAGTCGTCATGAATGAACTTTAACTTTAATTAAATTTTTAATTAATTGATTTGAAACATATATTCTGTCATTTCTAGAATATGTGTCAAATCTTGGTGAGAAATATGTGTAAAAAAGTGAACTTGTATCTGCAAAATCATTTATGTCTTTAATATTGAAAGATTCAGCAAATTCAGTCAAGTTTTTAGCTGGAGATGAAATCATTCTCTTCCTGAAAGCAGTAGAATCATTTTTATTTACTATACAATTAAAGTCTACTGCTAGCATTATATTCTCTTTGGAGAATTGAATTACTTGCTCTAGCTGTTGTTTAACTGTATGAGTACCTATCCCAGGAATTCAATAAGCATTAATGATTGTATATATTTTTTTGTTAAGTTCTAGAATAACCGCACATAACATACCCTTGTCATCATTATATGTTTCTAATAGTTTAGAAAAAGGAAGGAAGTTATTCCATAATATAGCAACACCCATCTTTTTTGTTGATGATGTGAACTAGATAGTACTGTATACTTCTTGTTATTAAGTTTATCTATATCTTCCTTTAGTAAATGTGTTTCTTGTAGAAGAACAATATTAGAATTAAACAGGTTCAGATAGTTATATAGATTACCTCTTTTGCAGCTGCTATTAAAACCATTTATGTAAATGGAAATACATTCTAATGTAGACATTTGTGGAAAGAATTTATATTACTAGTATTATATATTTCTAGATGACTAGAATTAATCAAGTTTTTATATGCCTTTACTGTAATTATATGAAACTTAGTCCAGTTGTGTTCCAAATGATATACAATTAATATGCAAACCAAAAAATAAATGTTTCAGACTCTAAAAGATAGCTAATAGAAACTATATACAGGAAAAATAAATCTGAGTACACCTTCTCCCTCTTCATGGAGTTCAAAAGAATCCTGATTCAAGCAGAATACTGTTTGAATCTACCACCCTTTCAACAACAGCATTTAAGTCCTCTGCCATAATAAATGAATAGAACATTGGCTTCATACAAAACATGAAATTTAAAAACTGAATACCTTTTTATGTAGTAATATAAAATAAAATCTAAAATCCTAACTATTGTACAAATGTTATAATTTCTCATAAACTAGGTACATAAACATATTGTTGATTCAAACAACCTAGTAACAGAGTTTCCTAAAAATCAAGTTTTGAAATATAATTATGAAGTATAAAATGTCTCCACTGAAATATAGTATGAGTGTTGAAAGATAAACAACACAGCAATAGTACTCTTTAATAATGATTGAACTAAGATAATAAATGTTATGAAAAATTGTAAACTGACTAAGGATGTAAGTAAAAGAAGCTCTATTAAAATATCTATTATGATAGTTGAATAGAGTAGTACATGTTGAATAGGACTTAATTCTCTCTAACTAATATTATACTAATATGTTACAATATAAAGTTCAGATGACCACTTTACTTATAGAAATTAAATTCAGTCCTGAAGATATAGCTTATACAAACATGAACAAAACAGAACTTGAAAATATGCATGTACTGTAATAATGTCAGCATTTAAATCAAATGCTTCTTTAATATGTATAAAACTGGAATGAAATGAAATTAATGATTCCATGTTTGCCAATACAGTAACCATCTGCCTGAGAAAAATTATTAAAGAATGGCCATCCTAATGTTTGTAGAAATTAAAGTGAATAATTTGGCATTTCTGCATCAAACCCCCCATCCCATATCTCAGAAGCCATACCACCCAACTAAATCTGACTCCAGCTTATTTATACTTTTAACCCAAAAAAATCAGAACAATGAAGATAACAACAAGCCAGAAACAGGGAAGATCTAATCATTACTGTAATAAATTCAGCAAGAATACAATCAATAGCAACAAGTATTAAGTTATAGCAATCCAGACATCCAAAAAATAATCACTGAGCTAAAAGTCTGTTACAATGGTAAGACAGAAATAAATCATTAGAAATAATACATGAACCTGAGCATTGCGCAGCACTATACTTATATAATGTATTGTTATTTATAGACAGGGAAGTAAGTAGGTGAGTACTGACTGGCGTTTTCCACTACTTCTCCCAAACATTGTCTTCAGTAAATGAGAGAGATTGCTTCCTTATGGTAAAGAGAATGCTGAAACACACAATCTTGAAATTCCCCTTGGGTCACTCAGTCAAAACAACATCAGAAATGATTACACCATTAGGTGTGTGCATGTTAGAAGAATTGTACGTGGTACTGGGTCTTTGTTACCCACAGTTAGTAAGAGTCCCTCCAAAGTCTGACAAAAGTAATTTACTATCACAGCAGCCTCTGTATTAGTTGTTTATCCACCTCCCAAAAGAACAAGAAATTATCTGTAATCTACTAGCTAGAAAAAAACATGATACATCATCAAATCAGGTGCAGAGAGAAGGTTGGATCAGTGTCACATGTACTAGACGGTATATGAGAGTTTTACCTTAGTTGTCTAAAAATCTAAAGAAACTTACAAGAAAGCACGCTCTACTCTTAGCTGTATGATAAAGTACAAAAAAACAGATCATCCCTTCTAGATGGACTTGTAAGATACTGGATTGTTAATAAAACAACACTGAACTTAATTTGGCTTACAGTTATAAACACTGACCAAACAAGGATGTGATTTGGACTCATCTAACTTGTCTCTGTGACCACACAACTGGTGCAGTACTATGATCTCAAAAGATAGCTGTGTGCCCCATTCACAACACCTAGGGCAGGCTTGTCAAACTCCTAAGGGGAAACAGAGGCACCATCTCAGAACACAATTAAGAGAATACCAATCAAACCATCAATACCAAAATATTTCCTAAATGTCCAGTAATATATGCAGAAAAGTCTCATTTTGCCTTTGAAGCAGTGCAGGGGACAACATTATATCTACAGACAGAACTTTTATTTTGGCATGACAGTGAAATCCGATCCCTTGAGCAAGCTGTGGGTATTGTTTGCCCTGTGAATTCTCATGTGTTTCCAAAAAGGTGATAATATTAGCACTGTCCCCCCACTCTCACAGACAATCGAGTGTGCATGAGTGAATATAAGGGTGTGGGATGGCTAGCATCAGTGAGTCACAAGCACCACTTTAAAATATAATGAAAACCCTTAACTGAGCAATTGCCTGGATTAAGCTGGTGAATATACTCAGTAAACAATCACTTTCTTTTAAAACTTCTCATTGTTTTTACTAAATATTCTGAACTTCATAAAGGAGCACTGTTTCAAATGTGTCACTACATATTTAGGCACCTGAAGACTGAAGTTCATGTTTTACAATTTAGTCACCAAAGTGAGTGTTTTAACATTCTAACAACTTCCTGCCCTAAACAGGTCAAAGTTCATAACTGTCTTGATAGCTCTACAGTTTGTGATCATTAAGAATTATGAGCTTTCAAATCAAAAGAGCTTGAGACTTCATTCTGTAGTTCTGGTGAAGCTTAACTGTTTTAGCGGGAACCCTCTATAATATGACAGCACGGATCTTATCCCATAAGTGAACAACTACCTAAAAAAGTCACAAAAGCTTCCCCATAAACTGCAACACTGTTAATAGCAGTGAAATTCGGATGCTTAAATCCTGAGAAACCTACAACCATCAGTACAGCAACAAAGCACACATAAAGCATCTGAAACATTCAGTATCAGCAAATGTTAACCAACTGACACAAAGTTACCCTAAACACAAACAGACGAAATTACCATTAATCCCCCAATCTATAAACACACATTAGTTTTTAAACTGTACCTTATTATCAAGTGTTCGGAATAAGTTTAAATTAAGTTACTTTTGAAATGAGAGATTTCCTTACCACCTGGAATAAATATAATAAGAATTTCAAAGCATATGACGAAAATAACACATGTAACTGAATGTCATTGTGACAATAAAGAAAACAGTCATTTATCTTTCAACCTTTTCTTCTTCTCTGAAGATTTCCAAGATCCATTCTCCGCAATTCTTTTTAATGAAGGGCTTGCCCATTCCATTTCCTCTATTTTATCTATTATTTTTTTTGTTTTTATAAAAGAAATAGAGTCAAGGTCTTCAAAGGTTTTAATTCCATCTGTAAGAAATAATTTCAGTCTGGCTAGAAACAGGAGATGCACTTTTATCTGGTTATTTTTGAGTTCTTCTATAAGAAGTTGAAAGAGCTTTCTTTTGGAAACAACTTCAGAAGAATAGTCATTGTCAAAGCGTGCAATACTGTCATTTATTTTTTATAGATTTGGACCATGCAGTTTTCAGCACGAGTTCTTTATTTTGAGTTGAAATGAATTTCACTATAACAGATCTGGGAACATTTTTATTTGGAGAGGAGAAAATGGATCTGTGTGCCCTTTCAATCCCTATGAAAGAGCTTCAGGAAAATTCAAAACAGTCGGTAACCATGTAGTTAAAAACTCACCATATTAGTTCCTTCTGTGTTGTTTGGCAGACCAAAAATCTGTTTATTATTACTTCGTAGTCTGTTTTCTAAATCGTCTAATCTATTTTATAGGATAGTGTTCTGTTTCAAAAGAAATTCAGTGTGATTCTCACCCTCCTGAAGTCTTCCATCCACATCAGTGAGAGACTGCTCTATGTCAGAAATTTGGGATTTCTGAAGCTGCAGTTCTTTATGAATTAAGTCCATCTGCTGTGAACATTTTTGTTCAAAACCATCTATTTTTGTGTCCATTTTGTCTAATTTTAAAGACATCTCTTGCAGAGTAGATGACAAAGATAAAAGCTCTTTCTTAAGAGAAGATTCTGAAGAATTGCTCTTAGAGTGACTCATCTCTCAGTCAAAGAAGTTGTAGATATTTGTCTGAAGATTTTGACAGGTAAAATTCAGAAAAAGATTATAATTTTTCAATACAATCCACGAATAGGTTGACAGGAGTTGAAATATGTCAAAATAAGTCCATTTAGATTGTTTTTGAAGTTTAGTTCCTGTCAGGAATATGAAAACTGGCAGAGCTGGAAAAAAATGCTGCTAGTCAGTGCCCATCTTGGCCATGCCATGCCCCTCACCACTTAGATTCTTGACATAGCTAAAGAATGCCTTGTGGATATCTTTGGAGTCCTTGGCAATTTTTCTTTCGAAGCTCGCCTTGTGTGATTTTATGAATGTTCATAATTTCTTGCTGATACTGATCAGGGATGTCTTCCCTTCTTGGGATTTTACTCTTTTCTGTACTAGTTTCCTCCTTCTATTGTATAGCTTGTTTATGGCAGGAGTCCACTAGACTGGTTTCCTTTTCTTGTAAGAGTGAGTCTTGGTTTTGCTTGGGATGGCATGATCCATGCATTCTTGTAGGTGCCCGTAGGATGCATTAGTAAAGGATTTTGCAGCTTGGACAGCATTATCCTTCAGCATTGGGGCTTTGAAACTTTCCACCTCAGTCTTAAGTAACATGACGTTTGCTTTTGAAAAGTTTTTCATGGTGGTTTCCTTGTCCGGGGGTGGAGGGGTGGAATGTGGATATCCAAAGTGATTTGTTTATAGTCATATCTAAACACAAGGGGTTGACCTCCGGTGTGGAACACCGGTTGCCAATGTTGGTGATGACCAGGTCCAATATGTTGTCACCTCTGGTGGGAATGTTGACCAGTTGAACTAGGGTGTTTGAGTTTATAAAGTCTAGGAAATGTTGGGCAAGGGAGTTAGTACTTGAGTAGTTCTCCCAGTTAATGTTTGGGTAATCGAAATCACCAAATATTAGGGTGTTTGGTAGGACCTTTATGTTTCCCAGTGTTTCCAGAAACATGGAATGGGGGTCCCGTGACCTGGTGGGTGATCTGTAGCAGGTTACAATTTGAATTGCAGCTTTGCCCATTGTTAGTTGCATGTGGATCATCTCTGAAGTACCATGCTGTGCCACTAACCTGGAGGTGTGGGTATCCTTGATGAATATGGATATGCCCCCACCTTTTGTATTTCAGTTCAGGTTCTGTAGCTGAAATGTATGGTATGAGTTGTAGCCTGGTAGTGCTGGGGTGCTCTCTGGACCCTTAAACCAAGTTTCTGTTACTGCACATACATCGATTTTCTCCATACTGAGGAGTGCCTTGAGTGCATGCATTGTGAGGTTTAGACTTCTGGCATTGAGTAGCATTACCCTCAGATTTTTGTTACTTGTGCTATTTATGGTGGTGGATTTGTCTTTTGAGCCTTGTCTAAAAAAGGCACTATGGGGTGGCAAGAGCCTTGGCCAGTATTCAAAAACCTAAGGGTGACCGGTGCAAGCCATCTCTAGCAGAGCAGTGTGGCTTGTCGAGCATGTCATCCCAGGTGGACAGACACTGGATACCCTTTGAATGACACCAGAAACTTAGCCTATTGTTGAAATCGAGAATTTTTTCTTTATACCGTGGTATCATTCTTGGTGAGGGTAGGATGCTACTCAGGGTCAGGGTCATACTGGCCTGGGCTATGTGATCAGAGAGCTCTTCCATGTCTCTTTTCATGTAGTCCAGGGAGGTATGGCTCTGGTCATTCACACCAACATGGACAATGACAGAGTCATATTTGTACTTGTTCTGGAGTGACCTGAGTGCTTGTGTTATATGGCAGATCCTGGCACCCGACAGGCAGCTAACACTAACCTCCTTATTCAGCCTAGTGAGTGGGACGTCAGTGTGCCTTACTATAGAGTCACCTATTACTAGTATGTTGGGCATGTTATTTTGCCTTAAGGGCTGTGATTGCATGGCACACTGGTTTTGTGAAGTATGTGTTTATATAATGATGAACAGTCTGATTTTATTTCCAGTTTTGTCACTACTTTTAGTGCTGCGTATGCACTTATTAGAAGCATCATATATAAAAATTGGAGTATTATCGAGGAAGGTGTTGCCCTCAGACAAATAGTACAGCAAAAAACAAAAATAGTAGCAAAGTGAGCTAGTAATTTAAAAACAATTTTACAACATAAAAAACAACATGCACATAAAGTAAGGGGAATGAGAAAATGTGAGGCATGCAGGATTTGTAAACTATTTATTTATTTATTTTATTTTACATTTGTTGACCGGGCTGGTCCAGCTGGATATATGTCCATTTTCAGTGGAGGCCCGGGGAGAAAATCTCCAAGACAGATACAAACAGCTAATAAGGCATTGTTGCATAAGAATAAAAACAATAAGTAGATATAGAAGATATTATATACCCTTTAACAGTAAATAACATAAAAATTATATACAAACTAATTTTAGTTTGTCAGATATTTGATATTCAGGGTATCAAATATAATTTGAAAGGTACATATAATTGTAATTTAGAAGGGGTAGTATACCTTGCTTTATGTCAGTTATGCATGTCATATTATGTTGATAAAACTGAAAGGTCTGTTAGGGATAGAATTTGTGACAAGAATATGCTATTAGGAAGCAGAAAACCACTAGAGCACTGGCCAAGCATGCCATGTCCTATGAGGGCCACATATTTAATTATTTAATAATTGAGCAGGTTGCTTTAAAACGAAGAGGTGGCCCATGGATGTTACAGTTAGAAAAAAGAGAATTAATACAACAAATATTATTGCATGCTTATTCCTTACAGGTTTAAATGAGTACAGTTCAGTAAATTGTCTTCTTAAATTAAATGCTTTAAAAATGTAATTCTCTAGAAATCCTCTAATGTATAATAGGAATAACATTTATTTATTTATTTAATATTTATTTATATAGGTTCATAGGTTCATACTAGGCTATCTGCCCGAGGGCATTTACAAGCCTAGCCCATCGTTTTGTGGCTTACGCCACCCCTTAAGTATGGGGAACTATACCCATTATTTTGCTGTGCCTCTGTCGAGCAGTGACACTGAGGTAATCCCCCATCCATTGGTCAAGATTTCTCTTAAACAAGGCCAGCGAGGTGCTCTGCCTCACATGTACCGGGATTTTGTTCCACAGCATAGGGAGTCTTTGGGTGATGAATCTATCCCTCCAGCACATCCTATTAATAGCCGTGTCGAGGTTTAAGTCTCCGCCTTGTGGCTCTGATGGATCTAGATTTTTTGAAGCATATTCATCAAATCTGGGTTTGACATGGCCTTGTATGTTAGGCAAAGGTCACCTCTGAGGCGACTGAATAGAGCTGGAGTTCTTTCAGTCGGGCAGCATAGGACAGATTTTTGAGACCCTTTATCCTTTTGGTGAGGAACTTTGTGGCCTCTCCAGCTGCTGCAAGTGTCGGGTCAGATACATTCCGAATGGGGCATTGTACTCAATCATTGGTCTGATGAGTGATGAGTAAAGGGAGACTATGACCTCCCTTGATCTAGATGAGAATCCTTCATGATAAGGTGGGCAATGTAGAAGGTCTTCCTAACTACTTTAGCTACATGGGTGTCGAATGACAGACTACTATCAACCTGGGTCCCCAGGTCCCTGATAACTTCTTCTGTGCTCAGTGGATTGCCACCTATTTGGTAGCTAGGTAACCTTGTTTTCCCGAAGGGTATGACTATGCATTTTTGGCATTTAACTTTAGGCCGTGGCTCTGGCACCAGTTATCCGTTTCTGTGAGACCCTTCTGAAGGATATCTGTGTCAGATGTGTTTTCTACTATGGCGCCAGTTTGCAGTCATCTGCAAACTTTGTCAGCCATAACCCTTCTGTGTTTGCTTGTACTTGGAAAAGTAGATGCCAAACAAGAGTGGGCCCAGGACTGCCCTGTGGGACACCACTTGTGACAGGCTTTGAGTCTGACATGGCGCCAGCAACTCTGACCCTGTGGGTTCTGTCACTCAGCCAGTTTGCAACCCATCTTGTGATGTATGGGTTAACATTTAAGCTGATGAGTTTTTCAATGATACCCGAGTGGGGTATTGTATCGAAGGCCTTAGCCAGATCGAGGTAGGCTGTATGGACTGCCTTTCCCTCATCAATGGCTTTGGTGACTGTTTCGAAAAAGTCAACCAAGTTTAAAAGGCATGATCTGCCTTTGACAAAGCCAAACTGGGTTGGATCCAAAGTCTGCAAATTCCCTATGTCTTTATTTATGAGGTCCATTATGATCCTCTCCATGGCTTTGCAGATAAGGCTTGTCAAGCTAATGGGCCGGTAATTTCCATTGTTAACCTGGTAGTGTCCAACTGGACAAGAAGCCCATTTTTAGCACAGACCAGGGGAAAAAAGCTCCAAAATACAATCAAGCTAAGAGGTAGACAATATGGATGATATAGGAATAGCAAGAGATGAGTTACAACAAAATACAGATGATTCAGTACTATCTAAGATGCCACAGAGATATAAGTACAGTATCATATATTCAATACAACAGGTTAAAACTTACAGAATAAACAATAACTCAAATTATTTGCAAGCATGGCACAGATTTAAATTACAGATGATACAGAAACAGAAGATTATTTACAATGAAGTTAGACTTACGTGTGTGTGTATGTAAATATATGGTCATGCTAAATAGGAAGCGATGGGAACATGAAGTTGGCAAACAGTTCCTGAGATAAATACAGAGATTACATGTGGGTAACAGTAAATTAGCAGAGCATAACCATTGTGAACAAAGTTTTGAGAGAGAATTGCTCCCTACAAAGCAGTAGAGTGTTGTCTTATTGGGTGTGTTAACAAAACATGAGGCAGCATAAAAGGGAGGGTACAGTCATGGGATTCTTGGAGAATACTAACCTGGATTATGGTAGGAGCAAAGCCAGTGATTTGTTATGTGCTCTTTTAGGAGTTTTTTGAACTCATGGTTGTTTGTTTTTTTGTGATTGGCTGAGGAAGTGTGTTCCATAGCTTGGCAATTTTGTAAGAGTAGAGGGAGTCACCATGAAGGTTGTGGAAGAGGGTGACATTTAGCAATAGTTTTTCTGATGATCTGAGGGGTCTGGGATTACAGTTTGGTTGTACTAGGTTAGCCAGTGGAGGAAGGTTATTGGGTTGGCAAATAATTTTATGGGCTATGTTCAGTTGATTGACGGATAAAAGGTTAGGGAGTTCAAGCCAGTTTAGTTGAGAGAGGGCTGGTGCAATGGTAAGTCCTATATGGGTGACTGTTGGCAAATTTTGCTGTTCTGTTGTAACAGGCTTCTAGATTATTGAGGTCAGTCTTACACAGATTAGTGAAAATGTGAGAGCCTTAGTGGAGAGTTGAGAGCAGGTGAGACTGGGCAGTGGCCAGCCTGGCACTATTGGTTAGGAATAGTTTTGCTCTATAGAGGGTGCCTAGTTTGGTATGCACTCTTTTTGATTGTCAGTGAGATATGTATATCAGATTTTAGATGTGCATCAATTGTTACACCTAGAAGTTTAGTTTGGTTAGAAGGAAGTAACTTGGTTCCATTGGGGGAAAGGATTGAGAGTGGGGGTTGGTAAGGAGTTGATTTCTTATTTGTGAAGACTATTATCTTGATTTGTTTGGGTTTAGAATAGGTCGATGTTTGGCTAGATGTTTTTCTATGTCTTGGAAGGAAGACTGCATTTTTACCTAGAGTTCTTGGCGAGTTGAGACTGAGCAGATAAGTGTGAAATCATCAGCATATTGGACAATGGTGGAGTGATTCGTTGAGGAGCTGAGGTCATATGTAAGTATGCTAAAGAGAAGTGGACCAAGTTTGGAGTCTTGGGGTACACCTACAGAGATGCATAGAAGGGGGGGAAGTTTGTTTTCCCATTTGGTAGCTTGCTGATGATTGTAGAGATAGCTATGGAACCAGTTCAGGGATGTGGGTTCTAGACCAAAGGAAGAAAGCTTGTTTAGTAGTAGCTGGTGGGAGACGGTGTGAAAAACTTTGGACATATCAAGGAAGATAAAGGAGACTAATTGTCCTTCATTTAGTAGGCGATGAATGGAGTTGGTGAAAGATAAAAGGGCAGTGGCGGTACTCTGTTTAGTTCTAAAGCCATGCTGGGAGCTGGTTTATAGGTTGTGGGTCAGAAGGTGGTGGAGGAGTTGATTGTGGATACATTTTTCTAGTATTTTTGCAAGGGGTGAGAGGATGGCTATGGGACAATAGTTTTTAAGTTCTTTGGATGGCCCAACTTTGTGGAGGAGAATGATATGAGATATTTTCCAGATAGTTGAGAAGTATTGTTCAGAGATGGATCGGTTGATCAGGATTGATATGGAGTAGGCTATAGAGAGAGCTGCTATTTTTAGGAATTAATTTGGAAGTAGGTAGGCAGCGACACAGCAGGGTTTTAGCTTGGTTAGGGGTGCTTATTTGTAGCTAGTTTGGATGGGAGAAAGAAAGGAAAGGGGTGAGATGATTTACAGTTGGAGAGGGGAGAGTAGGAGGTTTGCTGGGATGATCTCCTAGTAGAGAGGTAATGGTATTAATAAAGTGGGAGTTGAATTGTGTAGAAATTGGGTTAGTATTGTTTGAGGTGGTAGGAGCTGGTGTTGAGGAATGGCCAGGATTGAGAAGGTTTGGTGTAATTGTTGACACGATAGGAAGTAGTCTTGTTTGTCTTTCCTGGTTTGTTTTTAGCTCAATTTCTAAGCTGCTGATAGTTAGTGAGGGTAGAATTTTCTCTGGTAGTGTGGTAGGTGGCCCATGCTTTGTTCCTGCATTTTATTAATAGCTTGGTATCTGCTGTTAGCCAGGGCAGAGTTTGTTTTTGATCTAACCTTCCTGATGGGAGCAAGATTATTAAGTATATTAAGGAAGTTATTGTTGAAGTATTGTACTGCCATTTCTAGTTGGAGGTGTTTTAGTGGAGCCCAGTTACATTGTTGCAGCAGGTGATTGAATAAAGGGGGGGGGATTTTATCTTGCTATGGATGTATTTGTAGGTGATGTTACGTAGGGTACGGTCTCGTTTTCTGTATAGGAAAGTTGGGCTATGGTCATTAAAGGAATCAGGGAGACACCCTGCTAAGTAACCAAGATTGGGCTTGTTTGTTAAAATCCAGTCTAAAGTTGACTGTTTTTTGATGTGCTTGTCTATGAAGGTTGGGCAGGTTATGGTTCGGGTGAAGTTAAATAGATTCAGAAATTTGGTGGGGGTGTTGGATAAGCATGAGTGCCAGTAAAGGTTGAGGTCACCTAAAATGATCATTTCTTGGTTAAAATTACTAGATGCCCAGGCTAGCAGACTTTCTATTGTAGGTAGATTATTACCAGGAGGGAGATAGGTGGCTATGATGATTATTGATTTGTTTGGGTTGATGTCCAGGTGGGCAGTTAGGATTTTTGAGCTGGGCAGATCGGGGGGAGTGCAGCTTAGTTGAATGACCTTAAGGGTGTCCTTGAATATAATAGCTACTCCATCACCTCTTTTATTTAGTCTGTCTAGTCTTCTTCTTTTGGTTGCTCCCATTAGGGGTCACCACAGCAGGTCAACTGTTTCCATTTCTTCCTGTCCTCTGCATCTTGCTCTGTCACACCAACCACCTGCATGTCCTCTCTCACCACATCCATAAACCTTATATTATGCCTTCCTCTTTTCCTGTTACCTGGCAGCTTCATCATTAGCATCTTTTTCCCAATATACTCTGCATCCCTCCTCAGCACATGTCCAAACCAACATAATCTTGCCTCTCTAGCTTTGTCTCCAAACCTTCCAACCTGGGCTGACCCTCTAATACACTTATTCCTAATCCTATCCATCCTCGTCACACCCAGTGCAAATCTTAACATCTTCAACTTTGCTACGTCAAGCTCTGACTCTTGCCTTTTTGTCAATGCCACTGTCTCCAACCCATATAACATAGTTGGTCTCACTACCCTCTTGCAGACCTTCCCTTTCACTCTTACTGATAGTCTGTCTAGTCTAATGATGTTATAACCAGGTGTGATGACTTCAGTGTCTTTTATGTGGGGCTTTAGCCAGGTTTCTGTAACTACAGCTATATCAGGATGGTAGGTGGCGAGGGCAACATTGAAATCACTAGCTTTCTTAATTATGCAACAGAGGTTGAAGTTATATGTTGTTTCATATGCTTCCAGTTGGATTGTGATGTGTTTTAAAATCATGGTTATTGCATTCTGTAAGCACTTTAGATGATGTGTGTGTTTATGATTTAATTTATGAATATTTATGAATATTTATGAGGCTGGTGTCATTGATCATGTGTTTGATGATGTTATTTAAACAGAGTGGTTAGTAATGGCATTGTCTGATGAAGTTTTGGAATTGTACAAGATGAAAGCGCTCACTATTTCATTAATAAAATGTATTTTGCCTGTTTTCTCTGCTTATATTTATTGTTCGTTGGAGTTTTACATAGTTTGTGTGTTTCTTTTTGTTGGTTTGCATCTTTTCTGATATTGGAGCTACTTTGGCTTCTGCTCTTATTGACACATTTCTTCATCTGTCCCACAGTGTGCATCCTACCACCAGCCTCAGGCACTTCATCTCCATCACCTTCAGCTTCCTCAACTGCTCTGCCTTTACTGCCCAGGTTTCTGTACCATACAGTAGAACTGGTCATACCACTGTCTTGTACACTTTAATTCTAAGCTTATTTTGCATTCTTCTGTCATACACTACCCCTGACAGTCCATGCCAGTTTGCTGCAGACCCTCTGATTCTTGCTTTGACCTCCTCATTCAGACTTACCTTCTCATCAACCACCCCTCCCAATTACAGGAAGCTGTTAACCTGTTCCACTATTTACCCTTCTATCTCACTTCTCAGCGTCTTCTAATTTTTCCATTTGTTGCTATTACCATTGTCTTATCCATAGTCATTTTCATCAGTTTTGCATTCCATTCCACTATCCTTGTCTGAAGTTCTTGATTAGAGTCTGTCTGTAATGCCACATTGTCTACATACAGCAAATTTGTTGTTCTGTTCCTTCCAACCTGTTTACTAATGTAGTCTGTCACCAGTATGAACAGCAGTGGGCTCAAAGCTGAACACACTCACTCCCAGTGGGGACCCCTCTGTGAGACCAAACACTGTTCAAACTTGGGTCATTGGGTCCTTTTACATAGATTGCACTAATTCTACTAATGTTTCTGGGACTTCGAACCACTGTTGAACTGCCAAAATCACCTTTCTTGGGACCTTGTCATATGTTTGTTACAAGTCTAGGAATGCCTGGATGTACTCTTTCCTTATTTCTAGCTCAAAGTATCTGTCTTACTGCAAACACTTGGTCAGCTGTGCTGCACCCTGTTCTGAATCTGAAGTGCTCATTTGCCATCTTGCTTTCTACTAATTTGGAAATTCATTTATCAATCGCCCCTTCCAAAACTTTTATACAGTGTGGTAGGAGTTTGATACCTCTGTACTGCCACAGTTGCGAATGCACCTTTATTCTTAAAAATTGGCACTAGTATGCTTATTTTCCAGTCATCTGGGATACGCCTTTCTCTCTGCACTGCTATGACTAATCTCAGGAGCCATTTCTCTTCTATCTCACCCAACATCTTTATCATATCTGATGTGACCTAATCTGATCCTCCTGCTTTCCCTGACTTCACTTTCCTTAGTGCTGTTTTTACTTCTTCTACTGTAGGCTTCTCCTTTTCTTTCATCGCAGGCTGTGTCTAGGGCAGTACAGCTTCTGAGGGGTTTTCCTTCATGCAGAAGTTGCTGGAAGTACTCCTGATAACTGCTTTTGGACTGGTGAGCATGTTGTTGCTGACATCCCTTATGGATGGTGTCTGACTACCTTCTTTATCTTTCAGTCTTTGTCTTGCAAGCTGATATATATATATATATATATATATATATATATATATATATATATATATATATATATATATATATATATATATATATATATATATATATATATATATATTTTTTTTTTTTTTTGCTATCTCCTGAGTCACTTTCCTGAAGCTGCATGGAGTGTTCTTTGCTATTGCAACTCCTCTCTTAGCCTGTTTGTTAACCAAGCAGTATTCCTTTCTAGCCTTGTCTGTGTTTTCTAACTCCCACTTTTTCCTGTAGTCTTTTCTTTTGATGTATTCCTGGACTTCTGCATTTTACCACCAGCTTTTGTTATGTACTTTATTTGCATATTTTGCATCCATAACTGCAAGGGATGCAATATCCAGACTCCAAGAAATCAATCAATTTTTTTTCTCTTCAATTGAATCCTAACTGAACAATTCAAAACTATTACTTACTCTCAGTAAAATAAAACTGATACTATTCACCCCAAAACAATCAAAAACAAGCTTTCTTAGTTACATCTGCAAATAATACTGAAACTGAAATAGTACCATATACATAATTTAATAAAAATAAAGTGTCACTACTTAGATAAAGCCAGAAAAAAACTGCATACAGAAAAAAAACATAAACATATTCTGGCACCTCAATGACCAAAGAGACCAGTGATTGTGTATATTTATTGAATAAACTATGCAAGTCAAAAAATTCACCTTACAAGGCTTCTTCAGACAAATGACCAAAAAACTATATTACAACATTTAAATAGTTAAGGCAATTAAAATAATTAAAAAATGTGACATTAAAAATCTAACATTTAAAGTGGCAGTCATATAATCTTATTTCTTAAATCTTTTATAATTGGTTTCACTGTAAACATTTTATTAAGCCCTGGGGGAATATGTGCTATAAATTGAGATATCCATCTGTTTTCTTGTTTTTTTCTGCTTCATTCAATAAATGATCCCATCTAACATTTTCATTAATAGCTTGCAATAATAAAAACTTTTAAAAGAGTGTGTGCTACATTCTTTAATGTGTTTATATAAGACATTAGCATCTATACCCCTGTGTATTTCAGACAGATGATCACAAATACACTCTTTTAACTTTCTATTGTATTTCCAATATAGAAAGCATTGCATTTTATGCATACTGCCATGTATGTAAGATTCTTCGTATTGAATGTGCCATAAGTATTAATAACACAATTTTGTTTATTAACAGGATGCTTAAAAGACTTGTCAGTAAAAATATGATTATAAAAATTACCAGCATTACATTTATATGTTCCTACTTTAGTACTAACAAGCTTATTGGCATAGTTTTCTTGTTCTTTATAACAATAAAATTTTCAAGTTACTAGAGCATCTGTATGTGAAAGAAAGATGTTCTGTCATAATATTTTTGAAAGATGGTATGTGCTGGATGATAATCCAATCTTTCTGGATAATTTCTTTAATTTTACTTGTGGCCCTATCATATGTTAAAATACATCTGAGTGTTGAATGATGCTCAGTTTCAGCTTCATCTATAGTAGTGTTATTTCCAAGTGACACATACCTTTCTGTTGTGATATTGTTATTCCTAGTTAACATTTCCTTTTCTGTGAATATCCTTTTGCTACGACATTTCTATTAGAATGTACTTCTTTCTCCATCTGTGTAATATCAGTCTTGATATACCCTCTTTGCGTAAAATCTTTAACTAGATTATTTAGCTGCATGGTCATAATTTCATTTTTAGTGTTCAGTCTAACTGTACACAGCAGTTGGTTCTTAACTATATTCTTAAAAATATCAGGTGGGTGCATACTGATTTTATGGAGATAAATATATTTTTAATTCCTTTATATACAACAAAGTTTCAATGTTTCTTGCAACTGTTTTTACAAATTATATATCTAAAAACTTAATTTCTGAAAAGTGAATTACATTTTTAAATCTAAGAAAATCTGTAGAAGTATTTATATATAGAAGAAATACTTCAAACTTAACAAAAATCCAGACCAGATAAGAAATAGGTTCATAAGTTCATAGGTTCATACTAGGCTATCTGCCCGAGGGCATTTATAAGCCTAGCCAGAGTGTGTTTGGCTTTCGCCACCCATTTTAAATTTATTTTGCTATGCCCTTTTTCGAGGTTAGTATACTGTGCCTCTGTCTAACAGTGACACAGAAGTGATACCCGGGGTAAACCTACGATCTCCCATCCACTCATCAAGATTCCTCTTGAAGAGAGTCAATGAGGGACTCTGCCTAACCTGGACTGGGATTTTATTCCAGAGTGAAGGGAGCCTCTGGGTTATGAATCTGTCCCTCCAGCATGTCCTATTTATTTCAGTGCTGAGGTTCAAGTCTCTCGAGCGTAGCTCGATGGGATTTGGATTTTCTGAGGTGCAGCATGTCCATTAATTCTGGGTTGGACATGGCTTTATACGTCAGGCACAGATTGCCTCTGAACAGGCGGTATGCCACTGAGTAGAGCTGGAGTTTCTTTAACCAGGCAGCATATGGCATCTGTTTGAGCCCTTTGATCCTCTTGGTGAGGTACTTTTGGGGTCTTTCCAGTTGCTGCAGGTGTCTGGTAAGGTACATCCCAAAAGGGGCATTGTACTCAATTATGGGCCTGATGAGGGATGAATAAAGAGGCACGATGACCTCCCCTGATCTAGATGTGAATCCCTTCATGATTAGGTGGGCTATATAAAATGTTTTTCTAATCACTTTGGCCACGTGGTTGTCAAATGTGAGATTGCTATCAACTTGGGTCCCCAGGTCCCTAATTACTTCTTCTGTACTTAATGGATTACCACCTATGTGGTAATTTGTGGGCACTTTGTTTACGCCAAAAGGGATGACAATACACTTTTTGGCATTTAGCTTGAGGCCATGGCTCTGGCACCAGTTGTCTGTTTCTATGAGGCCCTTTTGGAGGATGCTTGTGTCGGCTGGAGAGTCGATTATGGTGCCCAGTTTGCAGTCATCTGCGAACTTGGTCAGCCACAGTCCTTTTGTGTTGGCCTCTACCTCCGAGAAATATATACTGAACAAGAGAGGTCCCAGGACTGAGCCTTGTGGGACACCACTTGTAACTGGTTTGGAGTCTGACATGGCTCCAGCAATTCTAACCATGTGGGTTCTGTCCTTGAGCCAGTTTGTAATCCATCTAGTGACATAGGGGTTTATATTTAAGCTGGTGAGCTTATCTATAATGCCCGAGTGGGGTATTGTATCGAAGGGTTTTGCGAGGTCTAGGTAGGCTGTGTGGACCACCTTCCCCTCGTCAATGGCCTTGGTGACTGTTTCAAAGAAATCAACCAGGTTTAAGAGGCAGGATCTGCCCTTAACAAAGCCAAACTGGGTAGGATCCAGTGTCTGTAGGTCCCCAATATCTTTATTTATGAGGTCCATGATGATCCTTTCCATAGCTTTGCAGACCGAGCTAGTCAGGCTTATGGGGCGATAGTTTCCAGGATCCGTTGAGGCACCACCTTTATGGAGAGGGACCACTGTTGCTGTACGCCACTCTTTGGGCACATATCCTGTAGTAAGGCTGAGATTGAACAGTAGTTTTATGTTTGGGTTTAGCTTTTCTTGGAGTTCATGTAGGACGCAGCCCGGGACACTGTCTGGTCCCATTGATGCTGTGTTTTTTGCTTTGGAGAGGGCAGCTCTTACCTGAGCATCTGAGATGTCAGGGGGGCAGCACTCTGCTGGGATAGATATTTGCCCTTTTGGTGGGGAGGGGGGGAGAAGTTTGCGCTGAACCTGTCAGCTAGGATGTTGGCAATGTCTGTGGGTTCGGTGTATTTTTTGTCATTTTGGACTAATTCTGAGCATATCTGGGAATTACCACCCAGGTTCCTAACATAACTAAAGAAAGCCTTGTGATTATCCTTAGTGTCCTGTGCAATTTTTCTCTCGAAGCTGGCCTTAGACAATTTTATGAGTGTCCGTAGTTTTTTGCTAATACTGATCAGTGATGCCTTCCCTTTTTGGGATTTTGCTCTATCATTTAGTAGCTTCCTCCTTCTATTGTATAGTTTGTTTATGGCTGGGGTCCACCAGACAGGACGTCTGCCTTTGGAGGATTGGGTCTTGGTTTTATTTGGGATCGCATGATCCATGCATTCCTGAAGGTGTTCATAGAATGCATTTATAAAGGATTCTGCGGTCTGGGCCGTATTTTCCACAGGCCCGGGGGCTTTGAAGGATTCCACCTCAGTTTTGAGGAGTGTGAAATTTGCTTTAGAGAAGTTTTTCACTGTGGTTTTCTGGGCAGGGGGTGGGGTCGGGATGTGAATATCCAGTGAGATTAGTAAAACAGAATCCACTGGAGTCACCACACGGAGCTACTAACTGGTACAAAATCTTCTTTATTGAAAACAGGAACACAAGCGCTTTCACGTAGCTATACTACGCTTCTTCAGGTGTAATAAAGCATTAAAACTAAGAAGCTTATATACAAAAACGACAGGCTTCGCTGGTCTGTCTAACGTCATTTGTCATGTTGTTTGATAATGGTGTCTGCATACATAGTTATTTCTTATTGTTTTTAGACTGTTCTTAGACTGTTCAGATACTGCTTCTTTGGGCAGAACTAGGAGGGAATGTCTAGGTGTCAGCAATTATTCAATTATTGCTTAACCATTTGGTTTGAGTGCCAAAAGTTTTTTGTATATAAACTTCTTAGTTTTAATGCTTTATTACACCTGAAGAAGCGTAGTATAGCTACGTGAAAGCGCTTGTGTTCCTGTTTTCAATAAAGAAGATTTTGTACCAGTTAGTAGCTCCGTGTGGTGACTCCAGTGGATTCTGTTTTACTAAGTTCCCTGAGTTTTTTCCAAGGGGAGTCTTCGTTTTCCTGCTACAGTTTTTGGATTTTCTTTTTTTCTTGGTGTTGTGCTGCCTGCAGGTTTGACACATGGAGCATAATGATATTGAGTTGGACTTTCATCCAGAGACGAGGACAACTGTTTTACCGGCTTGGGATTCCCTCAAGCACTGTACTGAGAATCCTTTATTGACTCTGGAATTGATGAACCAAACAAGTGTTCCACCAACTACTCCCAATGGTAAGAAAGTTATTGAGTTTAATAGCCTTTATAAAGTGTTGCAAGATGATTTATATCAGCTACAAAGACTAACATGGCAGAGACTGCATTTAGAGGCATGTTTACACTTTAAAATAGTGCCTAGAGGCATGCGCATTTTTTGTATGCCTTCCTATGGGGATAGCCATCCCTTGTTATTGAGGAAATGGCAGGATCTCAACATACAATTGGGCTTCAGCTACATTAATTTGTTATTAGAGTACTTCTCTCCCCTTGAAGTTGCGTTAAGGAACAAGATAGATCTACAGTTTAAAGTCATCACTGAACGTTTTAAAACTGAGTACTTTACCAACAGATTAGACTCTCTCTGGGCTCAAGTCCATTCATTCAGTGAAAGGCTGAAGATCGTTAAGCACAAAAAACTTCAAAGGGACGCTAATGATTTTGCTCATGGTCAAGTCTTTCTCTGGCCTAGAACTGGTGATGCACGCACACAAAGTATACCTAGTGATGGATCTTTGAGTAATGTATCCAGTGTCCAACCAGCTTCAACTGCTATTCCTAATACTGAAGCCGCTGTGGCACATTTTGCTCCATCTATGGCTAACAAGATAGCTAACATAGCATCAGTGTCTAATAATTTTGCATCTATTAATACTACTGATGTCAGTTTGGACAGTGACACACCCCCTCCCAATCAACAGGCAGCCAGAGCCTTTTTATTGGCAGGTGCCAAACCGAAGGATACATCCACTGCTAGCAGCAGTTTTTTACCCTTCCCCGTCAAGCAACAACCAGGATGGAGAGGTCGGTCGAACAGCAGAGGACCGAGGAAAAGAAAGGGTTCCGAAGAAAAGTATACAAACACAAGGAAACAAAGAAACTGAACTCTTTAGTATGCAATATATCTGATTATGTATTGTCTGAACATGAGCTCTCTTTGTTAGAAAAAGGTCTTAATTTTATCCCTTCACAAGTTAGTTTCCTGAGCGACGTCTTAATAGATTTGAGGCTTTTCTGTTGCAATGTCTCACTGAAGATTCTATTTAAAAACAATAGTGCTTTAGATACTAAAACTTTAAAGAATTTTTTCAGAGTTAAGAGTAGTTTTACCCCACTCATGCCGCACAATGTGGAAAGTTTTTTTGAAAATGTGTGAGAAGGATTTCTATGAATGGTTTAGATCCAAAAGTAAAAGGTGTTGTTTTTTTAATGTTAGTAAAGATGAGCAGAAGTCCATCCAATCTTTGAAGAACAATAGCCACATTATTGTTAAGCCAGCCGACAAGGGTGGGGCTGTGGTCATTATGAATTCTCTAGAGTATTCTGACACTATGAACAGTATGTTATCAGATGACAAGGTCTATGAGGTAATCACCAGAGAAAAGGTCACTAGAATTGTCAAAATGTT
The DNA here is from genome assembly GCF_019279795.1 of Protopterus annectens. Lineage (NCBI taxonomy): Eukaryota > Metazoa > Chordata > Ceratodontiformes > Protopteridae > Protopterus > Protopterus annectens. Next base: position 1,976,129,544 of record NC_056731.1, read on the forward strand.
GCATGATAATCTGTATGACCTTTTGATGTGTGGTCAGATAAGCTGTGAGTTATATGAGTATTTTTTAATAGAATTTCCTACCATCCCCATAATTAAAGGTTTACCAAAAATACACAAAGGTATTAAACCAGTACCAATGAGACCCATAGTCTCTGGTGAACGATGGATAACTTCCACCGTTTCATCTTTTGTGGAAGGGTTGTTACGACCCTTGGTGGATAATATTTCTGTCATCCTGAAGGATTCATATCAACTTATTGAGTTTCTCAAAAGTTTTGAGTTAGACAGTAGAGGAACAGCTCTGTTATTAGTAACAATGGACGTTAAGAATCTTTTCACCAGTATTCCCAATGATCTGGGGCTTCAGGCTATTAGAGAGATCCTTGTTACTAATTCAGGATATAGTGGCAATAGACAAGTCCTGATCAATTGCCTTCTTGAAATGATACTTGATAATAATGTCTTTTTATTTCAGGACCAGCTTTACTTACAAAAATGGGGGGTTGCCATGGGCACCCCCTGTGCGAATAGTTACGCTAACCTCGTAGTCCATCATTGGGAGCTTAACTACTTGTTTAAACATGCAGGCTACAACAAAGTAAGAATGTACAAGAGGTTTGTTGATGACGTCCTTTTTGTATGGGAGGGCACAGAAGCAGAATGTATGGATTTTATCACAGACTTAGAAACCACCACCACATTCTTAAGGTTTACAGCCGAAATATCTCCATACCAGGCACACTTTTTGGATTTAAAGTTGGAACTGAATGGCAACAGGATTGCCACTTCACTATATAGAAAACCTACTTGGAGGAATACTCTTTTACGTCATGAAAGCATGCACCCCAGGTTCACCTTCAAAGGCATAGTTTTAAGTCAAATGTACAGGGTATGTAGAATATGCAGTGATAGGAACACTTTATATTCAGAACTCAGCAACTTGGAAAGTTTATTTAAAGATAGGGGTTATCCCCCTAAGTTAATCAATGAATGTAGGCAGGAGGTCATATTGAAAGTGTTGGATAAAACAGATGGCATTGATTTAGCTGGGAATTTTCCTTCTTTCCATATAAAGAAAAATGATAAATTCACTGATAGGTTATGTTATGTCACTAAATACACCAGTGATGTTGTTAATCTAAATAAAATCATCAGCAGAAATTGGAATGTTTTGATCATGGATCCGTTCACTAGGACGATTGTGGGTGACTACCCTAGGTTTAGTTACAAGACCTGTCACAATTTGAAACAAACTCTATGCCTAGAACAGCACACTTTTTTAAATAACGGTCGTAGTGATTCTCAGGGAACTTTCCCATGTGGACACTGTCACATGTGTCCTTTTATATCTAAGAAAACATGTTTTTACATCCTGATGGATTTTTTGTATTCACACCTAAATTTCGTAGTGATTGTAACAGTACAAATTTAATTTATTTAGCAACTTGTGACTTCTGTGAAGTCTTTTATGTAGGCCTTACGAAGAGGAGACTCCGTGATAGAGTCTACAACCACTGCTATGACATTAAGAAAGGACATGAAACTAATGCTCTAGCCAAACATATAGTAGAGTACAGCACACATAGATTCAGTTTTATGGTTCTGGAGAAGTTGGCTATTAATACTAGGGAAGGAGATAATATGAATCAGTTGGCTGTTAGAGAACTTAAATGGATACTTACACTGAAGGCACATATACATCCTGGTATCAACCAGTTTGTATCTGTTAAACCTGTTCTTAATAATAGAAAGATGTAATGTTTTCATATACTTTAGGATATTTGGCCTGAGTTCTCTCCCATGCTTTCAGCCCTTTTGCTTCTCCCCTTAAGCAGATTGGGAATAGATGGTTTAGATTTATAGCTGTTTATTAAATTATTTGTCTTGTGCACTTGTTATATGTTTTTGCTAGATTACACATGTCCTTTAGTACTTTTGCTTGTGCCTTAGCAGATTTGGTGTCAGTTTTTTGTAAGGAACGTGGTCCCCTCTTCGAACATACACTTTGGAAATGTTTCCTTCTTTTTGTATCCATTAGTATTTTAGTCTTAGTTTCAGTTTTTATTTTATGTGCTTTATGATTTTATAGCGATTTGGCCGTTTTCTTGGCCACTTTTGTAATCCAGTTGCTGGTTTTGTACCCCTTCAGTCAGTCTCAGCTTCTGTCTGATTTTCTGTATGTCCTTTTAATACTCGTTTTGGACATACAGAAGTTGTGTCTTTCACAGATCATGACTTTGCCAGCAGTTATATATTTTTATATTTAGCATTTTGCACTCAGCCCTTGTAGAGGCGTATTTTGTTTGAGTCGAATGTAAATTCATCTTTTGATTAAAGACCCGCTGATTTTATTTGCATTTAATTTAGTTACTTAATCTAGACCTTTTGACCTTATATGTGTTTGATCTAGTTACTTTATGCTCTATTTGAGAGCTTCAGTTCATATTGATTTAGTGATGTTTTTTGTTTTATGTATGGTGGATGCACCATTGTTAATTTTATATATTTTTTATATGCATTGTATTTTTTTGCAGTATGTTAGTTGATCTTATTTTAATGGATATACCATGCATGCGGCATATCACCACTAGGGTGCGCCTATCGCCAGGTTAGTGATCAGCTCAGTTACAAACTTTTGTACTCCAGCAGGGGTTTAATGTTTTTCCGACAGGGTTGTCATCTAAGCGCATGTCCGCAGTAGCGGAGCGTTCTTCTTTTGAAAAAATAGTAATTGCCCTCGGCTGGTTTCTTAATGTTTTACCTTGATGTTGCAACTGGGATGTTGGTTTCACTTAGTACTAGCGTAGGTTTTGTCGTCCGGATATATTAGGAACCTGATGGCATTTTGTTAGCAGAGAGCTGCTTTATGGACAGATCGGCAGCCATGTGTTTCATCATTCTCTGTATTTGTAAACAATACAGGTGAGCAAGTTGTTTTTTACGTTTGAACTGATGTTTGCTCCTTTGCACCGTTTAGATCTGCCGGATCAATTTTTACCTTGATTGCAGGATGGTTTTCTGTACAAAATATCTGCATTTTTTGCAATGTTATTCTAAGAAATACTTATGTATATACAGCGATTTTAGAGTAAGCTGGAAATTAAGTTCAAGAAGTATCTCTAAGTCGGAAAATGGTATATTTATATTTATGTTTATGCTGCATTTTGTTTTGATGGTTTTGATTGTGTTCTTTACACTGTTACATAGGGTTGGGAGCTCATTGCTTTGGGTAGCTAACCTAGCTATATAGCGACAGGCTTCGCTGGTCTGTCTAACGTTATTTGTCATGTTGTTTGATAATGGTGTCTGCATACATAGTTATTTCTTATTGTTTTTAGACTGTTTTTAGACTGTTCAGATACTACTTCTTTGGGCAGAACTAGGAGGGAATGTTTAGGTGTTAGCAATTATTCAATTATTGCTTAACAATTTGGTTTGAGCGCCAAAAGTTTTTTGTATATAAGCTTCTTAGTTTTAATGCTTTATTACACCTGAAGAAGCGTAGTATAGCTACGTGAAAGCGCTTGTGTTCCTGTTTTCAATAAAGAAGATTTTGTACCAGTTAGTAGCTCCGTGTGGTGACTCCAGTGGATTCTGTTTTACTAAGTTCCCTGAGTTTTTTCCAAGGGGAGTCTTCGTTTTCCTGCTAGAGTTTTTGGATTTTCTTTCTATCCAGTGAGATTAGTTTATGGTCTGATCTTACCAGTGAGGGATACACTTCTGGTCTGGAGCATAGAGTCCCCATGTTGGTGATGATCAGGTCCAGTATGTTTTCCCCTCTTGTGGGAGTGGTAACAAGTTGTTCCATAGCATTTGAGTTTATAAATTCTAGGAACCTTTGGGCTAGGGTGTTGGAGCTAGAATAATGCTCCCAGTCTATGTTTGGGTAGTTGAAGTCGCCCAATATATTGGTGTTTGGAGAGACCTTCATATTTTCCAGTGTTCTCAGGAAGGCCGAGTGGGGTTCCTGGGTTTGGGAGGGTGGTCTGTAGCAGGCTATAAACTGGAAGGCAGTTTTACCCACTGTTAGTTGCACATGGATAGTCTCTGATGCTTCGTGCTTTGCCACCAACCTGGAGGTGTGGGTATCTTTGATGAATATCGATACTCCCCCACCTTTTGTGGTTCAGTCCAAGTTTTGGGGCCGAAAAGCATGGTATGAGGTATAACCTGGTAGTACTGGGGTGCTCTCGGGAGCCCTGAACCATGTTTCTGTTACTGCACAGATATCGATGTTCTCCATGCTAAGGAGAGTTTCGAGTGCATGCATCTTGAGGTTTAGACTTCTGGCGTTGAGTAGCATTACTCTTAGTTTCTTATCCCTTGTAATACCTATGGAGGTGGGTTTGTCTTTTGAGCCTTGCCTAAAAAAGGCACTATGGGGGTAGCAAGAGCCTTTGCCATTATCCGAAGCCCAGGGTGACAGGTGCAAGCCGTCCCTAGCGAAGCATCGTGGCTTGTCGAGCATATCATCCCAAGCTGACAGGCATTGGATCCCCTTTGAATGACACCAGTACTTAAGCCAATTGTTGAAATTGATCATCTTGTCTTCATATTGTGGCATCATTCTTGGTGAGGGTAAGATGCTACTCAAGGTCAGGGTCATACCGGCCTGGGCTACATGCTCAGAGAGCTCCTCTATGTCTCTTTTCATGTAGTCCAGGTAGGTACATCTCAGGTCATTCACACCAGCATGGACAATGACTGAGTCATATTTGTACTTGCCTTGGAGTGACCTGAGTGCTTGTATTATGTGGCGGATCCTAGCGCCCAACAGGCTGCTCACCGTGACCCTCTCCTTGTTCAGCCTGGTGAGCGGGACGTCAGTGTGCCTGACGATAGAGTCACCTATTACAGGTGTATCAGGTGTGTTGTTTAGTCTTAAGGGCTGTGACTGTTCGGCACACTGGCTTTGTGAGATATGTGTTGCACGTGTTTTGTTTTGGGATAGCGGTTGCTTGGGTGTCTGCTTTGGAGGTCTCTGCTGCTTAGGCAGATCTTTATTTAGAGCCTCCGAGTATGTTTTTGTGTGATTATGTGTTTGGTTGGCTGTCGTGGTAGGTCTATGTGAGACTGGAATTGTAGTGAGTGTGGTTTCCTTCTCCTCCTGACTGGTTATGCCAGTACTGAGTTGAGAGAGCTTAGCCTCCAGTTTGGCTATATGGTTGCATCTCTCACATGTGTTGGAATTTGTTGGGAGGAGGAGAGGGTTGTCTGTGTACATGAGACAGTTGTAACATTGCCTCAAGATTCCCAGATTCACCAGCTGGACCGGAGAGGAGATTGACAACTGACCTTTGGACATGCTAGAATAATATTGGGAATTCCTTTATAATTGAAAACAAGGGCCAGTGGGGAGTGAGAGTGTAGTGCTTTTAATTTTTAGTGCTGACTTATATAATTGCTTTGGTGAGCAAGTGCCAGGTAACTTAAGTGCAATGTGTTACAGGTAACTTAAATGCAAAAACGACAAACAGTAACTTTCTTTCAAGTGAAACAAGGAAATAAGTACAGTAAGCAATGCAGATATCACTAGTGATCCACAGAAGCGCTGAGAAGCCACGTATTAGGTGGAATTAGTGTTCCAGGGAAATAACAAGCAAACAAACAACAAGCATATAAACAAAGCTAGATTCAGCAGGCCTGGATCTAGTCTATGCTACGCAAACAAGGTGTACCAATTTCAGTAAGATACAGTTCAAATATTCAGGCACTATAAACCTTTAACCAGAAATTCCCAGCTCAGAAGGGCAGAGTCCAGCATCTTCTCCCACAAGAGTGCAGACCACGAACCTTCTTAATGTAAAATAACTGGCCTGAAGCCCAAGTGCTTAAACCAGAACTAATACACTTTAAGAATAACAGACACTGGGCTCTCAATCAGCAGTTCCCAACTTAGAAGGATGAAAGCTAATCATCCACAAAACATTTATAATAAATATCATTATCAAAATACTTGTTAGTTAATAGAATAAACTTTCATTCCCACTTATTCATAACAAACATTAGATGACTGTCACTTTAAATGTTATATTTGTTTTTATGTAGCATGGTCTTAATTGTCCTTACTACTTAAATGCTGTAATATGGCTTTTTCATCATTTGCCTGAAGAAGCCTTGTAAGATGAAAGTTGTTTACTTCTGCAGTTTATTTGATAAATATATACAATCACTGGTCTCTTTGGTCATCGTGGTGACAGAATATGTTCATGTTTTTACCACATACAGAATTACTGGTTGTAATAAAAATGACAATCTTAAATTTGATTAGTATATTCTTCAAACAATTAGGAAGACACATTAGAAACTTGTCTTCCTTTACAGAGCAAAATAGTGCCTTACAGACCAAGCATGAAATACCCTAAACTCAACCCATTTGCTTCCAATCCTCTTATATCCCTCACCTAGTCTTACAAACCTAGGTTCTACATTAAATCCAAACTAGCCTCCTGTTACAACAAAGTAGCTACATTTGCTACCAACACTGTATACTGAACTCACCACTGCCAAGCCTTAAAACAGCTGCACTGGCTAGAGCTTAACAACTACATAACATACTGTAAGCTTTGCATGGCCTACAAACTGATATATTATCCTGAAACATGCCCTGCATTAGAAAAATATTATTGCCCCTACAAAGGACCGTAAGGACCTACACCCCCTACAAAGGACCTCTTTTCTGGTGATAAAATTCTACCAAGTACCACTAAAGCAAATAATTCATCAGGGGGCTCAATGGAACACTATGCCTATAGAAGTAAACATGGCTAACAAACCTCAAATCTATAAAATCGAGCTGAAACGATACCTGACCCAGTCCTAGTGATGCTCATGTTCATCGCCAGGTTGAGACCTCTAATGCAAGCACAAACTTCTTATTCTGTATCATAAACTTTTTGCCCCTGTACTTTAATCATTACACCCCTAAGAACTTTACCTCCTGCCTTCCTCTTCAATCCCCTCTTAAACAACACTTCTCATCTTCCTGTTATAACGTCCCCATCTACCGCTCAACCTGTTCATGCTTCCCCTGTATACCTAAGCTATAAACCTTCTAGATACACCAATTTGAAACAGATAGCCTAAACAGAACTAATCCTATACCCTGCTCTCTCAGTCATGTAACATTACCAATATCCTCCTATACAAACAGAACTAATACTATACCCTGCTCTCTCAGTCATGTAATATTACCACTATCCTCCTATACAAACAGAACTAATCCTATCCCCTCTCAGTCAGTCATGTAATATTATCACTATCCTCCTACACAAACAGAACTAATCCTATACCCTGCTCTCTCAGTCATGTAATATTACCAATATCCTCCTATACAAACAGAACTAATCCTATACTGCGCTCTCTCAATCATGTAATATTACCAATATCCTCCTATATAGACAGAATTAATCTTATACTGTGCTCTCTCAGTCATGTAATATTGCCACTATCTTCCTACATAAATAGAACTAATCCTATACCCTGTTCTCTCAGTCATGTAATATTAACCAATATCCTCCTGTACAAACAGAACTAATCCTATACCCTGCTCTTTCAGTCATGTAATATTACCACTGTCCTCCTATACAAACAGAACTAAATTTATACCCTGCTCTGTCAGTCATATAATATTACCACTATCCTCCTATACAAACAGAACTAATCCTATACCATGCTCAGTCAGTCATGTAATATTACCAATATCCTCCTATACAAACAGAACTAATCCTATACCCTGCTCTCTCAGTCATGTAATATTACCAATATCCTCCTATACAAACAGAGCTAATCCTATACCCTAATCTCTCAGTCATGTAATATTACCAGTATCCTCCTACACAAACAGAACTAATCCTATACCATGCCCTCTCAGTCATGTAATATTACCACTATCCACCTATACAAACAGAACTAATGTTATACCCTGCTCTCTCAGTCATGTAATATTGCCACTGTCCTCCTATACAAACAGAACTAATCCTATACCATGCTCTCTCAGTGATGTAATATTACCACTATCCTCCTAAACGTTACTAATATCTCCCATCCACTCATACATAATCTTATAACTTACTTCATTATATCTCTTGAACTCTTTAAAAACCTATACAAGACTAAAATCACCCTTCCTACATAATTTTAAAGCTTATTTTATTATATTTATTGAACTCATTGCAGACCTTTCTTTACTGAAATGTAAGAACACTAAACTTCTTCACAACAATTTTTGCCTTTTAAAGTATCAATTCATTTACTTCCAGCAAAATTGTAGAGCTAGAAAAAATGTATTCACTTATAATTATTGACATAAACACTTTACTGTATATACCTGTGCAGTAATTATGTTTTTCCCAAGAAATGTAACTGTTGTCTTTCTGAGAATTGTTTGAAATTTAATTGTTAATATAAATGTAATGTGACGGAGTTTTTCTCCCTAGGCCACTGCTGAAAATATGCTCTGCCCAGTCAGAGTTTCCTGGTCAGCAAAGATAAATAAATAAATACTTGGCTCACCCGCATATCTGTTCTGTAGTCCTCATGCATGCTATTTTGAGGTGATGCCATTCTTCTTCAACTCCGCATTTTTCCTCTTCTTCTAGAGGGGCTAAAGCTCTGAATAATTCCTTGAACTGTGCTTTCCCCTCAATCACCTTCCAGGTATTTAGTCTGGCCTCTGATGTCCTTAGAGTCTTCTCTGACCACTGCTAGCAGCTGAGTTCAGCAACCAGTGGTTTATGCTGTTGGTCAACTGTTTTTCTGGTGATGACTTTGCATTCATTTATTCTACCCCAGTGCCCTTTCCTTACTAGGAGAAAGTCTACAATAGTTTCACTTTGGCCACTCTTGTATGTGGTATTGTGATTGTCTCTCTTGTTAAACCATGTATTGGTCACCATAAAGCCATTTGCCAAATAGAAATCTAAAATGGCTTGTCCTTCTTTATTCCTGTTGCCCCACCTATGTGGACCCAAGCAGTCCTATCCTATTCTGTCTGTCCATATATGTGCTATCAGGTCACCTATTATCAACACCAATTCATTTTGTCCTGCTTTATTTTGTAGGTCCTACAACTGCTTTCTGAATTCACTCTTTTCCTCAATATCACAACCCAGCTGTGGAGCATAGGCTGAGATTATGAACACTGCCCTATCCTTACACTGGATTCTGATTGCAATGAGTCTGTCAATAATTCTGACATCCTTCAATATCTTATGAAGCCTTTCTCACCACATCTCCCATACAATTTCTATCATGTCCTTTGATGATTAGTAGACTCTGGATCCCAGGAAAAGTGCTTTTGGTGTACTGTTCTTACATTTTGTCTCCTGGATACATAAGATGTTCAGCTTCCTCCTTATCATTATGTCATCCACTTCTTTGTTGCATCTTGTCAGTGAACCTACATTGAGTGTAGCAATTCTTATTTCATGTTTGGCAGGTTGATTGGTTTTACATCTAGCTTTTGCTCAACAGAGCTATCCTAGGTTACCCAAGCTGGGCAACTAGACACTAGCCAGTCAGTAGTGTATTGATCCAGGGCTGCTGGGTTTTATGGTGAGCACACACTGGCCAACAGAGGTACATATATGCCTCTCACTGTTAAAATGGATCACTGGCTTAGTTTGAAGTAGACCATGTCCTTGACCCACTTATCACTAGTAAATATTCATGCCAATTTGGTGATATTAGTCAACATGACCAAATCACCTGCAGCCATATTTTATACCATTGAGGAGCTAGCCCTGCCATGGTGCACTGACTGTGATCTATGTTCTCCTATCTTGAGGATACCATGCACCACAGCAGATGCTTTGGTCAATGCAACTCTGCTTTCTGTAGACCACCATCTAAAGTCTGTGCTGATGCCCACAACTCTGCTTTTGGGTGGGTTTGAGATTGAACCATTCAGCATGTTTTTGAGAGGTGGAAAGAGCCCTATAAAGACACAAGGAGAACAAGCAAGCTCCATACAGGCATTGGCCATAGAATAGGATGAAACCTTGTACCTTGTGCATGGGAGGCAAAGACTTTAACTGTTAAACTAATGAGTTTCAGGTTAATAACTCCCCCATATATTATGACAGAGTCCAGCCCAGCAACTGCAAATTTAGTTAGTTACAAACCCCTCTTCCATCATCCCTCATAGATCAGAAAAAAAAGGATCCACAGCCATTGAAGTACATTTTCCTACTGTCTCTGTGGCCAGCCTGGTTGAAATGGACATCCTGAAACAATGTAATGATTGTCTCATGTTTATTGACAACCATCTTATTCTTAAGCAGACTGAAAAAGTATGCAAAGGATGCAATTACACCAGGTCTTTGAAGGCAAAGCTCTAGCATACAGACACTGATATCTCCAAACCAGTTGCCAGTAACACACACACACTACAAATAGTATGAATCAGACACATAGACTCAGATATATCTTAAGTGCAATCTTTCCATACCTTAAAGGCCTCCCATACTCTGTAATCAGCAACCTTCCAAACACTTTACAAAGACGTATACATATAACCACATCTGATAATGTCTCAGCCCTTGAATCTTTAAGGCAAACTACCACGCAGCTCAATATATATTGGATACTCTATTGTGAGACACATTAATATCCCACTCACAATGTATGGGTCACCAATGGTCATTAACTCCAAAAACTGATTTTTAGCACTGGTGGTAACTATGGTTGATTAAGAGGAATGTAAATCAGTTAATAATGAGGTCTTTCTCTATGAAGCTAAACTTGTCTCTGAATCACTTTTTCTATATTAGTGAACACTGGAGCTACCCAAGGTAGACAATGTAAGTAGCCACAGTCGATTTCTCTGAATCATATTGTCAGTTTTCTCTTCTGTTGACTATATCACTCCTGTATGCTTTCTACTTAATGTGTGTATGTAACATTTTATAGTTCATTTGTAATGTCATGCATATGTGCATAGCATGCTCTTAGTGTCTGCTTTGACTTAAACTTTCAAACTTTATACCTATATGTTTTGTAACTTGCTTACATAATTGCATATTGTTTTCTAAACATTTTAAATATTTTAATACATGTAGTTGTTTTCCAATGTATTCAATATAAAATATTTATTGTGTGTGTGTGTATGTGTGTGTGTGTGTGTGTGTGTGTGTGTGTGTATATATATATATATATATATATATATATATATATATATATATATATATATATATATATATATATATATATATATATATATATATATATATATATATATATATATATATACATATGTATATATATATATATATATATATATATATATATATATATATATATATATATATATATATATATATATATATATATATATATATATATATATATATATATATATATATTTTTATTTCTGGATCTGTAAGATTGTGTACTAATTTCCTTTCATGTAGATTGTGCCACAGTACAAATCTGTCCCCAGGGTAGCTCACCTGCCAGGTGAACAAACAAAGAAACACAGGGAGATCAAATGAATAAATAAATAGACACCTTGTTTTGATAAGTATTATCACTCTGATTTAGTAATGCCTGACTATTGGTTCATGACAAAATACTATGCTTACACAGAAGATTGTAGCACTCCTTCCAATCAGGCCATCTATTTTGAATACAAATGTATAAATTAATATTAGGGCTCTATAATCTTGATGACATAACAAGCTAAGATGAATAATCTTCAAGAACTTGAGATATGATAATTTCCTAGCAACCTTGAAAATGTTTGAATATTCCTTTAATACCACTGGGATCTCAAACAACTTTGAGACACCAGCTTATGAAATGTTCCTTGAGCAACATGTGTGAACAAAATTTCATATGAATGTCAGTGACTGAAAACATGACAGGAATTAATAAAAAGAAAAGCTGTAAGGAAATGCAATGCCTGGCTAATAGGGCATCAGCCAAGATAAGATAGTGCTTATGTATAATTCATCTCTTTATCAAGGCATAATTATCAATATGGATAAATATTTATGTTGAAAATAATTCTTCTAATACTCAGATGTAAACCAGCTATAAGATTTTGCAGTGGTTCTTAGAACTACCAGCTCAACCTGCTATTAGAGTAAAAACAGCATGAAAAGGTCACAACAGATTGGAACAAGGGTCACACACTGATGAACTGTAACAACAGGGAATAGCTCTTCTATTAGACGTTGCATAACATGTATTAATCAGTAATGTTTCATTTCTACCAAAACATTTTTAAACTATATGTGTAAAGAATAAAAGGAAATATATAATACATGTTCTGTAAAATGTACATATATGTTACAAACATCAAAAAATAAGAAAATGTATATTCTTCTATTTCATACGTTATCTATAGAGTGAAGGACAGGAGCAGATGTGCCTTGTATATGCGTACTGCAGATTTTATATAAACTTTTAATTAAGCTTTTGCATTACTTTGTAAGTTGCAAACTTTCATTAATTTGAATTATTTAACAGTAATAATAATATAAATATTAACTACAGCTGTAGCAACAATAAATAGTCTTTCTTATTAAAAAGGTTAGATAATTAATAAGAAAATATGATAAAGTTAAGCAAGAAATGCTTGCATCTGTACTCTAAAATAACCTGTCTTAGCAGCACTTATGAAAATAACTGCATGACCAGATTAGGACACAGTCTATGTCTAAGGAGGCAGGGCTATGGGGGAATTCAATAAAGCCTACGTGGAGTGATATTCTGTGTAGACATAGTGGCACAGCCCCAACATGGAAACCAGCAGCCGAACAATCCAATAAACAGAGCAGAGGGGTGTGCATGAACATGCAGACACGGAAGTGTCAGTGGAATGCAAATCATCTCATAAACACATGAAATCCATGCAAATGAGAGTGATTTGCAGTCCAATAAACTGAATGGTACACATGCAGGAGGCATCTTGGTGTCAGAAATGTACACAGAAAGTAACAGTGTACAGAAATGTAAAAATTAAACAGGGGCTGAAAATAGCCCAAAAAGAAGGTCTGATATTGCAATGTAGGGATGGAAATGGCCAAACCTATGCCCGTGAGTCCAAAAGGCAATGCAAATCATTAGAAAATATTAATTTTTTAATACACATATTATGTTTGCACAGCACTCAGCAACACACAAAAATGTCATTATGCAAAAAAATATTCAAATGTTGAAAAACTGAAAATAAGACATTTGCAAAAATAATGCATTGTAGTGCCCTGCATGTAGAGTGCACAATGGCAGGTTTCTGTGGTTGCTATGGAGGCAGACCCTGGTGTAGGGAAGCATCCAGGGAATATGCAAGGATCTGTATGCAAATGAGCTGGGGTTACTGAATAGCAAAAATGTGCCACTGTGTCCACAGATAAAACCCATGTAGGGCCAAAATCATGTTGGTGTTAGTGGAACAGGTAGCTGACATCAAAAGAATATATGTCTTGCTGTGTTTAAGCAGATTGAAGCTCAACGGCACCTGTTCATGCTCAGCTGGGCACAGCTAAGCAGGGGGATGTGTCCAGGGCTGCTAAGCTGTGTTTAGCCCCACAGCATGTGTTTTAGCTGGTCTAAGTTTAGCTGAGTGTGCCTGTGCATGGGGTTGTTTCCAGACTGATGAGCATGATTTATACTAGCACTGCGGGTTTGTGCATCATGCCACAGTTCTTAGCAATGAAAGAAATTAAAAAAAAAATACAAGGAAAGCCAATGAAGTATAAATGACTAAGCCCTGTTCCACTGACACTGGGCCATTCAAAACCTTCAATGATAGACCTGGCAGGTGGAATGCATCGTAGTCAGCCAATCACAAAAGCTACATCTTCAGCACACCACTATAAAGTATGCATATACCCTTCAATCTGATTTTTCCCACATACTCTGCACCATTGGAGTACACCCTTGGAAATTTTAACTGACAAAAATGATAGGGGCTCCTGCTGCTCTGCTATGTGCTAGAGGCTGAAGTCAGTGCTGGTGCTAATGCTGACAATAGGCCTAGACTGAGAAGGAGAAGAGTGTTCAGGTCCAGGGTAACCTTACAGGAGATACATGAGCTGGAGATAGTAGAGCACTACAGGGTGGACAGGGACATACTACAAGAACTCACCAAGCTTTGCCACCCTCTACTCAGACCCAGAGCCAACAGAGCGGAACCTATCTCAGTGGAAACAAAGGTATGTGTAGCCATTAGAATACTAGCTACAGGTATTTTACAAAGACCTACTGGAGACATGATGAGGGTCGCACAGGCATCTGCATCCAGGGTACTCCAGCAGTTCCTGGCTGCCATGCAAACACATGGCAGTGAGCACATATATTTACCCCACACCTCTGAGGACAGGTCCAGCAATATTCATCTCTTACACCATGGAGCACACTACTCTGAGGTACTGGGTACCATAGACTGCACTCATGTGCACATCAAAACACCACCTGGCGAGGAGGGTAGAGTCAACCATAAGGGGTATCACTCCATCAACTGCCAGGTCATGTGCAATGCCCAGAGCATTATCATGAATGTGTGTGCTGGCAGCCCTGACACTTATCATGACTCCCACATCTAGCATGCATCACAGCTGTACCATACATTTGCCAGGGAGGACATCACCTATTTTCATCTACTGGGAGATGCTGGCTACGCACTGGAACCGTGAATGATAACACCCATCAGAAATACACACACACACACACACACACACACACACACACACACACACACACACACACACACACACACACACACACACACACACTTATCAAAGAATGCCATAATGAGGCACACATACAAACTAGGAACATTATAGAGCATGTGTTTGGGTTGCTTAAGTCATGGTTCTGCTGCCTCGATATATCTGGTGGAGCCCTGCATTAATCACCAGGGACATGTGCACACACATTCACAGTGTATACCATGCTACACAATATGATCCTATGGAAACATCTGTGGCAGGATCATCACAGGGAAAGGACACACAGCCCCCACACCAGTGCCAAGGTACTCACAGCCACAGGGGAACTTCGAGGAGGAACCCCCTGAGCTTGTCCCTGTAGGTAGACATAGGCATACCCAGTATGCCCTGGCCTTGGCAAAGAGGCAAGGCATAGCACATGCACTGTCAGCCTAGGGACCTACAGACTGACACCTCACTCTGACTCATGTACATAGTAAAAAGGATGCCAGCCACACCACACAACCTGTAACTTACCATGTATTGGCTGTGTAGTCCATGCATCTGACAGAGTCAGCCCTGAAGCACTGTTATCTGAACTGCTGCAGACACAAGGTAGGTCACTCTTTTTTACAACAAATCTATGGGGTACTAGACTATGGTAGCATATGTATGGACCTGCCGCATGTATGCAAGGGAATAGAGTGGGGTGCTGGGATACCTGCAGACAACTGACAGCTACAGTATGTAGGACAACAAGAACTCTCTGCCCAACACTGACCACCCCTTATTATGCAGTAGTCCCCAAGCCAGCAAAATCCACTGTACTATGTGAGGGAAATGACAAAGAGCAGGGTCATAGGACAGATGCATGACTGTCAATGCTAGAGTCCCCTACCCATAACACACCCGTGCTCCCATACAACTGCAGTAACATTATGTTTGCAAGGTGATAGCAGCAGACCACACAATCCCAGGCCTGTCCCAATCAACCTGGTGATGTTCCATTTCCACAATATGCAAGTGTCAATGTGCTATGTATGTCTGTGGTTGATAGTGTCAGGAATTAAACTGCACTGTCTGGTGGCTGTTGTGGCTTAGTGAGCTAAGTACATTACCATAGTTGATGGTGTTCATGGTTTGAGTCTGGCTGCGCATACTATTTTGCATGTGAGCTACACCTATGGTAGGAGTTCTACAGACTGTCCATATGCCACTATTTGTTACTACAAGAAAGCTGGACAAAGCAGAGACAATGGAGGGACAGGGGGCCACATATACAGACAGTACACAGCTCTGAGTAACCTAGATGGTGGCTAGTAGAACAGCAGGTTGTAATAAGTCAGAGTAGCAGCAGAATGTCAAGACTGTCACGTAACTGTGTCACTACTTATAACAAGTCAGTGAGCACCATCATACCTCTGAAATGTACAGAGTTTTGCAGAATGCCCACATTTGTGCCTCATATTTCTAGTCCGTTTTTCATAACATTGCAGTTTTCTGACAAACTAGTGGAAGATCAATAAAGATTGAAGTTAGAAAATAATGACAAACATTTGAGATGCAGACTTCATACCCTACAGAAAATTCATGCTAATACAAAACCTGTTATTCTGCCAACTGTCTAAGTTTGTAAGAGCATATTAAAAGATTGTCCCTATTTTTAGACCTGTGTCCCACTTTTATATATGGCTTTGTTCAGATTTCTTGCACTAATAGGTTGAGAGGTATAGGCACCATGTAGCATTATAATACCAATAGAACACAAACTGTCTGAGGACCAGAGAAGACATATAGGGCACAATGCTAGACATCCTGAAAAATAGGAACAGTCAGAGGTGTAAAGTATGTAACCTTGTGTGTGGTGTTCCATCTTGTAGCCCAGTCACAGCATACCTACAACTACATAGAGCTGCAACTGTGGACAAAGCCAGGAACAGGAGTGGGACAAAGGTACACATATAAGGAGAAGGATGAACTACTGGCCAGACAAATGTAGAAAGTGCAGAGTAGAACAGGTCATGCAGTAGCATGGGTTAACTGCTGTGTATGCAGCCAGTAACTCAAATGCCTGTCAGCAGTTCCTCATATCAATCTATAATGATCTACCACTGTGTATCAGGAAATCACATTGCTATGTAAAACATACCAGATATATGATGAAAAACCCTGTTCAGTCTAATACAATCTGTACACACCCTAGGTATGAGTCAGATATTACAGCCAGTACACAGCTGGAGAACCCTTGGGCATTATATCAAGGAGGTGCTAGACTGTGTAGTCACGTGCATCAGCCAATAAACTGTAGCACACAAATCCCAGACTGGAGTACAGGTAGGTCTGGACTGAAGTCCCCTTATAAATACTGACAGTCACAATGGGCATGATCCTACACTTAACTAATTTCAGCCCATGTCTGAAGCCTCATCTGCCTATAGAACTGAGATATCAATATATCTCTGTACATACAGACAGCTATGTATACCTAACTGTCTCTTCCTATCCCCATCAGACATGATATGATTACCCTTATCTAGCAGTATGTGGCATATATATATATATATATATATATATATATATATATATATGTGTGTGTGTGTGTGTGTGTGTGTGTGTGTGTGTGTGTGTGTGTGTATCTGTAGAGTTTTATACAGATATATATATATATATATATATATTTATATATATATATATATATATATATATATATATATATATATATATATATATATATATATATATATATATATATATATATATATATATATATATATATATATATATATATATATATATATATATATATGGGTCTACCTGAAAACGCCGAAATCACAGATCGCCGACAATGAGAACACCGACACAGGAAGGTCAACAGCGGAGAAGACCGACAGTTGAGAATCCTGATGCTGAGAACACTGACATGTTAAGGTAAGTGTGCGATAGGGATGGACATTAGGGTCAGGGTGTGGGTAAGGTAAGTGTGTGATAGTGACGAATGTTAGGGTAGGGTGCGGGTCAGGTAAGTGTGCGATAGTGACGGAGTTTAGGTTTAGGGGCAGGTTAAGTAAGTTAGGGTTAGGGTATGGGTAAGGTAAGTGTGCGATAGTGATAGACTTGAGGGTTAGAGGTGGATTAAGTGAGTTAGGGTTAGGGTGTGGGTAAGGTAAGTGCACGATAGTGACGGACCTTAGGGTTAGGCTTTGGGTTAAGGTTATGTAAGGTTTAGTGTAGGTTTGTAAGGTTTTTGGTGTGCTTGTGTTGTGTGTGTGTTTTTTGGGAAAGGTACTTGTTTTGTTGATTGTCTGGATTTTGGTTTGTCGGGTATGTGAAGTTTCGTGTTTTTGAATTTTTTTTTCCGTTTTTTTCGTGTCGGTTATTTCATTGTTGGTGTTTTGGCGTGTCGGTGTTATCAGGTAGACCTATATATATATATATATATATATATATATATATATATATATATATATATATATATATATATATATATATATATTATATAGAAAGAGACAGAGAGAGGGGGAGAGACACACAGAAATGTATAGAGTGATGTAGTGTTGCAGCTACTTGCACACCAATTGTTGTCAGTGGTGCATGGAACTAGTATTGTGAGCTATAGTGTGCATTAGAAGGTAGATAGGAGTTCTAGTCTCACATCAGCCACTGTGTGTGTGTGTGCGTGTGTGTGCGTGAGTGTGTGTGTGTGTGTGTGTGTGTGTGTGTGTGTGTGTGTGTGTGTGTGTGTGTGTGTGTGTGTGTGTGTGTGTGTGTAATTCTTCATACACACACCCAGTAGACCTATTTCAGTGAAATGGTCAATCATTTTATGGCCCTGTGACTAGTGTCCTCCACAACAGTGGCCTCCCTGTCAACAGCTGCTGATGTCATCCACCCCAACAGCAGTGGAAGACAATCTCCAAACACATACGCTCTGTGGTGCATGCAATATTTACTTAGCACTATACTCTATACAACTAGATAGGTAGGGGTTATAATCCCAACAATGGCAACTCTGTGAGTGAGTGTGTGTGTGTGTGTGTGTGTGTGTGTGTGTGTGTGTGTGTGTGTGTGTGTGTGTGTGTGTGTGTGTGTGTGTGTGTGTGTGTGTGTGTGTGTGAGTGTGTGTATGTGTGCGTGTGTGTGTGTGTGTGTGTGTGTGTGTGTGTGTGTGTGTGTGTGTGTGTGTGTGTGTGTGTGTGTGTGTGTAATTTCCAGAGAGTGTAGGACAACAAACATTTCCTACAGTATTCTAATAGTTGCATAATGCAGTCATATTACATAACAAACACCTAAGTGTTATGAGAAATAGCATACTCTAGGCAAATGCTACAAAAATCAGAAGTTATATTGTCAAAAAAGTGAGGTTCTGTCCATTGCGCTCACCATGGGTATGGTCTGTACTGCCAACTCTCACGTTACTACAAAAAGTGTCCCACATTGGGCATTTGATAAGGTGGCAGCCCTAGTCTGTCTTGTCTATGTGTGTACAATATGTATACATTTTGAGGCCCTGTGAGTAGCTGCTGCCCCTAAATTACCCACATGTATCTAGGCATGAATGCTTCCCACCACCACCTACATATGCAGTACTAACCAAGTTTGTGGACAACTGTAGGTTGGGTGCTGTCTGTCACTGAGTCTCCAAATGATGTTAACATACTGCAAGAGGGTCTTACATCAACTATGGAATGGTGCCAAGGTCCTGGACTCAAGCTAAATGCAAAAAATGTATCATCATACCATTTGGCAAAGAGACAGCTCCACTGTTTACCCCATCAATGGCAACCCCCTAAACACACAACCTGTGTTAAGAGACCTGGGTAGTCAGGTTGATAAGTTTCCATTCAACCATTGTGTAGCAGCAGTGGCCAGAATAGTCTTGTGCATGATTCATCTCATAGGTAAAGGGATTGCATCCAGAAAAAAAAAGGTGGTCATTACCTCTCTATAATCCTCACTCTATAGACCAATATTTTACTACAATGCCCCATTTGATATGTACCTATGCAGACATCTGCATCAAGAGGAAAGGCCACAGAAATACCTCACAAAGGTAATCCATGGCCTCCAACACCTGTTCCATGTAGGCAGGCTCAAATCACTTTTGCTGCACTCGGTATCCAACAGGTTGCTCAAAGGTGGGCTGTGTCATGCCTACAAGGCAATATTGGACTTTGCCCTACTACAGCTGCTCCATACATGTAAGTCTAACTTCTTGTGCATTACCTGCACAACATGCCTGAATCTGATATGCAAAATCAACACCTGCTGGAGAGACAGATTTGTCTCCCAGAGGCTGCCCTGTCTCAGGAATACACTTCCCATAGACATCAATGCCATGGGAAACCACAGTTCTGTCCCAGGGGTCCCACCCATGTCCCTTATTGACAGGGGAAACATTTGCTGACTGATATTACTTTCTGAGGATAAACTAATGGCTGGCTTTGTAAGGATCACCAGGACCATTACTCTAGTAACCTTGTATGATTCTATGAACCTATAATCCTACTGAATTCCCAGATGATATGTATCAAGGGTAACATGCTGTGTCACAGGGTATGCACGTAAGATTATGCTGTCTGCCCCCATTGTCCCTGACACACAGTTCTACACATACGCACCTAGGTAACTATGCACATATACAGCCGTACCTTGGCAAAGGCACATTTCTACTTTGTCACCATGCCATCCTGAGCTGCTGTACTGGCACCAGCTCTCCACAGCATAAACACACAGACATCTGGAACAGAAGCAGAAAAAATGTGGGAGACAACAGTCAGTCAGCAATACTATCACCAATGCAGCATCATGGATCAAAGGTACATACACTTTGATGTGTACTCATGACACATGCCAGAAGACAGCACCTTACAGGGTATAACACTACTGAACTACAAACTGTCATTAAATGTACAGTAGTTACCCTGCGCATCAGACACATATTTGCATGTCCCTGCATTGATGGTATGGATGACAGGGATGTGCCACAGGTATCATCACATGCACAGAGTGTGGTGTGGTGTTGCCAAAGGCCTAGGCTGTGCCACACAGTCGACATTGTGTGTGTGCATCTGTTGGGGTGCTAGTCAGCTGGGCCATGGAGAGGAGCTGTGTGTGTCTGTTGGTGACTTGCATGTGACAGTGATGTGTGAGTGTGTGCACATACACAGTCAAGTCATGTGGTAGCCCTACATGAGGGTATTTTGGACAGCTGTGGACCATACATGGCAGAATGTACAGTTCACTCTCTCCAGCCATGAACATGGGAATTGGCTCTAACAGCAGTGGCACAAGCACCACCATGCTCAGGGTCAGATGCAGTAGTACTTTCTGATAATGACTGGTGTCTGCTGGATCTGTGTCCCTCATGGGACCACTCAGGACCACATGCCCATGGCCTGCCATGTCATGGTGTGGACAGCATGTCCCTTCTGTAGTGCTGGTGGTACTGCCACTACCGGACCATGACTGTGCATGGCCCCATGGACTCTCAGCTAATGTTAGCCCTGACCTACATCCATGTGTCCAACATTCTACTCCCACCACATCTTCCAGCACAGAGAATGCACAGTTAAGGACTGAGAATGTTTTACCCCACCATCTGTCCCCTACATTGGCAAACTGATGCGTGGCATCACCAATGTTGTGGATGGAGTCATGGATGCTAGACAGTGATGCATCCATGATCCTGAGCATCTGTCTGGTGTTGTGTTCAGAAAATGCCTGTGCCTCCATGATGGACCAAAACATGTGTCGAGTGACTCATGTAACACCTGTGACAGGTGGTGGATGGGCAGCAGTCCTCCTTTGAGCACCCTCTGTCAATCTGCCTGTTTGGGACCTGACTAGCTCTCTGGCTATGGCTAGTATATCCACTCACAGATGTCATAGTTGCCACTATCTCCTGTTCGATGCCAATCACCCTCTGACTGTCCAATATCTGTGACTGCAGGAGACTGGGTATGTGTGGGTATACTGACTGTGTGTGGTGAGATTGGGGGAGGAACTATGATGTCAACACATGGGACAGATTTAGCCCCAACAACCCCACTTGTGCCTCACTATATGGCCACCATCATCATCATAGTCCAATGAGACACTGACATCAGGTTATAAGGGAGAAGTACTCCAACCCCACGGTAACCTGTGATGAGAAATACAACATAACTACATTAATACATGCACTATTATGTCTGATGATCCACACACACACACACACACACACACACACACACACACACACACACACACACACAAACATAGGGGTGAGGTGCCACAACTGCGTTATACATACCACACCTTATTACTGATCCCATGTACAACACATAAATAGACCACAACAGACACAGACAAGACAGGCCCTTAACAACATTTAGTACAGCGACGTCCAATTAATGTTGCCAGTACTATACACCTGTGAGATAAGTGACATGTCAGTGTATGTGATGGACCTTCACCTAGAAAACAGTGCACCCGTCTCTACCATACTACTGCCCCCCTGTATAGTAGACTGCATACACCTTCACAAAAATATGTGCAAATATGTTACAGCTCCTCCAAATATGCTACTATGATTACCAATTCAATGCACTGCAGTGAACACCTCCACAACTGAACATGCAAGTATTGTTTTATGGCTAAGCTTAACAGTTGTGTCCATGGCAAATTGGCAGCCCTTAACATTCCTAGGGTATAGATGAGCCACAAAAAAAAGAGTTTCATATTCACATGTACAGGATGTTGGACTCTGGCCACACCAGATGCACCTATGGAATTGTGGGGGCGAGGTATTGTCAGCAAACACAAATGTGGCATTCATACAGGATAATAGGTGCATATATCAACATGTACAGTACAAACTGTGATACTGCCCACATTGCTGACATTCTGAGTATGTGTGCACATGTGTGCATTACAACCCCTACAAATGCAGATTGACCTGACATCCATGTACAGGTATGAAAAGGTTGCCACTATGACTGCTACAGTATTAAAGTGATGACCACAGTTGTTTACCTGGACGGTCCTCTGCTGTGGAAGCTGTGCCATCCACCTCCACAAAGTATAGGGTGATGGATGCTTGCTAGCTGGTGGATGAACACAGGTTTGCCAGGAGTTCCTCTTTGGCCAAGAGTGGTTGTTGTATTGCAGGTCCTCCACCGGTGCCAGCACATTCACTGGCCACAGCTGCAGCCCTTTGTTGTGCAGCATTTATCATGTTGGTGGTCCAGTGTCAGACCTGCTCATAGCTTCTTTCCTGTAGCTTGACATGATTTCCTGATGCAACAAGGTCTGCCCAGAGTGCAGTGAATTGTTCCTGATTATGTTGACTCCTTAACAGCAGGATGGCATGATGCAGTCTAAGGCTGTCAACTATAGTTTCATTCTTGGCTGCAGAAAAAGGTGGGTTTCTCCATATGTACATCACTCCTGAAAGACAACAAGAGGGGAGCACATCACAGGAAAACATACATTGCTCTCCATTATGTACACACCCTGCACATCCATATTTGCCAGCAATTTCCTCCGTTAAATCCCCCATCATACCCCACCATCTATCACCACAGTATGTATGTAGCTATCAGCAACATAGTGGCAATACATCATGCATTCTCATCATCCTGCTGTTTCCTGCTACTCGCTGCATGTTCTTTAAGATGTTCAAATGCATCTTTTCTGTTGCATCTATTTCTGCTTTTTTGTAGCCTGTCTACATTGTATGTGGTGCTGTAAGCCTCCTACATTTGTTTTAAGTCCCTAGGCTGTAGGCCCACCCCTTTGGTCTCTCTGGCCTTCCCCCCTCAGATTCTGACAAATATAGCTAGAAAATGTCCTACCGTTTCTCCTGTCAGTCTGTTTGATATGACCATCCTGACACAGTGTAGAAACTACCTCATGTACATGGACAACCATCTACAAGCACCACCAAGGAACACAATTTGTGAGAGATGCAATAACATTAGAAGCCTACAGTCCATGTTCACTCCCTCTCAAGCCCGCATATCTGGCAACAAAAGGGTTGTCAATACAATCAGTACACCTCACACAACACCCACACCCACACAACACACACCCACATATGCTGAGGTCCTCAACATAAACATCCCCAAACAAAGGAGACCTCCGAGGCAAAAACACAAGTGAATTCCACAGCCCTGCACACCACATACCACACATAGCCACACACCTGTGTCCCACAGCCACTAAAGCATCACCATAAATCAAACATCTTATTCATAGGAGATCCCATTGTGAGACACACAGATGTGCATCTCACCAGGCTGCATATGGAGAAGGTCAGAGTTACTTGTCTGTTAGGTGCCAGAATCTGCCATATCACATACACACTGCTGTCTCTCAACAACAGGTACTGTTATGAGTTTGTCATAGTACATGTCAGTGTGCCTGACCTGAGACATACCTCCCTGGATTACATAATGTGACACATGATCAAGCCCACTGATTATGTATCCCAGGCAGGTATGTCCCTTGCCTTAAGCAGCATTCTGCTGTCACCCAAAATGATGCTGCAATACAATCAGGGAATAACTGACTTTAACAATTGGCTTAGTTTCTGGTGCCATTCCAGGAGGATCCAGTACCTGACAGCCTGGGATGATATGATCAACAGACCATGCTACTTTGCCAGAGATGGCCCCATCTGTCTCACCCGGCCTTCAGGCTTCTGGCCATGGTTCTTGCCACCCCCATAGTGCATTTATTAGGAAAAGTGGTGATGTTAACACTACCAACATAAAACTGTCAAGAAATCAGTAATTGAAGGCCATGCTGCTAAACGCTAGGAGTCTGAACATGAATCTGAATACATTGCAAGCAGTCTTAATCCTGGAAAATGCTGACATCTGTGCAGTCACAGACACATGGTTCAAAGCTGCAGACAGCACCCCAGCCTTACATAGTCACCCATTCTATCAGACAGTCAGACCCCAAGGTGTGGGCAGTAAAGCCAAGAGACATGGGGTTTCACTATATATGAAAGAAATACACACCTATAGGCTGATCAAACAGTAAGACACACACAGGAGACACTCCAGGTGCAGTTAAACATTGCCAAGACCTCTATTCAAATCATAGCTAGCTACTGGCCCCCACATGTGACCAGGAAGCCCATTCTGCCTATATGAACCTTTTCAACTCTATCAGGATTTGACTCTGTACTCTCATCCTGGGTGACTTTAAGTACTGGAACATAGATTGGAAGAACTACTCATGCCAGCACACAAATGCCCAGAGATTTATGGAATTTGGCAATGCAAACACCTTGGAACAGTGAGTTGCTACCCACATGAGGTGAAGATCTCTTGGAGTTGATATTAAACAACATGGGTAACCACTGCAGCATCCCTACAGTACCATCCTCCATGGTAAAACCAACCATAAAGTGGTCATGTTTGCAGTCACTATCTCCCACAATACCCATCTAGCTAGAGTCAGACATACAAACATCTCCAAAGTTGATTACAGCCTCCTGAGGGATGGTATAAACAGCTTCACAGCCCCCCTGCAGGAACTGGCACCAATATCCACAAATACACCAAAGCACTATAAGTGCATTTGTATAGATGCATGAAGTCAGATATACCCAACAGGGCTATATCATCCTCTGCAAGGATAAGTAAACCTATCTGGTGGATATCTTCCATAAATAGACTCTATAACAGGAGTGAAATATTATTGTCTAAGGCCAAGAAGGAGCAGGTGCCCAATATGAAGCAATGTCTCCTTAGCCTGAACAAGCAAATAAGAGCATTACTGAAATCCTGCAAAGCAAACTCTGAGCCCATATTGGCAATATCCACTACAGACAGTCATATCTCCTTCTTTACATATGTCTTCAACCTCAAAGGAAGCACCCAGACCTGCTCAGAAGTGGTGGCCAAGGACACCAGATATACAAGTGCTGTAGATATACCAAACGTGTTGCCTGACATAGTCAATGAAAGCTTCACCCCCTGAATCCCATCAGTACATCAGGACAGCCCCGGTACCTGCCCCCTTCCTCTTATATCTAGGGGAACAGTGCATCACTTCCATCTCAAAGTCATTTAATACAGCCTCGGTGGGACCCAATCACATCACAGGATGAATCCTACATGACCTCAAGCATAAACCTGCAGCACCATTATGTACTGTATCAACCAAAGCCTGAATACCATCTTTGACCCAGCCGAGTGGGGGGCACCCACTGTCATCCCTTCACGCTAAGGTGGAGCATCCACTGATCCAGCACATTATAGACCCACCAGCCTAACTAGCCTGATCTGCAAGGCCATGGAACAGATTATCATGAACTTCATTAACAAGGGCATTGGTGACCTCCACACACTCGATCACACACAGTTTGGCTTTGTCAAGGGGGGATCATGTCTGTTACATTTGGTTGACTTCTTTGACACAATCACCAAAGCCATGGATGAGGGGGAGACAGTGCACATTGCTTACCTTGACCTGGCCAAAGACTTTCAAAGTATTTCCCCACTTGGCCATAATAGATGTATGCTCTCAACTAGGCATTAATCCATATGTTAGCAGATGAGTAGCACACTGGAACACTGATAGCACCCACCTACTCAATATAAGGGAAACCACCTCAAGCAGTAGACCTGTAGCTAGAGGAGTAACCCAGTGTTCTGTCTTGGGGCCTCTGTTATGTGTGATTTACACTTCTGAGGTGCAGGGCACAACCAGTGGGTTATGGCTGACCATGTTTTCAGAATGCTGGATGCTGGGTGCTGTCACCAAATCCCCTAGTGATGTGGATATCTGCCAAGAGGGTCTCATGCAGACACATGAGTGGTGCCAGACACATGGCCTCAGGATGAATACCACAAAATGCAGCATCATCCCCTTTGATGAGAGTGACATCCCCACAAATTATCACATTACTAACAATGTCCTAAGCACACAATCAGTCATGAGGGATTTGGGCATACAGGTTGATGGCAGCATGACATTTGACCACCATGTTGCTTCCTTTGTAAAGAAAGCCTTTAACATTGCCCACCTCATACGTAAGGGTATCTCATCCAGGGACATGGGGAACATAACATCCCTGTATTCCTCCTTGATAAGGACCATTATTGAGTATAATGCCCCTTTCATTATGTACCTCCCAAAGCACATGCAGTAGGTGGGGAGACCACAGAGGTTGTTCACCAGGGACTACCAGGGTCCCAAACATCTACCATACACAGATAGGCTAAGAGCCCTATCCCTCTACCCGATTTCATGCAGGCATCTCAGAGGTGACCTCTGTGTGGCATACAAGGTGATCAGTAACTCCATCTTGATGGGACTGCTGCACATCTGCAAGTCAAGCTCCACTCGAGTAACCTGCACATGCCGTCAACCCAGTCTGTGACATCAACAAGAGTTGTTGGCAAGTCAGATGTGTGTCCCACATACCCAGCCATTGAATGCACACCTTGTCCACATCAGGCAGAGTATCTCTTTACTGTTTTGTAAGTGAAACCTGGATAACTGGATGGTAAACAGGACATACTCCCTTGGGATACCACCTGTGTCCCTATTGGACTGGGGCATCACATGCTGACTTGCATAAACATGAGCTAAACACTGGGCTAGGCTTATAAGGGCACCAGGGCCAATAGCCTAATAACCTTCTATGATCCTAGGCATACTAGTTATGGCCCTGTGTGCTGTGATGGAGTGTGTTGTTATGTTTCCACACCCATTACTGCCATCAACTGTGGTGTGCCCCCTATGGGTGATGTCCCAGTACCATGTCATACACCCACCATCTGACAAATAAGTAAGTGGTACTACAAGTACATGGGGACAGTCCAGCAACATGTTTGTGACCCAATGACAGACAACACTGCAAAAATGCTGTAGGGTATACACCCTGTAGGTGTCCGACATCTACAGTACACAGATGTTTGCAGAATGTGTACATGTGCCTGATATATGTGGACACTCTACCAGACAAATGTGGATGTCTGGCAAACAGTTGGACAATATGTAATGGTTGTTCCCAGACTCTGGGGAATCTGGCTGTCACATGCCAGACCCCTCAGAAAACAGTTATGGCTCATTAATATCTGGCACTGTATTCATTCCCTTATGTTGCATGCTCGATATGTACACTCTGTCACTGAGGCCAGGCCTGTGTCCCCCTACTACTACTGGCTATAACCTGCTGTCCTGTTGTAGGGAGTCAACAGGTATGCTGGGCATAGCTCTCAAGCAATAAGATATGGGTGTGGAGTAAACAGTGATCTAGCCAGAGTACATCAGGAACAGTAAGGGACACCTGGACAATGTTTGAAGTATGCCTGTGTGACATTCACAGACTGAGAGGACCTGACTGACAGTACATCATGTGATATGCCAGCTGTATTCACCAGTACTTGCTGTCACTACTGTATAAAATAAAATCCAGTAGCATCTGTACATGAGTCAACCATTGTTGGAGGGACTCAGAGGGCCAGAGCTGTGATCTATGCACAGCAGACAGAACCAAAAGGAAAGCCTGTAGGTGCTGGATAGCTGACTAACAGCAACATGTCTTTCCAAGATATGTACTGCAGACCTACTGGTCTCTATTTCCCATAATTGCGTCCTTCCATCTGCATCCCAATGCATGGGGACTTCCATTACATACCTGGTATAGTGCTGTTCTCTTTTATGTGTAGAAATCCTGTAGTATAATGCTTATGTTCTTGCAGTCTGTCTTCATAAAGAAAGTCACAGACCTGTTTACCATAAACAGCAGCTTGACTTTTGTAGGTAATGGTCATGAATACATGCTAATTGTATCCAGAACAGCTGGGTTGCATTTTCATTAGTCAACGGCATGCCACCATAGTGCTATATTTAAGGCCTTCATGTAGGTCTTGGCCATTTTTCTAGCCTGTGAGATGTACATTTATTGAGGTGTGGGGACTACAGCATTGCAAAGGGTAGGTAAAAATGCTGTCCACTGTACAGATTTATGTGGCATGTCCACAGTTTGGCATGCTATGTTTGGTCATTGTGAACAGACTTTATGATTATGTGGCAGTTTATTGTTTAACAATGCGGGTTGAGGTCAGTAAAGGGACAGACAGATGTGAGTATCAGATGTCATTTGCATCAGAATATGCATGCTGCTGTAGTGGTTGCTGGTCTATCAGCTGTGCATGTTTGTAGGGGAAGACTGTGACATGTCCCTGTCACTTGACCATTCCCCCCACCCCTTTATGTATGGTTGTTGTGTGGATCCCCTTTTCTAGGTGTTTGGGATGTTTGGTAGGTTTGTAGCAGGTAGCTGAACATACTGCCACATATGTTGCAGGCTGCAGCTGTTGCATTCTGCCCAGTAGTCATACTGGGGATTGTGAACACATTGGGGGATAGCAAGCTGTATATGTCAGTGAGGGAGCAGTGTCAGCTCTGTTGTCACAGCATACCCAGGGTGAGGGTATCTATAACAGTCCATGTGAGGCATGTGCCTTAAGTACATATATTATGTAATAGTGCCATCCAGAGAGTGGTAGGTGACATTTAGGATGCCTATACATATTTGTGAAGTGTGTCCCAACCTACAAACCTTTGACATGCTAGTATGTGGAGCAGTGACTGCAGTAGCAGCAACCAGTTCTGGTTAAAATTGCAGGGCTCAGTCATTTATTTGTTGTTTTGACAAGCATGTACTTGACATGCAACAGACTGGAATGGAAGCCAGGACTGTGGGAAGCAAAATGTACTGCTTGCTAGGAATGACTGCAGTAGCAACAACCAGTTCTGCTTAAAACTGCATGGCTCAGTCAGTTATTTGTTGTATTGACCAGCATGTACTTGACATGCAACAGACTAGAATGGAAGCCAGGACTGTGGGTGGTAAAATGTAAAGCAAGCTAGGAATGTAACAGATTGAGCTAGTGAGTCAGTACTATAGCAGGTGTATTTGCAAGACATATGTGCATGCATACAGTCTGCTACATAGGATTGGCATGAACATGTGTGATCGGATGGCTATGACATGTGACACTGAGCTGTCTGTCATGGTTTTCTAACCTCAATCTGTACTAACTTGCCAGTACTTCAGCACACAGAATAGGTTTTGTGACAACCGTGCCAAACGTATGTGACACAACTGTGGACATTCTGCAACAGTCTGTTCAGTTGTTAGCTCTACCCGATATCCTAGGCCTCATGTACATCCATCAATTTCTTTTGGCTGTGCACTGGTTTGGTGTCTGCATCACACTCCCAAGTATGCTGTCATTTTTCCCATTATATGTAAAAGCAATGTGTCACTGGCACTCAGGATATGTATATGGAAACACTTGTCATACATCAGAGCTGAGTGGCCTAGTGAGCTAATGCACTATGCTGCTGGTGACAGGGTCCTGGGTTTAAGATTTGGCAGGGATGAATTTTTTGCTGATGTGCATCACTGATACTCAGAATTTATGTATGGAAACACCAGCTATTCTTTAGAGGTGAGTGTCCTAGTGGGCTAATGCACTGTGCTGTGGTTGACATGGTCCTGGTATTTGAGACTTGACAGGGGTGAATTTTTTGCTGATGTGCAGCATTGATACTCAGGATATGTTTATGGAAACAGATACTATTCCTCAGAGCTGAGTGGCCTAGTGGGCTCATGCACTATGCCCCTAGTTGGCAGGGGTGATAATTTTGCTGATGTGCATAACAATGTAAAAAGACAGAAGGTGATTAAAGCAGTTTTAACTGGGTTTGCATGATGTGACGTGATGCGGTGCACCACTTTGCTCTACTTAAACACATGCTACTTCTAAAAAAAGAAAATAAAAAAAGGGTGATAGGAAAGTGGTAAAATTGGGGCAAGCAGGGGGAAAAACAATATGAAAAGCAGGTAGGGATGTGCAGGATGGGTGTAGGAAAGAAGAATAGCTTCCCATTTCTTCTACAGCAACAGCTGTGCAGTTTGTAGAGAATTTTGAATTTGGAGCCTCACATTCCAGAGAGAGGGGTGTGGGTGACATAACTGTGTTGATTAATTGCTTTAATGATTGACTGTGGGCAGTGTACCTGGAGAGAAATGGAGAGCTATGTATGGGATGATATTCTTTTTGTGGGACAGATGCCTTTTGTTTAAGGAGAGAGTGGAATGTTAGGGAAGGGACATAATTACGTGTGGGAGGTAAGTTGAGTAGGAGAGCATTTGCAAACAGAAAAGATGGCAGACAGGGGTTGTGTATGACACATGAGTGGGTAAAGACCTTGGAGAGGGAAGGTATTGTGGTATTGGAGAGCCATGTGCCCCTGACAGCAGCATTGGGACTGAGCCCCCCCAAGGGCAGTCACCACTGCTCCTTCACTGTCCCGAAGGTGACTGTGCTGGGGGCTAGGCATTGGGGCCAGCCTGCCCCTCCAGGTTGGCCAGTCTTCCCTCAATCAATTGCAGTTGATACTCAAACCCATGCTACACAATCCTGCACACCATGCCTGGTAGCTGTCACTGGGTGACAACTCACACTCTGTGCCCACTCCCAGTGGGAGACAGTCCCTGTCCCCTGAGGAGGTTCCACCAGTGGGTGGTGCAGGACCAGCAGAGGGGGCACTCCAGGTTGGGTCCCAGAAGTGCATGGACCTGGTGCCATGGCTGATTAAGATAGGGTAGGTGGATCCGCAGGAACGGGCCTACCCAGTTGAGCTATGGTGTTGAGGTTTTTCAAAGTGTATAGGTTAGTAATGAGCAGAACATTTAATTGTTAGTTATAACAGCACGCCAGGTTGTTCCAATTAACCCAATAACATAACATTGCATAGCATATGAAACACAATAATAAGTGGTATAACAGTCAGTATTATAACAGCATGCCAGTAACAGATACGGCAAAAGGCCATCAACATAGGAAATTCAACAAGGTATGTTAGTATTCAACCATTGTAATATATAGCAATAATAAAACACAAGGCCCAATATAACATTTTGAGAACAACATATGTTAAAAGTAAGCCATACCAGATGTATAACAATAATAAATTATGATACAGATAAGGGATGGGGGGAGAGAGAAAGACATTTTATTACTACCAGTATAGGCTATATTGTTTGCAGCAGTACTCTGATATACTCTACAGGTCTGCCCATACTTTATGTATAAATGTGCCCTATCACTTCTGTAGCACCTTCATACCTCTCAAGCTATCCGCATTGGACAGTATGGGCCAAGCTGTAACACCTACAGGTACACAACTACAGGGGACTATTACATGATGGGGGAACATATATGAGTACCAAGATGCACTATGGACAGATGTAGTGTGATTGTGCTATTGACATAAATCAAGTGTATGTTAAATTTGTGTCCAAGGGATTTGGCAATAGTGATCATAGTCCGTGACACCGTGACACTTGTGACACATGTATCGTGTACAGTACAGACATGTTGCACCTATCATGCCGTTCTTGGCAGGCATGGGGTTAGACTATCAGCAGACATTCACAGACACACCAGGCATACAGCATCATGATTAAACAGTTTTATTTGTTTTATTAACCTGTATTAGTATTGTACTTGACTTTTTATATACTGATGTCTTATCACCTTGCTGAGTAATGGTGTTAACACACTCTGGACACACAAATTAGGAACCCATTTGAACAGCTACTACAGCCATTTATTTACCTGTAACTCCTGTGGGGAGAACATCTGTTAACTATACATAACTGTTTCCATAAATATTTAGTAGTACCTGTCCTTGGTTTCGAACCTCTGGTCTGTGTGTGACAAAATGTACATCATACATAGTGTTTATCAAACTGAGCTACTGATCCACTGCTGAATATTAGTTGACTGATATGTGCCTAGAGCTCGCCTGGCAACAAACTGTGTCCTGGTAACAGAGGCAGAGTGTCATAAAAGACTGCAGTGACACTTGAACACACACGCACGAGATTCATGCATGACAGAAATAGTAGGTGTACTGTGCAATAATACATGGTGTGCAGGTGTAGACAATTAACCCCTAGTGGGTGCAAATAAGTGTGATGTGTACAGACCATATTAGAGTGCTGGGTTGGCTACCTGACCCATATACAGTTGCAGATGGTATATTTGCAGTCTACAGCTATTACAGTTTCATACGTGTCTGCAGCAGCTTAACTAAGATCTGGAAAGAATATAGCTGAAATGCAATGGTAAACACAAGACAATCCAGAGATACATGCTATATACCTTGCTTGTTCCTATTCTAGGTTCAGTTATTAGTGCAGAACAAATATCATAATGCATTATATCTTGTAGTATAGCTCCACATATACAGTTTAGCAAAATACTTCTTTATTAGCTAACAATCGGTCACTTCATGGTAGTATTCACATTTTTACTTCACAGCAGTTGTACTACATGATTTCATGACCAACAGCCCAAAATACACACATATTGCACAACACAGCTTTTTTAGGGGTGACATCATGCAGCAATTGGTATACATGTAACAGTCTTTATTGATGAACACTTCCTATAATGCAGATGTGCAATACAGCTGTAATTCCATAATTAATCTATATGAAGCTTTATTTCCTTAACTTATGAATGCAGTTGAACTTTATTTCCTTGAAATTATAAATGCAGTTGAACTTTATTTCCTTAAAATTATTCATGCAGTAGAAACTTTTATTTCCTTAAAATTATTAATGCAATACAAACTTTTTTCCTTAACATTATCAGGTATCATGCTTTCATCTCTATTGAACTATGTGTGTAATATATAACGATAATAGAACACAAGGCCCGATATAAAATTTTGAGAACAACATATGTTAAAAGTAAGCCATACCCGATGTATAACAATAATAAATTATGATGCAGATAAGGGATGGGGGGAGAGAGTAAGGCATTTTATTACTATCAGTATAGGCTATTGGTAAAACAATGCTAACAATACTTACAAACTTGTGGGACATTGTCATCCCGGGCATCTTGCATCTAAGTGGCCAAGAGAACTCCCTTCCTATGCTTCAGGTCATCAAAATAGTGATGCACCTGCTCACCTGTGTGGGGGATACCAGTTGCATTGGTGAAGTCACATGCCAGTCAGTCCCATACCTCCAATTTGTATTCCACCCCCTGTTACTGGCCCTGCAGCAGCCGGATGTCATGGTCTTTTACAAGGACTCCAACCATGACCCTAGACTCCAGAAGGCCTGACCGCTATGCCCAAAAGGGCACACCCTCTCCAACTTCTGCCATAGTATTTGCTAAGATCAAACTCCAACTAATTCTGGCTGCATTCCTGCCTGTTGCACTTAAATAAGCATGTTTTCCTGCCCTTTGCCAGCACTGAGCCATTTTTAAAAATGCTGTGCTTTGTTTAGCACTGGGCAAACCCACTGAGCTCAGCCTAGTAGTGCTTAAACTGGCAATGTTTAGCAATACTTAGTGGTGCAAAAACCAGCTTAGCTGAGCTGACCAATTCTTAAACAGGCATTGCTTAGCAGTGCTTAGCACCACTTAACAATGTGCAAACCAGCTAAGGACTGCTAAAACATTCCTTGTTTAAGCAGTGCTTGGCTAGGCTTAGCTTTGCTTAGCAGAGCTTAGCTGAGAGCAGCACTGCAGGATTTCATTATACATTTCATAATTGTGTAATTGCAAAATAAATGCTTCATAAAATGTCTCTGCATACATATAGTATTCCATCAGGGGATTAAAATACATCTCTTACATGTATTTGCAACATACATGCTTAATAAACTGCCTGTGTATTCATACAAAATTCAATGAGTGCTTGGTAGCACATCTTCTAAATGTGCATTTGCAATATAATATTAATAACCTATCTGTGTAATCACACAATTATTTCATCGGGATTTAAAATAACTATCAGAAAATGTATTTACAAAATAACCAGTCTGTGTACTCAAACCCTGCACCTACTGCACCTGAGGCTGTCACTACCTAGCCTTGTGAATTGCTGTTATACTTATATATATATATATATATATATATATATATATATATATATATATATATATATATATATATATATATATATATATATATATATATCCTGAGCACCGTGGCATGCCATGCAGACCTGCTCAGCTCTGCTTAAACTTGACCTTTCCATTTATAATTTAATCCATCCGGTTTCTATTTTTAAATGTCTGGCACATGTCCATGGTTAAGCTCAGCACTGTGCCACACAAACACACACAAAAAAATAATTAAATTTAATTTTCAATGCTATACACTGACTATTCAGCACTTTGACAGTGCAGGGTGTGTGTTACACATCTCCAGACACTGTAACGCCCCCCCTACACTGATTCTGTAACAGTGTCACATGGCTCTCCCTCAATAGTGCTCCTTCATTAATATGCAAGGTGCGCTGCCGAGAGGTAACCGCAGACACAGCCACAGTACCTTCCGTGTAGGACTTACACTGTTCCTACACAGATTTTATTAAATCTCCAGGTACATCTTTCAAGATAGTATACAAACACGCGTATTACTTGTAATCTTTGTCAGATACATGATAAATAAACTGTACTGACCCAAATGAGGTGTTTTGCTTGATTATCATTATTTTTTCTCGTTATTCTAACTGTCTGTATTTTTCTTCATAGATGCAGTGCTTGTACTTACTAATACTTTTTTAGTGCTGAAACCTGGGAGGAAACAAAGCAAAAAATGCAGAAGCTGAAAAGTTGAAATAAAGTTGAAATTAAGAAGAAAGGTCCTGTGAAGGAAAAAAGAATCCAGGGGCTAGATCAGATTTCCTCCATTGGACCCCATCCCCAGGAAAGGAGGTGGAAGAAAGGCTGGCTAGTGAGTTCCCAAGAAGGGCCTTCCACACTGCCGATAGGGTAAGGTCCTACCTTTCTTTTGCTTGTTACTGTAGAAAGCACTAAAGATTTTGTTCTCCTATAGTTTACTGTGGAGGCATGCAGTTAAAGAATTTGTATATTAAAATATTTTTAAACGTGGGGAAGCAAGGCACCATAGCTGTTAAAACCAGACATGAGACCTGAAAAGTTGAATTATAAAAGTTAACAGTATTAGAGACTTAAACCAAGATATTATACCAGAAACAATATCTGTAACCAGACTTACAAATTGATATTTATTAAGATTTGCTAAACCATTTCAAGAAAAGTAGTCTCAACATAAATTTGAAAGTACTACTGTGGAAAGGTCCCGAGTAAAATCTAAAAGTTTATTTTAATTTTTTAAAGGAATAGAGATGTTAAATTATAAAAAGAATATCCCAGATAAAGCTAAGACATCAAGATTAATTTCATCTCCTACTTTTTCCAGGTTTGAAAAAGGTATAAACCAAGCAGACAATGAAGGTAGTGATAATTCACAAAGAGAGCATACACAATCTTTTTTAGATATTATTCAGGAGTGGGTAAATCAGAAGCAACAAATGTTAAGGGAAAAAGAGATACCTGAAGGATGGAAAAAGAGAAGTCCTATTTAAAAAAAATTGTCTTGTTTGATTTATGATTTTACAGAATGGGAAAAACCAAACAAGAATAAAAGAGATTTTGATAAGAAACATTAATTTCAGCTCTCTTACAACAGTTTTTTTGTGTACATTACAGCAACACAAGACTATAGAAGCTTTATCAAAAAGATGTTCCCACTTACAGGAAAGTGTAGAAGAATCAAATAGACAGACAAAAGAGACAACAGAAGAACTAAAACTTTATGTGATGAAATTAAAGAAAAAGAACAACTATAAAAAGAGACATTTAATCAAACAGAACAGTTAGAAGAAGAAATGAGGGAATGGGAAGAACAAGTAGTTCACTTACACAAATTAAACTTCAGTATGACATCCATCCCAACCCAGGCCCTGTTATCATCACTCTACCAAACAATCCTCCCATTCCAAACACAGTTACTACCATATTCTCAACACCTACCTTACCACAAAAAACATATATCAGACCATCTCTTTATAAATGTCAACATTAGAAGCCTACTAAGAAAAGTAGATGAATTCCATGCAGCCGTGAAACTATATTCCCCAGATACAGTTATTGTAATGATGACTTGGCTTAAACCCCATATTACATCTGAGGAAATACTCCTTGATGGGTATGGCATCATTAGAAAGGGCAAATTAGCTAAACGTGGTGGGGGCATTGCCATCCTATATAAAGAAAACCTCAAAGTAGTTCAGCTTAACTCTATCCCACCTAACCTCCCTAACATGGACATTTTAACTAAGAGGCTTGACATAAACCAACACGAATCAATAGTTATCATAATTATCTACCTTCCTCCAGCAAACAGTCTGCAAAATATTGTAAACATACTTGAATGGGCTTCCACTAACATTAACCATAAAACAGTAATACTAGGTGACTTTAATGTGGACTGCCTCACATGCTCCCCAAATACACCAACAAATTTTATAGACCTATACAACTTCCATCAAAATATACAACACCCTCCAAAAACACACAAGCATACAAACAGGCATTCCACCCTAGATTGGATTCTAACTAATAAAACTAACACCAACTATGAATCGGGCTGTCTCCCTGGCACATTAAGTGATCACTGCCCAGTATACCTAATAAGAAATAATACAAATAACAGTAGTAATATCACTTACCGCTATGTCCAAAATAAAAAACAATTCTCTCTATCTACCTTCCAGACTCTCTTGAAATAAAAAAAAAAAACTGGGCTCCCTTAAAAGCCCTACAACTAGATCATGCAGTCCAATATTTTAATGACATTTTCCTACAAATCTTAAATAAACTTGCCCCACTCAGGAAAATTCATTCTAAAACCAAAAGACTCCCATGTTTAGCAAAAGAAACAATACAGCTACTTAGACAGAGACAAAGCATGGTCCCACTATCATTCTAACAATAGTCATGCAAATCTTACTACCTTCCAACAACTTAGAAATAAAGCTAAGAAACAAATCAAATAGAAAAAAACATACTTTCAAACTTGCCAACTAAAATATCAAACAAATCCACAAAAATTCTGGCAATCAGTCAACCTTTTTCTAAAACCTGGCAAACTCTCTACCCCAGTTCCTACTACCAATAATACTATTGATCCTATTGCATCCCATTTTAATTCCCATTTTATTAAATCTATAACCTCTCTATTACATGACACTTCTACCCCACCCTTGTCTGTTCCCACTCCATCTGGTCCACCACAAACCAAATTTAGACTAGAACCCATTCAAACAAGCTATATACAGGGCTTACTTTCTAAAGTAAAGCCATGTACCCTTGCCGCTGACCACTTACCAGGTGAGTTTCTGAAATTAGCTGCCACATCTGTTGCATACCCCATATCAATCCGAATTAACTGCTGTATTACTGAACAATGCATACCTACCATATGGGAAATATCTCATATCATTCCACTACATAAAGGATGCCCCTCTAAAGACATATCTAATTACAGACCTATAGCCATACACTCACCCCCTTGCAAAAATCCTAGAAAATTATGTCCACAAACAAATACTTGATTACTTCCAAACAAACAACCTTCTGTCTGTTACACAACATGGTTTTAGACCAAAACACAGCACTAGTACAGTCTTCATTAGCTTTACCAACTCTATAAATCACCTAAAAAATAACAAGCAACTTGTCTCAGCTACCTTTCTTGACATGTCAAATGTCTTTGACAGCATATCACATCAAATCCTCCTAAACAAATTTGTGAATTACAATCTTTGCCCTCAGGCCCCAAAGTGGTTCCATAGCTACCTCTCATATAGGCAGCAAGCTACTCAATGGGATAATAAACTCTCTCCCACCTTCCCATTACTATAGGAGAACCCTAAGGATCGATTCTAGGACCACTATTCTTTACGATCTTTACCAATTACCTTGCAACAGCTGCTAGTCCTGCCAAAAATATTCAAT
The DNA here is from genome assembly GCF_019279795.1 of Protopterus annectens. Lineage (NCBI taxonomy): Eukaryota > Metazoa > Chordata > Ceratodontiformes > Protopteridae > Protopterus > Protopterus annectens. Next base: position 1,976,168,073 of record NC_056731.1, read on the forward strand.
ATGCAGATGACACCTCACTTATCTGCTCCATATAAGCAATAGAAGCACTTCAAGAAAAGACCCAGACTGCCCTTTCCAACACTGAAAAATATCTAGCAGCCCATCACCTTATACTAAATTCCAATAAAACAAAGCTTGCGGTCTTTTCAAATTCTTCCTCACTTGCCAATAGCCAACTACTGTCTATTTTCTCCTCAAATTGCACTAAAATAGAACCTGTTGAACACACTAAACTTCTTGTGGTTACCATAGATAATGTATTGAAATTTGACAAACATATAGCACAGAAGGTTAAAAATGTCCATATTAAACTACGTACACTCTACAGAGCGTAATCCCATCTCTCAGACCATGCTAGACTGGCCACAGCAAGAACCCACTTGCTATACTCACTTCTCTATTGGTCCCAAATATTTACAAACCTTCATAAAACTGAAATAAACAACCTTGAATCCTGCTATAACAAGATAGCCATATTTGCAACTAACCTAACCCAAAAAACACATCATTGTACTGCCCTTAAAGAATTACTCATCCTAAACCAATTATCAATAACCCACACAGTGATGTATAAACCTAATCACTGCCCAGCCCTAACTAACCTTGTCAAACCTTACAAAAACCTTAACTCTCTTAGGTCAGCTGACAAAGTCCTGCTTAAGGTAAATAAATCTCATAACTCTCATGGTGACTCCTTATACTGCCACAAAATTACAAAGATCTGGAACTCACTCCCTCAACAAATTCTCTCAATTGAACATACAAAAAACTTTAACTGAGAACTAAGTCTATATCTCCTATCCCATTGTCTATGCCCATGCTCTGCTCCAGTCTAACCTATACCCCCCCTTTTTTCATCTACTACTCTGACCACAGCTCTCAAACATTTGAAGTAGGCACCCCAATTTAACAAAAAATATTGTAAATTGCTAAATGTTATATCAACACTTTTACTGTCTTTTAATTTTTATTTTATCCTATGTTTTATGCTATTCACCATGTTTTCTTACTGCTTTATTTGTAAAAACTGCATCTCTAGTAACCTGTACAAGCATTAGTTTAAGATCTGCATGTCATACTGGTGCTTTATTTGTAATATCTACATTTCTTGTAACTTGTAACTTTTTTCTGCTTTTATTTATATTGTATAACTATGTTCATTGGAGCTTTTCTCCCTGGATCTCCACCGAAAAAGGACTTTTTGTCCAGTGGACACTACCTGGTAAACAAATGTAAATAATAAATAAACAATAAATAAATAATAAATAAATAAGTGGAATTCAGGGATCATGAAGTAAAAGCATTAAAAACAGCTATGCCAGAAACTATCAGACTGGGAGCACAGCTTTGACAAAAAGTTGAGGGTGAAGGGGAAGAAGCTAGGAAAACCCTTTTAGAAGGAATAAAAGGAGTATGGCAAATAGCCTCGGTATTGGGATAAGTTAACCGAAATCCATCTCAAATCTAGTTCCCAGTATAATAGCCCCACAACATCTAGCTATCCTTCTTCATTAACTCCTACTCTGATGGAGGCCATATGCTCAAATTTGAGTAGTAGGCCACTTAGATATGTACTTAATAGACACAAGAGCTGCAGTTAGCATTACTACAAGAGCATTCCAGGAACAAGAACTATAAACTTGCAAGGATTGGGAGAATAAATCTTTCAATTTCAAGTAAGTTTCCCTGTAGAAACAGAGATAAGGGAAGATTCTTTCCAACATGCATGGGTATCAGGTCCTCATCTCAGAACATCACTGGTAATGACATTGAACCAAAAAGGTTACATTATAGATTTGTGTAACTGGGAATTGATTAAGGGTGTCATAGTATCAGCAGGACAAAGAAGCAGTAGTGAAGACAAAAAACAATTGATCAGACAATTACCAATTCCAGTTACTGTCACAGAGTTAAGGCAAGTCCTAGGAAACTTTGGATTCTCAAGGGAATGGATACCAGATTATACAGGTAAAACAAAACCCTTGACTGATATGCTTAAAGGAAACAAAAAGGGAGAAGAACCTCTCAGCTGGAATGATGAGTCATTAGCAGCTTTCTCTAAGGTCAAAGAAGAACTCATTTCTTCACCTGCTTTGCGTGTCCCAGAAAGAAATAAAGGGTTCATCATACAGTTTGGACATGATGGTCTAGCTATGATGGTCATAGTGTTGCAAAAAAGAGGATCTCAGTATCAGGTTTTGGGTTATTTCTCCAGAACCATGAGTCCAGTTGAGAAAGAAATGAAAGAATGTGAAAAGCAAGCCATCATAGCAGAATGGGCTACTGAGGTGACATGCCATTTGATTCAGGGCTCTCCAGTTGTGCTACAGACCAAACATACCCCAGTGAAATACATGTTAGAAGGAAATCCAAGGGACATGAATAATGCATCCCTCAGAATAATCACTGTAAGTTTTGCACATCAGGAAGGAGGAATTACCACAGAAATCACTCGGATTAAGTTTTTACCAGAACTATTTAATTGCCAAAAAGAATCTCATGAATGTCCTGATTTGGAAAATGAGGAACAATTAAGAGCTGGCACCCAAGCTATTGAAGGAGAGGATGATTGGTATACAGATGAATCCAGATACTCGAGCTCTGAAAGGGTGTGTTTAGTGACAGGATGGGCAATATACAATGTAGAGACAAAAGAACAAAAGTAAGGCAGTCTCCCAGGGAGATGATCAGCACAAAGAGTTGAACTAGAACAAGTTAAACGAGCATTGTTATTGCCTAGACCTGTAAACATTTATACAGACGGTGAGTATGCAGCCTGAGTTATAACATCATCTTTTCCCATTTGGGCAAGACGAGGTTTGATTACAGCTGATGGCAAATCAATCAGTCATCATGAAGTATTAACAGAAATTTGGGGTTTGATAAAAGATGGCATTCCTTCTACAATGAGTATAAATAAAGTCAAAGCTCTCACCAAAAATGAAGTGCATAGTCAGGCTAATAAAATAGAGTAGATCAACTAGCAAAATAAGGAGCCCTTTACTCTAAACAAACATATCCAATACAAAATGTTCCTTAATACTGGGTATGGGAAGTAAATATCATGGAAGAAAAACAAACAAGGGAATGGTACAAAATATTTTGTATAAGTGCCAAATACAAATTGACTTACCTCTAAATCCTTTACATTTACATTGTACAGCTTACTTTTGTAAAGATCAATGCACAGAGTGTGAAAAGTGAGTTAGGGAAATCACTCAAACTCAGTATGATGTGATCATCATAACACCTACTGCATGTGGATTAACAGTTGTAGGAACAGACAAAATTAAGCTGATATGGGGTCCTGAATTTGAACAAGGTGTTCATATGACTGTAAATGCAAAAACAAACAAAAATAGTCAACAGTTAGGAAGCTTAGTAAAAATTCTGAGAGGACAGCCAAACATCATCAAGAAAGATAAAATAGAGGAATTTGAAATAATATAAGGAAGTGAATGGAAATGGGTTAGGTTTCCAGAACTTTGGTCGGTTCCAGGAAAATTCAAAAAGGTCCTTTAAATAGAGTACAAACAATTGAGCCTGAAAAAGGAAAACTGTTGCTGACGTATTATCATAATTTCCTAGGTCATCAAGGAAGGGAAAGACTACAACAAATTGTTAGTTCTAGGTTTAAATGGGAAGCAATGACAATAGACATCCAAAGCCATATAGATAGATGTGTCACATGTGCCTTGCATAATGTAGGAAAACAAAATAGGAGAAAACAGTATGGACTCCCATAAGCATTGGACCCCTGGGAAAGGGTACAGATGGATTTTTAAGGACCTCTTCCAGCAGCACCAGGAGGATTCCACCCTGAAAGAGGAATATACTGGATGGGTGGAAGCTCATCCAACAAAAAAGGAAGTTTCCAACTCAGTAGTTAGAATAATAAGTGAAAGGATCATTCCAACATGGGGAGTACCCCGAGAAATACATAGTGATCAAGGGACTTACTTTACTAGAAAAGTGCCAAAACAAATGTGCAAAACTTGGGGAATCAAGCTAAGGTTTCATGCACCTTATCATCCTCAAAGTTCCAGAAAAATAGAAAGAGCTAACAGAACTCTGAAGCAATGATTAAAGAAAATTTCTGAGTATGGGAATCATTGGGTGAAACATTTACCCAACATTTTGATTAAGATGCAAAATTGTCCTCAAGGATGCAGGTTAACTCCACGTGAATTAATGATAGGATGACCTATGAATTTACAAGCATGAGACATCCCTTATGGGATACCAATAGAAGAAACAAAATTGTGGGACCAGCTCCAAGACCAAATTAATTGGGTAAAAGGGAGAGTCTGGGAAGCTGGACAAGCGCATAACCTAGAGCTTTGTAAGCAAAATGAGATTTGGGAATGGAGGGAGATACAATTAGAACAGAGAGATCTTATAATGGTCCACCAGTTTGGAAACACAAGCAAATGGGATTCAAAATGGATAGGACCCTACATTATTACCAAAGTGGAGTTAGTGGGTGTACAAGTCCAGCCATATAAATCAGCCACCAAAGAATGGTTGGAGTCATAAAGATCATATTAAAAGACTAAAATGGAGGAGAGAAAATTAAATTAATTATGAATGTAATAACTGATATAAACTGATCTAATATCACATACAACTAATAAGAATATGATTCTTTTTTCTTACAGGTAATTTTGAGAAGAAAATACTGAATCATGAAAATCCTGATATTAATTGTGGTCCTGACAAGTTTTTACTCCCCAACACAAGAAAGGTGATTTTCAATGCCTTTACCAAATGACTGTAAATGTACTCAGAAACTTTTAATCTTAAACAATGTTGGATATGTGCTGAGATACCACAAGATGCAAACAATGGAATTCCATTATGACCTATTCCATTTACTGTTCTGGAAATGTTGAACCTCACAGACCAATACTGGGTTCTAAGAAATGACTCTGTCCCAAAGACACACCCTTTCTTGAGGCCTATCCATACAAATGTGACTGCTGATTTTTGTTTACAAGGAAAACGTAATCACCCATTTATTGGGAAAAGTTCTTGTAACATCATCTATGCTACCCAAAATACCAGTGAACAGTGTTTTGAACATTTAGTAATGAAACTTGCTGGACATTTAAAAGCGATAAAACTAAACAATGGGTTACCTGGATGGTTCTAGTTCGAGCAGGCATATATTACATATGTGGTGAAAGAGTCTACAAATAGCTTCCTGAGAACTGGAATGGGTTGTGTTACTTAAGACATGTAATTTCATCCATTAGACATACTGCAACATTGCCTAATTCTAATATTAGAAATATTAGACTGAAAGGACATATTAACATAGAAAAAATGGATGTAGGAGATGTTGTTCTTGAAGGAGCATCAATCTTTCCATTCTATGGAGCAGAAAAGGCTATTCGGGAAATTAGGAAATTGGCAGGTCTATTAGCGGAATTGAGTAATGTCACATTTGAGGCAATAGATGAATTCAATATAGAAATGACTGCTTGAGAACTGTGGTTCTATAGACCCTGCATCACATTATATTTTGTTCCTGCTAGTAATGGTAGTACTTGTGCATTGATAGAAGAGGAATGTTGTACTTATATTCCTGATAATAAACCTGAAATCAAGAGCTACCTCAAGCTGAGGAAATTTCTCAAAAAGCACAAATAGAAAAAGAAACATGGCTCTCTTGGCTTAGTGGTTCTATCACTGGCTAGGGAGGAAACATAATGCAGCTTATACTGGCCATAGTTGACATTTTAGGAGGTATAAGCCTAAATGCTGTCATCAAATGTGGAATTGAATGTGTAAGACATCAAGCAGTATAACTTTTGACAATGGACCAAGGGCATCGGGTCCAAGCTATTGTATGATTTATGAAGTACTCTGGACCAATGATGCTTGATAATATTCACTGAATAAAATCAACAAACATGAGTCCTGATGTCTGTTCAGGGGGGACTGTTATAGCATTGGGATCTCAAACAACTTTGAGACACAAGCATACAAAATCTTCCTTGAGCAACATGTGTGAACAATCTTTCATATGAATGTCAGTGACTGAAACATGACAGCAATTAATAAAAACAAAAGCTGCAAGAAAATGCAATGCCTGGCTAAAAGAGCATCAGCCAAGATAAGAAAGTGCTTATATATAATTCCTCTCTTTAGCAAGACATAATTATCAATATGAATAAATATGTTTAAAATAATTCCTCCAATACTCAGATGTAAACTAGTTATAAGATTTTGGAGTGGTTCTTAGAACTGCCAGCTCAGCCTGCTATTGGAGTAAAAATAGCATGAAAAGGTCACAACAGACTAGAACAAAGGTCACACACTGACACACTCTGATAAATTTTAATAACAGGGAATGGTTCTTCTATTACAAGTTTCATAAGCATGCATTAATCAGTAATTTTTCATTTCTACCAAAACATTTTAAACTATACATTATGTGTCAAGAAGAAAAGGAAATATAAAATGCATGTTCTGTAAAATGTATATATATGTTACAAGCATCAAAGAATAAGAAAATGTATATTCTTTTATTTCATACATTATCTATAGAATGAAGGGCAGGATAAGAACATACATATTCTTCTATTTCATACATTATCTATAGAATAAAGGACAGGAGCAGATGTGCCTTGTATATACATGCTGCAGATTTTATATGAAGTTTTTTTATTAAGCTTTTATATTACTTTGTAAGTTGCAAACTTCAATTAATTCTGAATTATTCAACAGTAATAATATAAATATAAACTGCAGCTGTAGCAACAATAAATAGTCTTTCTTATTAGAAAGGTTAGATAATTAATAAGAAAATATTATAAAGCTAAGCAAGAAATGTGTGTGTCTATACTCTTTAAAATAACTTGTCTTAGCAGCGCTTTTGAAAATAACTGCATGACCAGATTAGGACACTGTGAATGTCTAAGGAGGCAAGACTACATCTTTCAAGACAGTATAAAAACAAGGTTATTACTTGTAATCTTTGTCAGACACATGAGAAGTAAACTGTACTGACCCAACTGAGGTGCTTCGTTTGCTTATTATTTCTGTTTCTTGATATTCTAACTGCCTGTATTTTTCTTCATAGATGCAGTGCTTGTAAATACTAGTACAATTCTGGTACTGAAAATTGTATTTTTATTATTTATTTATTTATTTATCTATTTATTTATTTATGTGTTTGTTTGTTTGTTTGTTTGTTTGTTTGTTTGTTTATTAATTTAGAAATGGGTACAAATCTCTTCTCAAGTGTGACCCAGAACCACAATCTGGTGACTTGCCCAGAGTCAGAGGACTGACAAATGGAGGCTTAAGAAATCAAACTTTTGACAAACAAGATGTGGCTCATTAACGACCATATCCTTAATTATCTCATCTATATATCTATATTTATAAACCTTAATCCTCCTGTAAGTAAGGTATGGCTGACATTCTGAAATCAAAGTGAATGGGCGACTTTAATTTTTAAATAGAGTGAGGTATATGATTGACTTCTGGCTATCATGTAGAGAAAAGGGTGTTGTGACAAAGAAGGTACTGCCAGCACAGCTAGCTGGAATTCTGTAAATAATTATATGTCATTTTTGAATATTAACATGATTTATATAGAAGTGCAACAAAAAGAGATACTGCTAGCCCAGCTATCTGGAATGTTGTAAATAATTATATGTCCTATATAGAAGGGTGACAAAGAGAGATACTGACAACACAGCTCTCTAGACTTTTGTAAATAGTTATGTGTCATTTGTGAATGTCAACTTGCTTCATATGAGTTACTTGCATTATAAATGTATTAGAACTGTATGGCAGCTGTATATCAAACTGCTGGTGCAGAAGTGTGTGTTGAAAAGGTTTTTACAAAGTGCTGTTTGAAGTGTATCCACAGTGTACCCAACTGGAATAGAATAGAAATGTACATACATTACTGTAACTGTTTAAATGTATTGTATATATTTTAACAGGGGAAACTAGAATACAGAATGTTAACTTCAGAAAAATAGATGAAATTAAATTACTTTATGGCCACGCAATAAAAAGATGTTAACGAGGATTCATGAAAGCTCTGTGCAAGAATAAGTCTATTTTTGCACAGAGTGGATCATGCCATGCAGCACAGCAGCACGCCTTGCATATTCATGAATGCATGCTGCTGTATAACTTGCATGGACACGATTCATGAACGAGTGCAGGGAGTGTGTCACAGCAGTGCCTGCACATGTTTCACCCCCCCCCTGCACTCAGAAAGTGCCATTACTGCACTGTTAAATGTAAACAACAGTTGTTTGTGGACATACCACACAACTGTTGAGATATTCACAGAATGTCCAGAGTTTTGCCCACATATTTGGCCATTGAAGGCCAAAGTAAAAGTATATAATTACAAACATTTGAGTGCCAGACATGATACATGTGAGAAAACTCTTGCAATGCAAAACCAGTTATTCTATCAACATGTAAGGTTTGTAAGAGAAAATTTTAAAATCGCCCCTATGCTTGTGCTGTTTTGTCCTCTCATTACTTATGCCTTTGTCCAGATGCCTTGTTGAAAGAGGTTGGAGTTATATGCGCACCCCTAAATTGAGCAAAATTTGAAATCCATCTTTTTTTTAATTAACATCACAAGTAAAGTTTAAGTGTAGCTGAGTGGGTGTGCACGTCACACAGCTGAGCTAAGCATAGCTTAAATATCTGAAGGAGCTAAATAGAAACATACAGGTAAAGCTATCAAGCTGAAATAGTGCAGTGGTTAGAGCTTCCACGTTGCATGCAATCATTCACAGTTCGAGCCCCAATTAAGTCTATTCACTTTTACATGTAAACGCAGTATTAAAAGTCTGATGTTTTATTAAATGAGGTAGTAAATAATATTTATCAATCAGGGTAGTGTAGCAAGTCCAAAATTGAGGTGTAAGTCCAGAAAAGATGTGAAACCCCCATATAAATACAAGTGCTCCATACAGTATAGTCATACAAGAATACATATAAATGAAAGCACATGGGGGTGTTATGGAAGGTAAACATAAAATTATATGTCAGTAATGATGACTGAATCACATACACCTAATAGTCTATAAAATGAAATTTGAGCAATGCTAACTAGCAGTCAGCTCTGATTAGCTGGTGTAAGCATTGCTTAAATATAAATTCTAAGCAATGAGTAACCCAGCTAAGCAGATTTGTGCATTGGTAAGCAGTACTCAACATCTGACCCTGTAAGCACTGCCAACCATAGCTAAGCAGGTTTACCCATCACTTAACTTAGTTCAGCATATTCAAAAATGGTCCAATGATGGAAAACAGTGGAAAATCAGCCCTATTTAAACCTCGAAGGTGAGAATACAGCCCATAACCAGTTGTAGCTCATCACTGCAGGAACTATGGCTGGAGTTAGTGAGGGATTGTGCTTTCAGGTGCAGCACTGGGACATTCAGGAGTCCAGAGTCACGGTTGGGCTCCTAGTGAAAGACCATAAGGAGAGACTGCTGCAGGGCCAGAACCAGGGTTCCCAATATAAAGCAGAGGCCTGGGACCATCTCGCACATGATCTCACCAGTGCCACTGGCACCCCTCAGACTGGTGAGCAAGTCCAGCACTATTTACGCTGACCTGAAGTGTAGTAAGAGGGAGCTCTTGGTCCAGTTGTTCCAAGATGCACGGGCAGGGAATGTCACAGATGTGTGTAAGTATCAGTATCAATTAGTGTTTGCCAAAGTCCACTCTGTGTATGTGATGTATACGTATGCATAAATGTTTCTCTATCTCTTGTACAGCTGCAGATGACAAGGCCATGTATGTGGACACCCATGCCAGCAGGCTGCTAAAGCTGTGTTGTGAGGCTGGTGAATACAAATCTAGCTTGTAATATTCATGGCAAATAAATAGAAAGGAGCAGAATATCACCTGTCAGTATTTAAAATGTGTATTGTTTGTACTGAATAAATGAGACACTAGCAGAGTAACAGTGACATACAGGGTATATATCAAAAAAAGTGTCAGTATCTGTCAATAAAACTCAAAACCCCACACTGGTTGTATTTACTTTGGTATGTGGTGGTATGAATGTAAATGTGCACAGGTTCTGCACAGCAACTATGGCTCTGAAAACATTAAATATTTGAGGCTCAGCTGACAAAGATTGTGGAGTTATAAAACAGGAGATTAACTATATGAAATGTTCCATGCACCAATATATGATACCTGAATAGTAATTTTGTGTTAACCAGTGTTTCCCAGACTGTACTATGTCAAAGTATGAATACACAGTATAAAAACTATCTGCTATGCATGAATGTCACAATTACAAGATCAGATTGTACAGCCAAGAGATTATTAGGCAGGAAAGAGATAAAAAACGGGAGTTCCTCAATAACTCATTCTGAGGAAAGACAGACTTGTTGTACTTTTTTGCACAAACAGGCACGGTTCGAATCCCAGGAGTGGTAGTAAGCTGTATGCATAATTTCACCCAGGAATATGTGAATATGTAGAAACAATCAGGTAGTGTTAACAGAAATTTCCTCCACAGGTAAGAAAAGGTATATATTAGCTGTAAGAAGGCTGTACTTATGCACTGTGTACAACACCCATTGCCCATCCCCAAGGCTGCAAATGACAGCAAGAGAAGTACATACACAAAGTAGTCTCCTCCAATATATGTCCCTCAAGTGTCATGCTGTCATGGCTAGTGATCACTGCTGCCAACATCCAGGGTGACTGATAGAAATCAAGGCAGATTATAGCAGTAAAACACACACACACACACACACACACACACACACACACACACACACACACACACACACACACACACACACACACACACACACACACACACACACACACACACACACACACACACACACACACACACACACACACACCATGAGCGCACATATGCAACCTTGACTATGTGAATACGGGTAGAAACAGTCAGGTAGTGTTAACAGATATTTCCTCCACAGATCTGCCTGGTAAGGGAATGTTCATATTAGCCCTAGAAACGCATTATTAATACACTGTGTACAAACATACCACTGCCCAACCCAAGAACATAGGTAGATGTAAAGTGAGGTCATACCTGGAGAGTAATGAGTAAAGTAATGATCATTACAGTTGTGAGCAATTGAAGCCTATACAGCTGTTAATTGGCATCTCCTTCTTTCCCCAACCCTGTCTGCACCAATAATCTATACACATAAATCAATGGGTATGTTTTTACCAAACCTACTGTTGGGACATGTGTCCTATTGTTCTACACATATTTAAATGTTTGACTACTAATGTTCCCTTTTAAATACTATCATTGGTGACCTGTTGCTATCAATGTAACCTGCATGCTGTTATAATGTCCACGGTGGTTCCATATATACATGTGTTCTGTTTGCTATGCAACTGTTTCAGATCCCTTTTTTGGGGTCAATTGGAATGCAATCTCAAAAACAAAGGCCAGCAGACAGTGATATACCAATTGCTTTATTTAAAGCATGTATAAATGAAACTCCATCAGACCAGTTTTGGCTGAAAGAACACTTAGATAGCCTTCATCAGTGTAACCTGTAAATCAGAATTCCACAAAAATAGTGTCTATTTATACCATAACCTGTCAACAAAAATGAAGCTCATTGGTTATTCAGAAATTCTCATTAAGACCTGGTGGAAATAAACCACCCAACTTAATAATCCACTTTTGTTTCTACTGCATTCAATATAGATTGTCATCTAGATTTGCTTGTCCTATCCCCAACAATCCTATCAATGATTGTGAATCTGTAGTTTGCACTGTGTACCAATGAGTGCTTATATGGGGCATTGCTTATTCTTTTGGTTCTAATATCACTACAATGTTCAGATATCCTTAGTCTCAATGACCTAGAAGTTTGCCAAATATAAAAGGCTGAACAGGTGCATGTAGCAAGATAAATCAACCAATACGTTTCACAGTTGGATAGAAATCTGAAGTCAAAAACTGTACCAGTGTTCCTGCTAGTGAATAGTTTTGATTTAACTAACTTATGACAATGTATACAATGTCCACAGGGCACACATCCATTAAGTAAATCACCTGTCAAGACACATTGACTATGGTCCTGAATTTGTTTGTGGCCAAGTTTGTAAGAATTAAAGTGGGACACTAAAGTTTTCCCTTTCCAAAATGAAACATGACACCTACCATTAGGAATCTCAGATAGCTTACTATCAGCTAAAAGAATATTCCAATGTCTCTGGACACTATCTAATAGTATGTTGGTATTCCGCCCATAGGTAGTAACAAGGCGAATATCTGTATGTCCACTCTGTTCTTTATTTTTGTAAGTCAATAAATCATGCCTGTCTAGCACTGACACCCAGTTAATGGCAATCAAGATGTTACCAGTTTTGTAGCCCCTATCTCTAAACTTTCTGGGCAGGTTGTCCTTAAAGTATTGATATTTATCTGCTTGTGAACAAATATGTTTCATACAAAGAAATTGAGATTTGGGTATATTTCTAGTGATATGTGGTGGGTGGAAACTGGATGCATGCAATAGGGAGTTATATTGTGAGTATTACGATAAATCTGAGTATCTAGAGTGTTACTGATATTTCTAGGAATGAAGACATCCAAGAAAGTAATTTGTTGGACATCATAGTTCACTGTAAATTCTATTCCACACTTATTACTGTTTAAGTATTCAACAAACTCCTGCAGATATTCAATATCAGACCTCAAGAACATCCAACAATCATCAAGGTAATTCCTTCATATGTCAATTTCCTCTATATATTGTGGGTACTATCGTAAATGAGTTGTTCTTCTATGAAGGCCATAAAGAGCTCATCGTATATAGGGGCAAAGGATGCCTCCATATCTGTCCCCTGAACCTGCCAGTAACATTTGTCTTGGTAGTAAAAAACATTTTTTGAAAGTACATGTTCCGCAAGACAGATCAAAAAAATATTAAATCATGGTAGATAGAGTTCAGATTTAAATAACCAATGTTCAAGATCCTGTAACCCAGCCCAATTAGGAATGTTAGTGTACAGAGTGGATACATCCAGAGTACATAACAGCCATCTGGGTTCCAATTGAACGTCTGAGATTAGCTTTAAGAATTGGGTTGCATTCTGGATACTGGACCTGACACATTTCAACAAAGATTTCAAGTATTTGGTCAAAAACTGTGAGAGGGGCTCCGTAGTGGACCCTCGCCTAAACACAATAGTTCTGCCTGGTGGATGGTAAAGATCTTTACGTATTTTGGGCAGTAAATATAGATTATGACTACTTGGATCTGATACTGTCAAATGATGTAATATCAAATCAGATATAATGCCCTCCTCTTTTGCAGACTGAAGAAATTGATCAATTTGTTTCTTGAAACTAGAACTAGGGTCCAAGGGCATATGCATGTAATAACACCCATCGTTGAGTTGCCTCTCTGCTTCAGCATGATATTTGGCCCAGTCCATGACAACCACTGCCCCTCCCTTGTCTGCAGGCAAAATGACCAAGGTTTTGTTATTAGCGAGGCCTTGAATTGTCTGTATTTCTATCTTTGAGAGATTATTAGGAATAATCCCGGATTCCCTGAAATGAAACTGTAGATCTTTGAGAACAGATGTTTGAAACATATAAACACTGTGTTGCATAGGAGTCATAAAATTGGATTTATGATACTTAAATACATCCTCCTTCACAAAATTAGCAGATGAATCAAGACGAAATTTCAAGTTTAACAACCAACAAAAGGATGTGACATCCTGTGCAAAACAGTCTTCGGACAGAAAGAAACCAGGTGCAAAATTTAACCCTTTATTTAACAAATCAATATGTACTTGTGACAAAAATTGTGATGAAATGTTTAACACATTGTGAGTTCCAATTATTTCTATGTCATCAGTTTGAGAAGGGTGTCTATGTTGTCTACTGTGGTATGTTTTCTCCCTGCCATCCTCATTCTACCCCTAAAGGGTTTTGGGAATTCCTTTGTTTTGATAGTGGGGAATCTGTGGTATGTTGTACATCTACATCCATGAGTGAAGAGGACTCTTCACCAGATGTCCCATTGTAAGATGATTTAGGTTTCTTAAGGATAGACCTTGGTCATTTGTGTTTTAATGTTTTCTTATTTACATTGTCAATTTTGACACGTTTGCTTGTGCTAAAGGGGTTTCCCCTATTATAATCTCCCATATCCCTATGGAAATTATGTATTTTTCTCTCCTTGAGCTGTTCTAATTGGAATAGTTCCTGGCTCAATTTATTCAGGCATGTCATACAAGCAGGTTGGCCCTCAAATGTCTTGGTGTCCTCACAAATATAAGCTACCTCAGTTATGCCCATGTCAATAGAGCATTCATAGTATGCAGACAACACATCAAAAAATCCCATGGAGGCTTTTTGTTGGGCCATCACCCATTGTTCAGCCACCTCCGTATCTATATTAGCTACTAAGGGTTGAATTCTTACCCTGAGGCCTCTAGGTGAGATACCTTTGGCTTGACAAGCCTTAAAAAGTCTGAGATGCCAGAAATTAGTACGTAAGCCCCTCATACACTTGGTTAATTTTTGAACATGGGATATACACATGTTGTCTGGCTCCTGCAAATCCAACCCAATGATGCTATTGTTAGTAGGTCCTGATGCAAGGACCCCCAAATAATCTCTATCTGCTGACAATCCCTGTAGGATCTTAGTCAATTCCATATCTATGGTGTTGTTATCAACTTGTAAAAAAATGCCTAACTGGGTACGAGTCACCACTAAAAATAATGGTAAAAAATTTGTTCTCAGAATTGGAGAATAAATGAGCTCAAATATATATACCAAAACAATTAAAAATATAGTGTATGGTATAATATAACCACTGTTGTATGTAGTAGGTCTAATAAATATATAAACAATTCAAGAGAAACAATAATCGTCAAAGTGCATAACCATAGCAATCCCAATATATCCACTAAACTTCAGTCACAAAGCTATGTTCGTCCCTGCTTTTTTTTTTTAAAATGGATGATAGTCATCTATTTATACTTGAGTTGTTCACTATTCAAGAAATAAGAGCATAGGGATGATTAATAATAGCCTTTGCTGGATATATCAACAATCATAATCACTTGAGTTTATTAGACAAAAATTTAGTAAGAGTAACCAATACGAAAGCCTTGATTACACATTGCTTTGTTCCTCTGATTGAACAATGTTAATCTATAGTTTTATTATTATTATACCCACTACAAAGAACTAAGTTGTCATGAATAATAACCCAGTTGTTACCAAAAGAAAAAAAAATATATATATATATATATATATATATATATATATATATATATATATATATATATATATATATATATATATATATATATATGTATATATGGGTCTATACCAGAACATCAAAAGTTTAATGGTTCGAATCACTAAAGGTCGATCTTTAATGATCTAATCATTAAAATTTCGAAAGTTCATAAAAATAATAAAATACATTTAAAAAAAAAGAAAATCTAAAGGTTGTAGGCAGGAGTGTAAGCCCCCCTGCACCCCCCCCACACACCTGCTACTTAAATATACCGACTCCAAGACCACACTACATTGAAGTAAATGGAAATCTCCCCTTACAGAGATTTTCGTTTACTTGTTCAACGTTATGCACTTTTGCTGGCTTTCAAGAATATAATAGGTAACTATATATAATTATATATATATATATATATATATATATATATATATATTTATATATATCTGAGCCCCCACATGCTCCTATATATTGGGAACAATAAATAATCCAAAAATCATGGTTAGTTAGTGTTATAATTTATATATATATATATATATATATATATATATATATATATATATATACACACACAGGAGTTCTGAGCAACAATGTAATGAAAAGAAATGTGATGTCAAAATATAAATTAAAGTCCCTGTAATAATCACATTAACCACTAGGATCTGTTCAAATGTTAATGATATTGGACAAGCACATACAGGACAAAATTATATTTAAATCATTAATATTGTCAATTACTAGTTCACAAAAAGCCAAACTCATAGGTTCATAGGTAGGTACTAGGCTATTTACCCTAGGACCTGTATAACCCTAGCCAAAAAGGTACCCTGGCTTTTGCCACCCAAGAAAATTATTTTCCTGTGACCCTGTCGAGCAAAGCCACAGAGGTGATCCTCTGAGTGAATTTCTTATTTCCCATCCAATCATCAAGATTTTTCTTGAAGACTGCTAATGAGGAGCTTTGTTTGATATAGATAGGTAGCTTGTTCCAGAGTATGGGAAGTCTCTGGGACAGGAATCTATCCCTCCAGCATGTTCTGTTTATTGTGGTGACAAGGTGTAGGTCCCTAGAGCATGTAGCTCAGAGGGATTGGGATTCCTTTAAATGGAGCATGTCCAACAGCTCTAGGTTTGACATAGCTTTGTATGTTAGGCAAAGATCGCCTCTGAATAGGCAATATGCGATGGAGTAAAGCTGGAGTTTTTTAAAGATGGTCAGCATAGGGCATCTGTTTGAGACCAGTAATCCTCCTTGTGAGGTATTTCTGTGGCCTTTCCAATTGTTTGTAGATGTTTTGTGAGGTACATACCAAAAGGGGCGTTATACTCTATAATGGGTCTAATGAGTGATGAGTAGAGGGGAACAATGACCTCTTTTTTCCTGGATGACAAAACTTTTGTGATGAGATGTGCCACATAGAAGGATTTCCTAACTACTGTGACAATGTGATTATCAAAGGAGAGGCTACTGTCCACCTGTGTCCCAAGGTGTCCTATCACACTTTTGGTGTTAAGTAGGTTACCACCTATGTGGTAACTCATGGGTTCAGAGTTTTTGCCAAAGGGGATGAAAATATACTTTTTATCATTGAGCTTGAGGCCATGGCTTTGACAACAGGCATCTGTGTTAGTGAGGCCCTTTTGTAGGATGTCCACATCATTAGGAGTTTTGATTATGGCTCCTAGTTTGCAGCATCCGTGAACTTAATTAGCCAAAGACCTTCTGTGTTAGCCTACCTTAAGAAAAGTAGAAACCAAACAGGAGAGGACCTAAGACTGAACCCTGTGGTACTCCACTTGTCACTGGTCTGAAGTCAGATGTGGAGTCTGCTACTTTCACAGTGTGGGTTCTGTCAGTGAGCCAGTTGGCAACCCTTCTTGTGACATAGGGATTTATACCTGGTTTAGTGAGTTTATCTATAATTCCAGAGTGGGGGGTTGGTGTCAAAAGCCTTGGCAAGATCTAGATAGGCTGTGTGAACCAACTTACCCTCATCTACTGCTTTGATGACTGCTTCAAATAAGTCTATCAGGTTTAGGAGACATGATCTGCCTTTTACAAACCTGAACTGGCTAGGGTCCAGAGTTTGGAGATTAGCAATGTCTTTGTTTATAAGTTCCATAATGATATGTGCCATGGCCTTGCAGACCAGGCTTGTTAGACTAATGAGGTGGTAGTTCCCGGAGTCCGTGGTGGCTCCCCCTTTGTGGAGTGGGATAACTGTTGCCGTGGCCATTTAGTGGGCACAAAGTATGAGGTAAGGCTATGATTAAACATGGTGCTTATGTGGGCTGCCAGTTCATTCTGTCGTTTGTGTAAAATGCAGCCTGGGATGTTTTCAGGTCCCATGTATGCTGTGTTCTTGGCTTTGGAGAGTGTGGTTTTTACCTGTGTAGCCATGATTACAGGAACTTTGCATTCTTTGGTATAGAGATGGGCCCTTTAGGGGGAGAGAGGGGGGTAATATTAGCACTGAACCTATCTGCCAGGATGTTGGCAATATCAGCTGGTTCTTTATATTTAGTGCCATTGTGCTGTAACTCAGAGCAGATCTGAGTGTTGCCATTGAGATTCTTGACATAGCTATATAATGCTTTGTGGTTGTCTTTAGAATCAGTGGTGATTTTGTTTTCATAACTAGCTTTGGAGGATTTTATGAGGGATATCAGCTTCTTACTGAGACTGACCAGGGAGATCCTCCAGTCATTTCTTCTGTTGTAGAGTTTGTTTCTGACAGGGGACCACCAGATTGGCTTCCTTTTTTTGGAGGATAACATTGTGGTTCTGTTAGGGATAGCACAGTCTATGCACTCGTGTAAGTGCTTATAAAGTGCATTTGTGTGGGATTCAACAGTCGTACCTCTATTGTCCATTTGCATGGGTGTCGAAGTTTGCCACTTCTGTCTTAATAAGTGTGAAGTTGACTTTGGAGAATTTTTTTACGGTGGTTTCCCTAATGGGGGTGGGGACAGAATGTGGATGTCTAGGGTGATTAGCTTGTGTTCGGACCTGCCCAATGAGTAATTAACCTTTGGTGTGGAACACCAGTCACCCATGTTGGTAATGACCAAGTCTAGGATATTACTGCCCCTGGTGGGGGTGTGGATAAGTTGATCCAAGAAATTGGAATTTATGAATTCCAGAAAATGTTGAGCAAAAAAGTTGGTACATGAGTAGTTTTCCCATTTAATGGTGGGGTAGTTGAAATCACCCATTATTAGGGTGTTGGGTTGTACCCTAATATTTTCCAGTGTATCAAGAAATGAGGAGTGGGAATCCTGGGGCCTGGTGGGGGATCTGTAGCAAGTTACAATTTGGATTGCGGTCTTGCCCAGAGTTAGTTGCACTTGGATAATCTCGGATGCATTATGCTGAGCAACTAGCCTATAGGTGTGGATATCCTTAATGAATATGGACCAACCTCCTCCTTTATTGTTTCGGTCTGGGTTAGGTGGCCAAAAGGTGTGCTATGAATTATAGCCTGGTAAGGCAGGTGTGCTCTCTGGAGCCTTGAAACAGGTCTCTGTCACTGCACAGAAGTCGATGTTCTCCATTTTAAGGAGTGCCTTGGGTGAGTGCATTTTGAGGTTTAGACTTTTAGCATTGAGTAGCATTACCTCAGATTTTGCTTGCTTGTACCTGTTATTGTGGTGAATTTGTCATTTGAACCTTGCCTAAAAAAGGCAGTATAGGGGTGGCAAGAGCCTTAGCCAGTATCTGGAATCCCAAGGGTGACAAGTGCAGGGCATCTCTGGCAAAGCATCGTGGTCTGTCGATCATGTCATCCCAGGCAGACAGATACTGGATCCCCTTAGAATGACAACAGAAGCTTAGCCAATTGTTGAAGTCAATAATTTTGTCCTTGTACTGTGGTATCATTCTGGGTGATGGCAGGATGATACTCAGGGTTAGGTTCATAACTGCCTAGACTAGAAGATTGGAGAGCTCCTCCATGTCTTTTTTCATGTAGTCCAGGGAGGTACGTCTCAGGTCATTCACACCAACATGGACAATGACAAAGTTATATTTGTACTTGTTGTGGAGTGACCTGAGTGTATTCATTATATGGTGGAAACTGGCACCTGACAGGCAGCTAATAGTAACTTTCTCCTTGTTTAGCCTGGTGAGAGGAACATCAGTGTGCCTGACTATGGAGTCACCTATGACTAGAGTGTTTGGTACATTGTTATGCCTTATGGGCTGTGGTTGAATGGCACTCTGAGTTTGTGGGCTATGTGTCATTTGGGTTGTGTTGGGGGGTAAAGGTTGCTTGTGTTTCTGCTTTGGAGATCTCTGTTGCTTGGACAGACCTTTATTGAGAGCCTCTGTGAATGTAGGTGTGTGTTTTGAGTTTCTATGTGTGTGTTTTGGTGGTGTAGGTTTTGAGGGACTATGTGATGAGTGTGGTGTGGTGCAGGTTTTTAACCTTCTCCTGTTGACTGTCTGGTCCATTCTTGGGTGACGAGAGCTTTGCTTCCAGTTTGGCTATATAAGTGCATCTCTCACAGGTTGTAGTGTCGGGTGGTAGGAGGAGAGTGTTGTCTGTGTACATGAGGCAATTGCTACATTGCCCCAAGATGCCCAGATTCATCAGGTAGGCAAAAGAAAACACCAGGAGCTGACCCTTAGACATGCCTGGATATGTGCTTATTTATTAAGTACTAAAACTGTTTTCCCCTAGACAAGTGAGGAAAGTTGAGTGCTGTAGTAATTTTTAGCTTATTTAGTGCTAACAATGAGTTCTGTGCAAGTGCTGAGCTCAAAGAAACAGATCTGTGTGCTAAAACTAAAAAAACTCACAAGTTCTAAAGGAAAATTTGAAGAGCAGACTTTATGGCTCCATAAATAGTTTAACCCTAGCTAAGCGGCGATGCATAAAGTGTATTTTATTTTAATATAACAATAGCAAATGAGCAAACTGATTTAAACAAGTTAACCAATTAACCAATAAAACACTAAAAACTGATCCCCATTCCAGAAGTCTAACTGCACAGTCCTGCCACTAGGGTGCAGGGGAACCTTCTCTAAAAAAGATGGTCTGGATTAGTGCTCAAGTTATACAAACAAAGCTAGATTCAGCATGTCTGAATTTAGTCTTATTCTACAGCAAACAAGGTGTACCAATTTCAGAAAGAAACAGTTCAAATAAGCAGGCACAGTAAGCTTTTAACCAGAACCTCCCAGCTCAGAAGGTCAGAATCTACCCTCTCCTCCCACAAGACTACAGACCACACATTCTTAATGTAAAATAACTGGCCCAAAGCCCAAGTGCTTAAACCAGAACTAATACACTTTTAGAATAACAGACACTAAGCCTTCAATCAGCAACTCCCAACTTAGAAGTATGTAAGCTACCTGTCCTGCCACAACAGTGCAGGCCACAAACCTTCTTAATGTAAAACAACTGGTCTGACGCCCAAGTGCTTCAACCAAAGGCTTAGAATAACAATTCCAATTTAATCAGGCTATTAACAAGTAGTAATAAATGCAGCAGAATAAATGCAATTATGTACTTTTAAGAACAAGCAGCAAAAGCAAAATAAAGTAATAAAGTAGGAAGAAACACAAATACAGTAAAAGCAGATAAATAAAGTGCAATTTATATATATAACAATAGAAAACAAGCAAACTGATTTAAACAAATTACACAATTAACTAGTAGAAAAGCTCAAAACTGAGCCCTGTTCCAGCAGTCTTCAATCAGACAAGTTCTAACTGCACACTCCTGCCACTAGGGTGCAAGGGAACTTTCTCCAAAAAAGATGGCCTGGACTACTGCTGAAGTTATACAAACAAAGCTAGATTCAGCATGCCTACATATAGTCTATGCTACAGCAAACAAGGTGCACCAATTTAAGAAAGAAACAGTTCAAATAAGCAGGCACAATAAGCCTTTAACCAGAAATGCCCACAGCAGAAGGGCAGAATCTAACCTCTCCTCCCACAAGAGTGCAGACCACAAACCTTCTTAATGAAAAATAACTGGCCTGAAGCACAAGTGCTTAAACCAGAACTAATACACTTTTAGAATAACAGACACTGAACCTTCAATCAGCAATTCCCAACTTAGAAGGATGTAAGCGACCTGTCCTGCCACAACAGTGCAGACCACAAACCTTAATGTAAAACCACTACTCTGAAGCCCAAGTGCTTAAACCAATCAGCTTAGAATAACAGTTACAATATAATCTGGCTACTACCAACCAGTAATAAATGCAGCAGAATAGAATATTGAGTACTTTTAAGAAGAGGCAAAAGCAAAATAAAGTGTAATTTTTTTTGTTAGTAAAGTGCAAGGAGAGAGGAAGGAGGAGCAGAAGAAAAATCAAGGTTAAGAACTTAAGTGGGTTGGCTTCTCAAATGTTCTCTCTGTATTAAGTAGAGTGAACACCAGACTGGGAGGGGTGTCCCAGATCAAATTTACAGTAGGGGTGGGGAATTGCAAAGCCACCAACTATAACAACACCACAAGAATAGAGTGGGAGGGGCCAGATGAGAAACGGATGCCAGAAAATATATAAAGTAATTCAGTCAGGTAAAAAAAAGTAATCCAGTCAGGCAAAATTAAGAAAATGCAGAACTCTGAAAGGTTAAAATGCCAAGACATATACTTATCAATCAGCAATATATTTCCAGATTGTTTGTGAATCACACTTCAGCCAGAACACCAGGAGTTTCCAACAGTGTATGCAGGAATTTACAAACAGAAACTATTTTTAAATCAGCAAGCCTTGAAGCTATCAGATGACACAAAAGCTGTTAGACCAGTTGTACAAACTCCATCACATGAATAGGGGGGAGGCAGTTTCAGGACAGATGAGAAACAGATGCCAGAAAATATATAAAATAATTCAGTCAGGCAAAAAAATAATTCAGTCAGGCAAAATTAAGACAATGCAGAACTCTGGAAGCTTAAAATGCCAAGAAATATAATGATCTATTAGCTATATATTTCCAGATTGTTTGAGAATCACACTTCAGCCAGAACACCAGGAGTTTCCAACAGTGTATGCAGGAATTTACAAACAGAAACTATTTTTAAATCAGCAAGCCTTGAAGCAATCAGATAACACAAAAGCTGTTAGACAAGTTTTATAAACTCTACCACAGGAATAGGTGAGAAGCAGTTTCAGGACAGATGAGAAACAAATGCCAGAAAATATATAAAATAATTCAATCAGGCAAAAAAATAATTCAGTCAGACAAAATTAAGACAATGCAGAACTCTGAAAGGTTAAAATGCCAAGAAACATACTTATCAATCAGCGATATATTTCCAGATTGTTTGAGAATCACACTTCAGCCAGAACACCAGGAGATTCCAACAGTGTAACCTGAAATAGTCCATGTAGACACCCTATCCCTTAGATTATATTACGACAGATCCTAGTGGTCAATGTGATTATTATCAGGACTTTAATTTATATTTTGACATCACATTTCTTTTTATTACATTGTAGCTCATAACTCCTGCACATATATATGAATAACACTAACTAACCATGATTTTTGGATTAATTATTTTTCCCAATATATAGGAGCATGTGGGAGCTCAAATATATATATATATATATATATATATATATATATATTTTTTTTTTTTTTTTTTTTTTGCTAACAATTGGGTTATTATTCATGACCACTTAGTTCTTTGTAGTGAGTATGTTGTTGTTTGTCTTTCGGCTTTTCCCGGTTAGGAGTCAACACAGCGGAACTCTGGTCCACTAATGATTGGCAGTAGATTTTCACGAACGCCGAGGTGCCAGCTCAAAGTTCAACCTTCGACGAAGGCACGCCCATTTACCCATGTCTTTTGAACACCCACCCAACAGCGAGGAGGACAATAATAAAACTACAGATTAACAATGTTCAGTCAGAGGAACGCAGCAATGTGTAATCAAGGCTTTCGTATTGGTTACTCTTACTAAGTTTTTGTCTAACAAACTCAAGTGAATGTGATTGTGGATATATCCAGCAAAGGCTATTATTGCTCATCCCTATGCTCTTATTTCTTGAATAGTGAACAACTCAAGTATAAATAGATGACTATCATCCCCTTTTTTTAAAAAAAGCAGGGACAAACGTAGCTTTGTGATTGAAGTTTACTGGATATATTGGGATTGCTATGGTTATACACTTTGGCTATTATTGTTCCTCTTGAATAGTTTATATATTGATTATACCTATTACATACAATAGTGGTTATATTATACCATACACTATATTTTGAATTGTTTTCGTATATATATTTGAGCACATTTATGCTCCAATTTTGGGAATACATTTTTTACCATTATTTTTAGTGGGGAATCATACCCAGTTAGACATTTTTTTTTACAAGTTGATAACAACACCATAGATATGGAATTGACTAAGATCCTACAGGCATTGTCAGCAGATAGAGATGATTTGGGGGTCTTTGGATTGGGACCTACTAACAATACCAACATTGGGTTGGGCTTACAGGAGCCAGACAACATGTATATATCCCACTTTCAAAAATTAACCAAGTGTATGAGGGGCTTATGTGCTAATGTCTGGCATCTCAGACTTTTTTATCAAGCCAAAGGTATCTCACCTAGAGGCCTCAGGGTAATACTTCAACCCTTAGTAGCTAATATAGATATGGAGTTGGCTGAACAATGGGAGTTGGCCCAAGAAAAAGCCTTCATGGGATTTGTTGATGTGTCGGCTGCATACTATGAATGCTCTATTGACATGGGCATAACTGAGGCAGCTAATATATGTGAGGACACCAAGAAGTTTTAAGGCCAACCTGTTTATATGACATGCCTGAATAAATTGAGCCAGGAACTACTCCAGTTAGAACAACAGCTCAAGGAGAGAAAAATACATACATTCTATAGGGATATGGGAGGCTATGATAGGGGAAACTACTTTATCACAAGCAAACATGTCAAATTTGACAATGTGAATAAGAAAACGGTGAAACACAAATGACCAAGGTCTATCCTTAATAAACCTAAATCATCTTACAATGGGACATCTGGTGACAAGTCCTCTTCAGTCATGGATGTAGATGTACAACATACCACAGATTCCCCACTATCAAAACAAAGGAATTCCCAAAACCCTTTAGGTGTAGGTCAAGGAGGGCATGGAGAAAACAAAACATACCATATGTAAACAACACGGAGACCCTTCTCAAACTGATGACAGAAATAATTGGCACTAACAATGTGTTAAACATTTCATCACAATCTTTGTCACAAGTACATATTGATTTGTTAAATAAAGGGTTAAATTTTGTACCTGGATTCTTTCTGTCAGAGATCTGTTTTGCACAGGATGTCACATCTTTTTGTTGGTTGTTAAACTTGAAATTACATTTTGATTCGTCTACTAATTTTGTGAAGGAGGATGTATTTAAGTATCATAAATCCAATTTTATGCCTCCTTTGCAACACAGTGTTTATATGTTTCAAACATCTGTTCTCAAACATCTACATTTTCATTTCAAGGAATCCGGGATTATGCCTAATAACCTCACAAAGATAGAAATACAGGCAATTCAAGACCTTGCTAATAAAAAAACCTGGTCATTTTGCCTACAGACAAGGGAGGGGCAGTGGTTGTCATGGACTGGGCCAAATATCATGCTGAAGCAGAAAGGCAACTCAAGGATGTGTGTTATTACATGCATATGCCTTTGGACCCTGGTTCTAGTTTCAAGAAACAAATCGATCAATTTCTTCAGTCTGCAAAAGAGGAGGGAATTGTTTCTGATCTGATATTACATTATTTGACAGTATGAGATCCAAGCAGTCAATATCTATATTTACTGTCCAAAATACATAAAGATCTTTACCATCCACAAGGCAGACCTATTGTGTCAGGGCGAGGCTCCATTATGGAGCCCCTTTCACACTTTTTGACCAAATACTTGAAACCTTTGTTGAAATGTGTCAGGTCCAGGATCCAGGATACAAACCAATTCTTACAGGTAATCTCAGACATGCATTTGGAACCCAGATGGCTGTTATGTACTCTGGATCTATCCACTCTGTACACTAACATTCCTCAATGGGCAGGGATACATGCTCTTGAACATGGATTATTTAAATCTTAACTCTACCCACCAGGATTTAATACATTTTTGATCTGTCTTGCGAAACATGTTGTTGTTGTGTCTTTCGGCTTTTCCCGGTTAGGGGTCGCCACAGCGGAACACCGGTCCGCTAATGATTGGTAGTTGATTTTTACGTACCGAGTTTACAACCCTGATGCACAACCTTCAATGAAGGAACACCCATTCACGCATGTCTACACACAGATGACGCTCTAGCTGAGAGTCGAACCGGACAGCGTCTTACTGTGAGGCGACAACGCTACCGCAGCACCACCACCACGGATTATACTTTCCAAAAATGTTAAGTGTCAAGACAAATGTTACTATCAGGTTCAGGGGACAGCTATGGTGGCATCCTTTGCCCCCATATATGCTAATCTCTTTAATGCCTCCGTAGAAGAACAACTTATTTACGATAGTAACCACAATATATATTTAGATGAAATTGACATATGGAGGCATTACCTCGATGATTGTTGGATGGTCTGGAGGTCTGATATTGAATATCTACAAGAGTTTCTTGAATACTTAAACAGTAATAAGTGGGGAAAAGAATTTACAGTCAATTATGATGTCCAACAAATTACTTTCTTGGATGTCTTGATTACTAGAAATATCAATAACACTCTAGATACTCAGGTTTATTGTAAGTACCCATAATATAACTCCCTATTGCATGCATCCAGTTTCCACCCACCACATATTACTAGAAATGCACCCAAATCTCAATTTCTTTGTATGAAACACATTTGTTCACAAGCAAATAAATATCAATACTTTAAGGAGGACCTGTCCAGAAGGTTTAGAGATAGGGGCTACAAAACTGGTAACATCTTGACTGCCAGTAACTGGATGTCAATGCTAGACAGGCATGATTTATTGACTTACAAAAATAAAGAACAGGGTGGACATACAGATATTCGCCTTGTTACTACCTATGGGTAGAATACCAACATACTATTAGATAGTGTCCAGAGACACTGGAATATTCTTTCAGCTCATAGTAAGCTATCTGAGATTCTTAATGATAAGGGTCTCTTTTCATGTCGGAAAGGGAAAACTTTAGGGTCCTACTTTAATCATTACAAACATGGCCACAAACAAATTCAGGACCATAGTCAATGTGCCTTGACAGGTGATTTACTTAATGGATGTGTGCCCTGTGGACATTGTATACATTGTCATAAGTTAGTTAAATCAAAATAATTCACTAGCAGGAACACTGGTACAGTTTTTGACTTCAGATTTCTAGCCAACTGTGGAACGTATTGGTTGATTTATCTTGCTACATGCACCTG
The DNA here is from genome assembly GCF_019279795.1 of Protopterus annectens. Lineage (NCBI taxonomy): Eukaryota > Metazoa > Chordata > Ceratodontiformes > Protopteridae > Protopterus > Protopterus annectens. The sequence goes on from NC_056731.1 coordinate 1,976,194,737, forward strand.
TTCAGCCTTTTATATTGGGAAAACTTCTAGGCCATTGAGACTAAGGATATCTGAACATTGTAGTGATATTAGAACCAAAAGAATAAGCAATGCCCTATATAAGCACTCATTGGTACGCAGTGTAAACTACAGATTCACAATCATTAATAGGATTGTTGGGAATAGGACAAACAAAGTTAGATGCCACTCTATACTGAATGCAAAAGTGGATTATTACTTTGTGTGGTTTATTTCCACCAGGTCTGAATGAGAATTTCTGAATAACCAACGAGCTTCATTTTTGTTGACAGGTTATGGTATAAATGGACACTATTTTTGTGGAATTCTGATTTACAGGTTACACTGATGAAAGCTATCTTACTGTTTTTTCAGTAAAAACCAGTCTGATGGAATTTCATTTATACATTCTTTAAATAAAGCAATTGGTATATCACTGTCTGCTGACTTTTGTTTTTGAGTTTGGATTCTCCCTTTTGGGGCTGTAGAGTTGCCGTACTTGCAAGGGCTGTGGAGTTCATCAATTGAAACACCCATGCATACTGTTATAACTAATCCTGAAATGTGTTGTTCATGACTAACCAACATATTTTATAAAACTTCAATACCATATTTTTTTTTATTTTACATTTGTTAACCGGGCTAGTCTAACTGGATATATTTCCATTTTCAGCAGAGGCCCGGGGAGAAAACTCCACATATAGACAAAAGAGTTATAACATGAGCAAAAAATAACAGATTACAATCTGGTAGGACGTTGACAATGAACATAATTACCAAAAGAATAGGACTTTAAATTCCTAGACAATGTAAATAGCAACATGTTAACGCTTATTACATCTTTTAAAACCAAGAAGAGAAAAGTGCAAGACCAAGGAAAAAGAAACAATGATAGATAGAGAGAGCAGATTTATAAAAGATATATAGTTTCTGGAAAAGAGTCATAGCCATATAGAGGAAAGATATAGGGGAGAGGTCTATATATGGTAGAGGAAGAGAGCTAAGGGAGAAAGCAGGAGGCACACAAGAATGGGGAGAGAAAAAAAAGAGGGTTAACTAAGGAAATTAACTTTCTAATCAGGATTAGAGCAGGGGCACATCCAGTGGCTTTTAAGGTAGATTCTAAGTTTTTGTTTAAACAGAACAGTAGATGCAATGGAAGTAAGTTCGGTAGGAAGTTGATTCCAGTGTTTACCAATGGAATTTGAGAAGAGGGAATCACCAGCTAGGTTATCAGATTTGGTTAAGGTGACTAGCAGTTTATTTGATGAGCGGAGTGAGTTCAGATTAGAATAAGGGGTTAAGTGGTTAGAAAGTACAGGTGTGTTATGAGGTTGGTAGAAAGCTCTTTGGACAAACGTGAGTTGGGAAAGAAGCAGCATATTTGTCAGTTCAAGCCAGTTAAGTTGCTGCAGATTCAGACAGTGGTGAGTTCTGAAAGGCTTACCAGTAACAAATCTAGCTATATTATTGTAAGTTGTAGACAGTTTGGAGAGACTGTTTTTCTTGAGGTTAGTATAGATTGGTGAGGCATAGAGAAGAGTGGAAATAAGGTGAGAGTGAGCAAGAGTAACTTTGGCTGGGGAGGTTAAGAAAGTTTTAATTCTATAGAGAGAGCCAAGTTTCCTGTTTACAGATTTAATGGTATTGTTGATATGACAGTCAAAGGAAAGATTGTTGTCGATCGTGACTCCTAGCAGTTTAGTAGTAGAGTCAGGAGATATAAGGGTTCCATTATTAGATAAGATAGTGAAGTCTAATGTAGGGGATCTGGTAGTAGGCCTAAAAAGTAAGAGTTTGGTTTTTTTTTGCGTTTAGGAGGAGGCAACGTTTTAAGAACCAAGTTTCAACTTTGGAAAATACAGTTTGAGTATTAGTTTGAAGTTCAGAAATGGATTTAGCAGAGCAAATTAGTGTGGAGTCATCAGCGTATTGTATGCATGTAGCTTGGGGAATAGCTACTTGTAAGTCATTTATAAAGAGGGAGAAAAGAAGGGGTCCGAGAATAGAGCCTTGGGGTACCCCAAGTGAAATTGGGAGAAGAGATGAGAGTTTGTTATCCCAGAGGACGGCCTGTTTCCTGTTAGTGAGATAGGATCTAAACCAGTGGACAACCTTAGATTCTAAGGATAGAGATTCGAGAATATTTAAGAGGAGAGAGTGGTTGACCATGTCAAAGGCTTTGGACAGGTCAATAAAATGAGCTGAAGACAGGATGTTATTATTGCGATTCTTGTTAATAAAGTCTGTAAAGGAGAGGAGAGCGGTAGTTGTGCTATGAAAAGGCCTAAAGCCATGTTGACAGTTAGAGAGAATGTTATTTGTTATTAAGTGGTTCATTAACTGATGGTGCACACATTTTTCCATGATTTTTGCAAGTGGGGACAAGAGAGCTATGGGCCTATAATTAGAATATTCATAGGAGTTACCTCCTTTATGTAAGGGTATGATGTGAGAGATTTTCCATATGTTAGGTATGGTTGCTTCATTTACAGTTCTATTATTAAGGATGGATATGGGATAGGCTATTTCAGAGGCTGCTTTTTGAAGGAATTCAGATGGAAGCTGGTCTGCCGAGGGGGTACATGGTTTGAGTTTGTGGATACATTTCTGTATAAAGGTAGTGGAGATGGGTTGTAGCCTAAAGGTTGGTAGTTTGAGGGATGTAAGGTCAGGGATACTAGTGTTGTCACTAGAGAGATGGGAGGCCAAGGAATTAATAGTATCAATAAAGAAAGAGTTGAAAGTATTGGCAGTATCAAGGGAGGAATTCTTTTCAGACCCGGAAGGGGACGGGGTGGTAGTCTGTCCAGGGTGAAGGAGTCTGTTTAGGGTTGACCAGAATTTTTGAGGGTTATTGTGTTTTGCTTGCTGGAGATTACTATAATAATTCTTTTTATCAGAGAAGATAGCTCTTTTGGTACTGTTTCTTAGGTGCCTAAAGGTCTGTTGGTCTATGGGAGATTTGCTGGTTCGCCATTTTTTCCAAGATTTGTTCCTAAGTAACATTTTTTGTCTTGTATCTTTAGATAGCCAGGGGGCAGGTTTAGATTTAATTCGGATGGAGCGTTTTGGTGCGTGATTATCTATAATTGTTAGGAATGTGGTGTTAAAGTATAGAACAGCTTCTTCAAGAGGAAGTGTCTTTAGTGGGTTCCAGTTGCAGGCATTTAGTTCAGTTTTAAATTGAATAGGGTTGAAGCATTTGAGATCACGTAGGGTCTTATACATAGGAGAATTGTTAGAGGCATTTTTTTGTCTTATAATATAGGTTAGATTGTGGTCACTAAAGTCATCAGGTAGCGTTCCGGACTGATAGTTTAGTTGAGGTTTGTTAATGAGAATCCAATCTAGAATACTTTCTTTGTTGTTAGGTTTGTTGATCCTAGTGGAGGTGTTTATTATCTGAGTAAAGCCATGGAGATTAATATGAGAAGTTGGGTTATTAGTGTTTATTGAGGACCAGTCAAGGTTGAGGTCTCCAAGTATTATAGTTTCTTGTGGGTAGGTGGAAGTGACGCAACTGAGGATATTTTCTATGGAGGTAGAGTTATTTCCAGGAGGTAGATATATACAGATAATATAGATTGATTTTTTAGGGTTTAGTTGTAGCTTTGAGATAAGAAGTTCAGTATTGGTAATGTCCAGGTTATCATAGGGTACTAATGTTAAATTTAGTTCAGTTTTAAATAGTAGTGCCACTCCTCCGCCTTTTTTAGTTTTGCGGTCGAGTCTCAAGATATTGTAACCTGGAGGAATGATTTCATTATCTTGAGTGTAGGGTTTTAACCAGGTTTCAGTCAAACAGAGAATATCAAAGGAGTGGTATTCAAGAAGGGAGTGGAGATGGGTGATTTTGTTATTGACACTTCGGATATTAAGGTGCCCTATGAGTAGAGTATTTGCATTGGAGGTTTGTAGTTGAAGGGATGAGTTTAGTGAAGCAGGTATGGTGTCAGATGAAGTAGTTAAGGGCCCTGGGTTGGGGTGGATGTCCCCATCTGCCAAGGTAGAGTGGTTAAATTCCAGGTAAGCTTTGTTAGGAAAGTTTAGTAAGTATTTTAGTTTCCTAAACCAGAGATTTTGAATTTTAATGTGAGACAGCCTATGATATCTGGCTAGGAGATAGCAAGAGGTAGATGTAATGGTTAATTGAGTGAAGTTTAGGCTTTCAAAATCAGAGGCAGTATGTTTGGGAGAGTAGTTAAAGTGGTAGCTAGGATTTAATTCATAACAGGTCAGGAAGTAGGGTAGTGTGAGAGCAAGAGAAATAATGAACATAAGTGTTAGTTTTAACAGAGTAGTTTCTGTTACAGAGGTCTTGGGTGGAGGTTTATAAGTTTTAGTGGACATGTTGAGGTGAGAATGAAAGGAATAGATGAAGGGGCCTAGGCTAAGATTGTAGAATAAGTAAGAGAAGCTGGATGGAAGAGTCAGAGTATGTAATTAGCTTTGGGTGGGTAGGAGAGATAATTAAGGAGGGTAGAGTTGGGAGGGAGTTACAGATGAGGTAGGAGTCTAGGATAGGTGTAAATATAGAGTGGGAGGGGTATGTGAGGTATAAGGCTAAGGGCACGTGGGGTGGGTGGGATAAGGGGGTAGGGAGGGGAGCGAAGCGGGGCAGAAACAGTTAGAGAAGAGATCGTAATCAATCAGCTAAGCAGGGAAGCTGAAACACTACGAGTTTCATATACTACGTAGTTTAATCAGTGAGTATAGGAGAGTTAGGTAGAGAGAGATGGAAAGGTGAAGGCAGTATGCAAGAATATAACAGGTACAAGGTATAAGTAAGAAAATGTACAGTTTACAGAGGGACACTGAGAGGGGTATTTGAGAGTAGGTAAGTAGAAATATTCAAGATACAGTTGTTTGGTGAATCATGAGGTAGGGGGAATAGAGAAAGGAGTGCAATAGCCAGAAAAGTAATGGAGAGACAGTGAGGAAACATAAAAGGCAAGGCAAGTGGGACGTCACAGCAATAGTAAGGCTAGCAGATGAGGGGGACTTCAGGTCAACCAGGGGCGGGAGGGAGTAGTAATAATAGATAAAGGGGAAGAGGTAACTATTATAATGCAGGTAAGCAAGGGACAAACACAACCTAAGCTGGTGCCACGTGTGTGCTGCCCACCAGAGGACAAAACATAAAATAATTAAGCAAGATGGACATACAGCCAGTATAGGTGAGTTTAGAAATCAAAAACCATCACTCAAGAGGAGCTAGGGGTGCTTCCTGGGTGCCGACACAAATGGCCTGCTTTGTAGCTTCTGGGAGACAAGAGAGATAGGCCAGCAGGGAGGGGACACCCGATGAGGAGCACTAGGCTTTAATGCTGCAATACAAAAAAAAAGAAAAGGAGGGTTAGGAAACAAAAGGTAACAGAAAGAACAGAGGTGGTTAGCAAAAGAGTGGGTAGAGAGGTACCAAAGTAAGAAGAGTATAGGTGTAAGAGAGAGGAAAAAAAAATATTTCCAAGTCACAGTAACAGGTATTCCAAAGTAATAGTCATTACTAGCAGCAGCAGTTATAATGCATTAGCACATGTTCATTCACTTTACAAGTATAAAGTAGATATATGTACATACAAGGTTTAGAGTCAGTGCAGTGTATTTCTGAACAGTAAAAAAAATGTAATAGGAGTTAACGCTGTAAAGAAATGTATTAGGAGTTATAGCATGTCATAGCATGTCTGGAAAGGCCGATCCCAGTGGATCCACCTGTCCCACCTCATCTGACCATGGCACCAGGCCCCATCACATCTGGGACCCAACCTGGGACCTCCTTATCCACTTGTCCTGCACCACCTTCTGGTTGGACTGCCTCAAGGGATGGGGCCCCCACTGGGAGCAGTGAGGACAGGGCACCATCACCCATAGTCAGGTCCAGGGTTTGGTGCATAGCAAGCTATGAAAGGAGTTTGGAGATAAGTTACTCCAGCTTGAGGGCCCTGTGGCACATCTTGAGAGTCAGCCTGCCCCTCCTGCTCAGCCCCTAGCACAGCCACCTTTATGGCTGTGAAGGTGCTGTGTGACTACCCATGGGTGCGGAACTTAGTCCCACTGTTTCCATTTGAGGGGGGTCATGGGCATCTGATTCCCAACCACCCTCCCCGTCCAAGGTGTTTACACCCCACAAGTGTCATATACCACCCCTGTATGTATGCTGTCTTGTCTGTCATGTCTGTCTTCCTACCCAACTTACTCCCCAATTATACCTACTATCCTTCGCCAAGATCCCACTCTCACCTTAAAAAAAGGGCAATCTGTTCCCCCCAAAAATTACACCCCATGCATAGCTGTCCATTTCACACACATATCTACTGGACATATGTAACCTGGTTCAATTGGATTGACATCACAATACTGTTGTCCTCACCCTTCTCTCAGGGGTATGAGTGTCCAAATTTACCTCCAAATTTTGTAGAAGTGCACAGCTGTTACTGTAGAAGAAATGAACAGCTATGGCCCTTCCCTACTCCCGTCATGCACATCCCTAGCTATTTCTCATATTGTTTTTCCCTCTGCGTGTCCCTTTTTTCACCAATGTCCTATCACCCCTTTTTTCTTTTCTTTTAAAGAAATTAGCGCTGGAGAAAGAGGAAGTAAGCAGCAATAAGCAGAAGTAAGTGAGTTTGCATGACGCTAAGCGATGCCTACACAGTTTAAGCATCTGTACGGTTAACCATGTGTTGGCATCACTTACCATCATGCAAACCCACATACAACTGCTTAAAACTGCCTTAATCACCCTGCCTCCATCAGCCATCATTCTGCCCGGCAACAAAATAATTAGCCCTGCCAAGTCTCAAATCTAGGACCCTGTACACACTAGTCAGAGCAATGTATCACTACACCATCTGAGCTGTAGGAATCTCTGTTGCTTTTTTAAATATATCATTCAGTACAGGTATTAAATAGTAATGAAAAACACTGTGGAATCAGTCATGTTTCTATATATAAATATATACATATAAGATATGTATGGTGAGATAAATATGAGAAAGTATATATATAGCTATTTATTGAGATAGACATATAAAATATATACATGTAATATATATATATATATATATATATATATATATATATATATATATATATATATATATATATATAGATATACATATAAAAAGGACATATACATATATATATATATATATATATATATATATATATATATATATATATATATATATATATATATATATATATACACACACATATATATGCTCATAACATGTAGTGGAGTCATACCTCAGCACCATACCTCTCAATCTCTTACTGCAAGAATTCCGGCCAATTTGCTTTGAAAATGGGGGACAATGGGCCAAAACTAGTGGCATAATGTAAATATTGCTCTTATAAATGCAGAATGTTGCTAGGGTAAGTTTCAGCATACGTGTTCTGAAGGATGTGAGTTCAGAAAATGAAATGTATGTCAACACTTACTGACAAGAATCCTGACATCATCACACTGATGTACCAGAGAAATACAATTAAGGAATGTGCGGAACAGGCCAGAAATATGAGCAATAAAACTGGACATTCTGACACAATCTGGACAGTTGAGAGGTATGCTCAGAACCCCTTGGTGCAACGAATCTGGACCAACCCTGACAAAGTGCAGGGTGGAAGCCATGAAAATAGGGACATATCTCAAATAATGGAGTAGATAAGCTGACACAGTTACTGCAATAACACCTTCCTTTCTGTTCTAACACATATTGACTAATATAGCACAAGTCCAAAACCCAATTACTTTCTGCTAGTTACTGACTTAAATCCTCATATCTTCCCAATGATGTGTCAGAAATACACAACACATACAGGGGGCTAGGCAACAGTACATCCCACAAATATCTGGACATAACATCACAGTGGGAAACTACACTGAGCTGCTAGGCATGTCACCAAGCACTGTCTAAAGTACATTCAGACTGACAGAACAATAACCCAAATCTGCTATGGAGAATTACACATGTATTTGTAAAGGTATCAGGCACTACAGGGATGCAACACCTGCACTACACCTCAAGCAACTCATAGACCTTCAAAATCCACACCATCAACACCCACACATAGCAACACTAAACCCACATATGTGGAGGCCTTTAACATTAACCTGCCCAAGCAACAAGGACCACCAAAGCTGAAACGCAAGCAAACACCAGTCACAACCAAAGTGACACATAGCTCACAATACCAGTGTGCCACCCAACAACAGCCCCTAAGGCAAGACAATGTACCCAACACTTTAGCCATAGGTGACTCTATAGTCAGGCACACTGATGTCCCACTCATCAGGCTGAACAAGGAGAAAATTACAGTCAGCTGCCTGTCGGGTGCCAGGATCCGCTAAATAACGCATGCACTCAAGTAACTCCACAACAAGTACAAATACGACTCTGTCATTGTCCATGTTGGATTGAATGACTTAAGATGTACCTCCCTGGACTACATGAAAAAAGACATGGAAGAGCTCTCGGATCATGTGGCCCAGGCAGGTATGACCCTAGCCCTGAGTAGCATCCTGTCTTCGCTCAGAATGATACCACAGTATGAGGACAAAATGATTGACTTCAACAATTGGCTAAGCTTCTGGTATGATTCAAAGGGGATCCAGTATCTGTCTGCCTGGGAAGACATGATCGACAAACCATGATGCTTTGCCAGAGATGGTCTGCATCTGTCACCCCTGGGATTCATGTTACTGGCTAAAGCTTTTGCCACCCCTAAAGTGCCTTGTTTAGTGAAGGTTCAAAGGATAAAACCACCACCGTAACAAATACAAGCATGCAAAATCTGAAGGTAATGCTACTCAATGCTAGAAGTCTAAACCTCAAAATGTACTCTCTTGAGGCACTCCTAAAAATGGAGAACATTGATATCTGTGCAGTAACTGAGACCTGGTTCAAGGCTCCAGGGAGCACCCCTGCAATACCAGGCAGAAACTCCTACCACACTTTTCGGCCACAAAACCATGACCTAAACACTAAAGGTGGAGGAGTGTCCATATTCACCAAGGATATTCACACCTCCAGGCTAGTTGCCCAACACAATGCATCTGAAATTCTCCAGGTGCAACTAACACTAGGTAAGACTGCAATCCAAATTGTAGCTTGATACAGATCCCCCACCATGTCCCAAGATTCTCACTACACCTTTATAAACATACTGGAAAATATTAAGATACAACCAAACACCCTAATACCGGGTGATTTCAACTACCCTGCCATTAACTGGGAAAACTATTCGGGTACCAACTCCTTTTCCCAACAGTTCTTGTAATTCATAAATTCCAACACCCTGGATCAACTAATCCATTATCCCACCAGGGGCTCCAATATCCTAGACCTGGTCATTACCAACATGGGAGATAGATACTCCACACCAGTGGTCACCCCCTCATTGGTCAGGTCTGACCATAAGCAAATCATCCTTGACATTCACATCCCATCCCCACCCCCAGTAAGGAAACCTCCTTAAAAAACTTCTCCAAATCCAATTTCATGCTACTGAAGTCAGAAGTGACAAACTTCATGACACCCATGCAGACAGGATCTGAAAGTTCGACTGCATAATCCTACACTAAGGCACTGTACGAGCACATCCACTCATGCATGAATCATGCCATCCCAAATAGAACCAAGATGCTCTTCTCCAAAAAAGGAAGCCGATCTGGTGGTCCCCTGCTATAAACAAACTATACAACAGAAGGAAAAAACTGTTGCAGAAAAGAGGAAAATCCCAGGATGCAAAAAACTCCCTCACTAGCCTCAGTAAGAAGCTGAGATCCCTCATAAAATCCTCAAAAGCTAGTTATGAAAATAAAATTGCCAAAGATTCCAAAGAAAACCACAAGGCATTCTATAGTTATGTCAAGAATCTAAATGGCAATGCTCAGATCTGCTCTGAACTACAACAGAATGGCATTAAATATACTGATCCCAAGGATATTGCCAATATCCTGGCAGATCGATTTAGTGCCAACGTCACCCCCCTCTTACCCCCTAAAGGGCCCATCTTAATACCAAAAGATTGCCAAATTCCAGTAATGATGGCCACACAGGTAGAAACTGCACTCTCCAAAGCTAGGAATACAGCATCCATGGGACCAGATGACATCCCAGGCTACGTACTACATGAATTACAAAATGAACTGGCACCTCATCTAAGTGTCATGTTTAATAATAGCCTCACCTCAGGCTTCATGCCCACTGAGTGGCGCACAGCTACAGTTATCCCACTCCACAAGGAGGGATCCACCTTGGATCCCGGGAACTACCATCCCATCAGTCTGATAAACCTGATCTGCAATGGCATGGAACGCATTATCATGGAACTTATAAACAAAGACATTGGCACCCTTCAAACACTGGACCCCACCCACTTTGGGTTTGTGAAGAGCCGATCTTGTCTCCTGAATCTGATTGACTTATTTGAATCAGTCTCTAGAGCTGTGAATGAGGGTAAGCCTATCTGGACCTTGCCAAGACCTTCGACGCCATCCCCCACTCTGGAATCATAGATAAAATTACTAAGCTGGGCATTAATCCCTATGTCACTCGATGGGTTGCCAACTGGCTTACTGACAGAACCCAGACTGTAAAAGTAGCCGACTCCAAATCCAGCTCCAGACAAGTGAGAAGTAGAGTACCTCAGGGTTCAGTCCTGGGACCACTCTTGTTTGGCATCTACTTCTCTGAAGTACAGGTCAACACTAAGGGACTCTGGCTAACAAAGTTTGCAGATGACTGCAAACTGGAAGCCATTTCTGAATCCCCAAATGATGTGGATATTCTACAAAAGGGGCTTACAGAAACAGATGCCTGGTGCCAGAGCCATGGGCTCAAGCTTAATGCCAAGAAATGTATAGTTATCCCCTTTGGAAAAAACATGTACCCATGAATTACCACATAGGTGGCAGTACACTAAACATTGAAAGTGTGATGAGAGACTTAGGGACACAGGTGGACAGTGGTCTCACTTTTGATAACCATATCGCCACAACAGCCAGGAAATCCTTCTATGTGGCACAGCTCATCACTAAGGGATTTTCATCCAGAAAAAAGGAGGTAATTGTCCCACTGTACTCATCCTTCATTAGACCCATTATAGAGTATAATGCCCCATTTGGTATGTACCTCACAAGATATCTGCAACAGCTGGAAAGGCCACAGAAATACCTCACTAAAAGAATCACAGGCCTAAAGCAGATGCCATATGCTGACCGTCTAAAAAAACTCCAGCTATACTCTGTGGCATATCGTCTACTCAGAGGCGATCTCTGCTTAACATACAAGGCCATGTCAAATCCGAGCTGTTGGACATGCTCCAATTAAAGAAATCCCAATCCCTCAGAGCCACATGCTCCAGGGATCTAAACCTTATCATCACAATGAACAAAACATGCTGGGGGGATAGGTTCCTGACCCAGAGATTCCCCATGCTCTGGAATAGACTGCCCATGCATGTCCAGCAGACCGCCTCATTGGCTCTCTTCAAAAGGAACCTTGATGATTTGATGGGAGATAGGAAATTCACCCCGGGGATCATGTCAGTTGCCTACTAGACAGGGGCCCAGAGAAGTAAATATTGTGGGAAAAAATTTCCAGGGAATTGTTATGGCTAGGCTTGCATAGGCCTTAGGGCCGATAGCCTAGTACTAACCTATGAACCTATGAACCACGCCACGGCAATGAATAATAAAATCCAAAACAATTTATTGCAATATAGGTAAGCACTTTCACATGGAAATACGTGCTTCATCAGACCTCAAAAACAAACTAAAACACCAAATATATTTATGTTTGGTGTTTTAGTTTGTTTTTGAGGTTTGATGAAGCACGATTCGTGAAAGTGCTACATATTGCAATAAATTGTTTTAGATTTTATTATTCATTGCCATGGTGTGATGCATCTATTTTTATTTTATTTTTTGTTTTAATTTTAAAATACTGCCAACCTTTTATGTGACCTATAACCTGTGCAATTCAATTGTAAAGCAAACAAATCTGTTAGGAAAACAATAATGACACATAACAATAGCACAACGACCTAGATGCATATGTGTGCACAGGCTGAAGCTACTACTGTGTTGAGGCAGCATTCTGTATTACTGCAACAATACATCTTATTGGGTACACACCTGCCATTGATTACAGAGCCTCTTTGATTAACAGCAAATAATGGTCAGCTATCCTACCAGGATTATCCTAACATATACCCAGTTGCTTGCTACAGCAACAGCCATGGTTCACGTAGAGCTGACAAAGCTGCTAAGGGACCACATGTTTGAGATGTATCAGCCTGGAAAAGGGTACCAAAACATTTCCACAGCATTGCACATGCCATGGAACACAGTGCAGACAGTCATGAAATGGTGGTGAAAATATGGGGCTACAGTGATATTGCAAAGGAGTGGAAATCCCTCCAAATTCTATGAGAATACAAGACCAAAACTGGCTAGGGAGGCTGCCAGCAGCCCTACAGCCACAGTGAAGGAGTAGCAGGAATCTCCAGCAAGTACTGGGTGTGTACTACATGTCACAACAATCTTTCATGGTCTCCATATGTCTCTCCTATAGGGTAGAGTTGGAAGATGGCAGCAGTTCCTCACACAAAACAATATCCAGGCTTGGAGAAAGTCTGAAAACAATACATCAGGTCTCCAAAAAGCAAGTGGAAAAATGTGTTATGATAATATGAGTCCATGGTTGAACTCTTTGGCCACAATTTTGACAGGTTTGTTTGGCAAAATAACACCACTGCACATCACCACAATAACACCACCCCTATGGTGAAGCATGGTGATGGCAATGTCCTGCTCTGGGGTTGCTGTTCACAAGCTGGAATTGGGGCTGCAGCCAAGTTGGTGGGGATTATGAACAGTTCCAAACACTGGTCCTTTGTGGCACCAATCCTTCTGGTGTCTGCCATATGGCTGTGAATGGTGAGGAATTCCACCTTTCCACACAACAATGGCCCAAACCATACATCCTAATCAACAAATGAATGGCTTCAACAGAACAAATGCAACATTCTGCACTGGTCCAGCCAGAGCCCACAATTACATCAAATAGGATATATGCAGGGTGAGCTGAAGAGGGCAGTGCGCAGGGGATGCAGTCTGACATAATTGGAGGAGTTTTGCACGGAAGAGTGCACAAACATTGGCAAATCAAGATGTGCCATGCTGATAGACACCTTCTCAAGAGGAATGAAAGCTGTAATTAAATCAAAAGGTGCTTTAACAGAGTATTACTTTAAGGATGTGCACACTCATGAAACCAGACTATTGTACCTATTTCATTTACCATATGTTACCTGTAACCGATGTGTATGTTCTTCAGTTGGATTGCACAGGGTATATGTTATATGAAATGATGGCAATGTTATGACCTGATTTATGAGGTCTCATGTGATATATCACAAAAACCTGGCATGTTGACAGGTGTGTGTACACTTACTAAATCCACTGTAAGCTTTGGAAGTTGTTTGAGTAACTGGCTTTGTTTTAACATACATGTACTGCAGGTTATGCAGTCTGCACCTCAAATTAGGACATTTATAGGTTCATAGGTTCATAGGTAGGTACTAGGCTATCTACCCAAGGGCATAAGTAAGCCCAGCCAGCAAGATTCCCTGGCTTATGCTTAATTTCCTGTGCCCCTGTCGAGCAGAGTCACAGAAGTGATCCCCGGGGTGTATTTCCTATTTCCCAACCATTCATCTAGATTTTTCTTGAAGAGAGCTAATAAGGAACTTTGCTTGACATAGATGGGTACTTGTTCCAGAATATAGGAAGTCTCTGGGTCAGGAATCTATCCCTCCAGCATATCCTGTTTATTAAGGTGATAAGGTTTAGGTCCCTAGAGCTTGCAGCTTGGAGGGATTGGGATTTCTTAAGGTGTAGCATGTCCAACAGCTCTGGGTTTAACACAGCTTTATATGTTAGGCAGAGATCTCCTCAGAGTAGGTGATATGCTACAGAGTAAAGCTGGAGTTTTTTGAGATGGACAGTATAGGGCATCTGTTTGAGACCAGTAATCCTCTTTGTGAGGTACTTCTGTGGCCTTTCCAGCTGCTGCAGATGTCTTGTGAGGTACATTCCAAAAGAGGTGTTGTACTCTATAATAGGTCTAATGAGTGCCAAGTAGAGGGGAACAATGACCTCTTTTTTCCTGGATGAGAACATTTTTGTGATGAGGTGTGCCACATAGAAGTATTTCCTGACTACTGTGCTGATGTGATTATCAAAGGAGAGACTACTGTCCACCTGGGTCACAACGTCTCTTATCACACATTCAGCATTAAATAGACTGCCATTTATGTGGTAGTTCATGGGTACAGAGTTTTTACCAAAGGGGATGACAATGCACTTTTTGGCATTGAGCTTGAGGCCATGCCTCTGACACCAGGCATCTGTCTCAGTGACACCCTTCTGTAGGATGTCCACATTATTTGGGGACTTGACTATGGCTACTAGTTTGGAGTCATCTGTGAACTTCATTAGCCAGAGGCCTTCTGTGTTAGCCTGTAGTTCAGAGAAGTAGATACCAAACAGGAGAGGTCTAGGATATTGGTGCCCATGGTGGGGGTGTGGATAAGTTGATCCAAGGCATTGGAAATCATGAATTCCAGAAAACATTGAACAAAAGAGTTGGTACATGAGTAGTTTTCCCAGTTAATGGTGGAGGAGTTGAAATTTCCCATTATTAGGGTGTTTGGTTGAACCCTAATATTTTCCAGTATATCAAGAAAAGAGGAGTGGGAATCCTGGGGCATGGTGGGGGATCTGTAGCAAGCTATAATTTGGATTGCAGTTTTGTCCAGAGTTAGTTGCACTTGGATAACCACGGATGCACTATGCTGCACAACTAGCCTGGAGTTGTGGATATCCTTAATGAATATTGACACACCTCTTCCTTTGGTGTTCTGGTCCAGGTTAAATGGCTGAAAAGTGTGGTATGAGTTATAGCCTGGTAATGCAGGGCTGCTCTCTAGAGCCTTGAACCAGGTCTCAGTCACTGCACAGATATCAATGTTCTCCATGTTAAGGAGTGCCTCGAGTGAGTGCATTTTGAGATTTAGAATTTTAGCATTGAGTAGAATTACCCTCAGTTTTTGCTTGCCTGTTCCTATTATGGTGGTGAATTTGTCACTTGAACCTTGCCTAAAATAGGTACTATAGAGGCGGCAAGATCCTTAGCCAGTATCCAGAATCCCATGGGTGACAGTTGCAGGCCATCTCTGGCAAAGCATTGTGGTCTGTCGACCATGTCATCCCAGGCAGACAGATAGTAGATTCCCTTAGAATGACACCAGAAGCTTAGCCAATTGTTGAAGTCAATCCTTTTGTCGTTGTACTGTGGTATCATTCTGGGCAATGGCAGGATGCTACTCAGGGCTAGGGTCATACCTGCCTGGGCTACAAGATCGAGAGCTCTTCCATGTCTCTTTTCATGTAGTCCAGGGAGGTACATCTCAGGTCATTCACACCAACATTGACAATGACAGAGCCATATTTGTACTTATTGTGGAGTGACCTGAGTGTGTGAGTTATGTGGTGGATCCTGGCACCTGACAGGCAGCTGACAGTAACCTTCTCCTTCTTTAGCCTGGTGATTGAGACATCAATGTGCCTGACTATAGAGTCACCTATGACTAGTGTGTTGGGTACATTGGTTTGCCTTATGGGCTGTGGTTTATTGGCACACTGAGTCTGTGGGCTATGTGTCATTTAGGTTGTGTTGGGGGGTATTTGCTTGCATTTCTGCTTTAAAGGTCTCTGTTGCTTGAGCAGATTATTATTGAGAGCCTCTGTGAATGTTTTTGTGTTTCTATGTGTGGATTTTGGTGGTGTAGGTTTAGTGGGACTATGTGATGAGTGTGGTGTGGTGCAGGCATTTACCTTCTCCTCTTAACTGTCAAGTTCAGTCTTGGTTGGTAGAGAGATTTGCCTCCAGTTTGGCTAGACAGGTTTCAATGTTGGGTGGTAGGAGGAGAAGGTTGTCTGTGTACATGAGGCAATTGCTACATTGCCTCAAGATGCCCAGATTCATCAGATAGACAGGATAGAATACAGGGAGCTGGCTCTTGGACATGCCTGAATAAAAAACTACTTTCTGCTAGACAACTGAGGAAAGTGAGTATGATCATTTTTCGCTAAGCAAGTGAGGAAAGTAAGTACACAAAACTGTTTTCCTCTAGATAAAGAGGAAGGTTGAGTGCTGTAGTAATTTGTAGCTTATTTAGTGCTAGCAACAAGTTATGAACAAGTGCTGAGCATGAATAAGCAAATTCAAGTGCTAAAACTAAGAATCTGTACCTGGATCTTGTGGTAGATAGGCTACCTAGTGCTTACCACTACCACAGATAAACTAGAAAGCTTCCCTCCAACACAGAAAGGCTTGGGGGCTCAGAAGCTTACAAACAGTCCTGGATACAGCAAATCTGTATCTGGACCTGACTAGTTACAGGAAAGGTGGGAAATTAGGGCAAACACTGGATTTTAAACCAGAAAGTTGAAAAAAATGGAAAAACTGCCCAAATGGCCAATAAACTACAATTTCTGGACCAGAAACCACTCTTGTGGTAGATAGGTTACCTAGTGTTTACCACTCCCACTGATAAGCTAGAAGGCTTCCCTCTAACACAGAAAGGCTTAGGCATCTCAGAAGCTTACAAGCAGTCCTGGATACAGCATTATGTATCTGGACTAGACTAGTTACAGGAAAGATGGGAAACAAGCACAAATGTGGGCTTTTAAACCAGTAAGTTGAAAGAGATGGAAAAACTGCCAAACGGCTAATAAACTACAATTTCTGCACCAGAAACCACTCTTGTGGTAGATAGGCTACCTAGTGCTTACCCCTCTCATTGATAAGCTGGAAGGCTTCCCTCCAACACAGAAAGGCTTGGGCTCAGAAGCTTAAAACAGTCCTGAATACAGCAAATATGTATCTGGGCTAGACTACTTACAGGAAAGATGGAAAACAAGCGCAAATGTGGGCTTTTAAACCAGTAAGTGGAAAGAGATGGAAAAACTGACAAATGGCCAATAAACTACAATTTCTTCACCAGAAACCACTCTTGTGGTAAATAGGCTACCTAGTGCTTACCACCCCCACTGATAAGCTGGAAGGCTTCCCTCCAACACAGAAAGGCTTGGGGGCTCAAAAGCTTACAAACAGTCATGGATACAGCAAATCTGTATCTGGACTAGACTAGTTACAGGAAAGGTGGCAAACAAGTGCAAATGCGGACTTTTAAACCAGAAAGTTGAAAGAGATGGAAAAACTGCAAAACAGCCAATAAACTACAATTTTTGGGCCAAAGTTGTACTGGGTGAGTCGGGCCACCAACTACTTTCACCCACATGTTTACACACTCACAAACACTTTTATACACAGTAATGCATACACACACACACACACACACACACACACACACACACACACACACACACACACACACACACACACACACACATACATTTGACAGTACTGAGATCCATAGGTTCAAAGATTCATGTGTGTGTACTTGGCAAATGGCCATGGAGACTTTACAAGGCTAGCCCATGGGAATACACTGGCATCCTGCCATCTGAAGATACTCCCCAGTCTGTCTATTGAGTAAAGTCACTGGAGTGATCTGCAGGGTAGGTATTCTATTCCCCATCCACTCAAGGCTAGCCCATGAAAATACACTGGCATCCTGCCACCTGATGATATTCCACAGTGTGTCTACTAGTATAGTCACTGGAATGATTCCCAGGGTGAGCATTCTATTCCCAGTTCACTCCTCCAGATTTCTCTTGAAGAGGGCCAGTGATGTGCTCTGCTTGACATGTATGTGATGTCTAATCCATAGCCTGGACAGTCTCTGGGTTGTGAACCTGTCCCTCCAGCATATCCTGTTGATTGTGAGGATGGGGTTGAGGTATCTAGGGCATGTTGTGTGGACAGATTGATTTCTTCAGATGTAGCATTCCTGACAGGGTTGGGTCAGACATGGCTGTATATGTCAGGCAGAGATCACACCTAAATAGCCAATATGAGACAGAGATTCATTGGAGTTGTTGGATTCTGTCCATATGGAACAAGTGTGTAGTACCTAAGATCCTCTTTGTGAGGTACATTTGCAGCCTCTCCTGTTATTGCAGGCATCCACTGGGGTACATGGGTACATTTGCAGCCTCTCCTGTTGTTGCAGGTGTCCAGTGGGATACATGTCAAATGGGCCATAGTACACATTGATTGGCCTACTGAGGGTAGAGTACAGGGAAACACTGTCCTTTTCCTTCCTGGATTCAACACCCTTAGTCAGAGGAAGTGACAAATGGAAGTACTTTCAGAAGACAGTGGCACTGTGGTTGTCAACAGAGAGCTCACTGTCAACCTGTGTTCTAGTTCCGTTATACCAACATCAGTGTTCAGTGGATTACCATCAATGTATTACTTTATGGGAAACATGTCGTACCCAAAGGGGATGATGGCATATCATCTGGCATTGAGCTTATGTCCAGGGTTCTGACAACAGTCATGGGTCTCAGCGAGGCCTTTGTGAAGAATGTCAACCTCATGTGGGGGGGGGGTAATAACAGCACCCACCTTGTAGTCATCTGCAAACATTGTCAGCTAAGGCACCTTCGTATTGGGCTGGTCCTCAGAGGTATGGATCCCATACATGAGGTGACCCAGGTCCACCACCTGTGGGACTCCACTCATGACTGTTCAGCAGTCTGACATGGAGTCCACTGCTTTCACACTGTGGGTTCTATCTGTGAGCCAGTTTGCAGGCCATCTACTGATGTAGGGGTTGCTGCCGACCTGAGTGTGCTTTTGTATGATTCCTGAGTGGGGAGTCCTATCCAAGGATTAGATGGGCTGCCTATCTTGTTATCTATTCCATAATGTCACATAGTTATTGCACATAGCACAATGCTTATAGGGCTGCAGAGTGTCTACAGGTCTCTCTACAGTGGATGCCAACTGTGGGCCTTGTAATGTGGACACTGGGACATGTACTGGGTGGGCAACAGCAAAAAGTAGCAAAACCAGCCCCCCAATGGATATGGTTCTCACACAAACACAACAACCCCCACAGACAGGTTACTGTGCTTACACACACACACACACACACACACACACACACACACACACACACACACACACACACACACACACACACACACACACACACACACACACACACACACATACACACACACACACTTGCCAGGACTGAGATTAGAACCCCTACCTATCTATTTATTGCTACTACAGTGTAATACATTCATCACACATGCCACAGAGCTTACAGGGTGAAGGTTGTCCAAAGCTACTTCTAAGGTGAGGAAGATCACCAGTCCTTGTAAAGTATGGCAATGGATGATGTACTGAGTGAGAGAGGCCACAAAATACTTTAACCTACACACTTACACACATTTGCCAGAAGTAGAATTATAACTTCTACCTAACTAGTTACTTATAATTATAGTGTTATGCAGTTATCATACACTCCATAGAGCTTATAGGGCTGAGGCCTGATGAAAGGGACTTCTAAGGTGACTGATATCTGCAGAACATCTAAAGTAGGACAATGGGGAGTATACTGGGTTTGAATGGACCCAAAATATTTAACTTATAAACACACACAGACACTTTTATATTTGCTAGGACAGAGATTAGAACTCCTACCTAACTAGTTGTTTGCACTATAGTGATATGTAGTTATCACACACACTACAGAGCTTATAGGGCTGAAGTCTGATGAAAGGGACTTCTAAGGTGACTGATAGCTGCAGGACTGCTAAAGTAGGGCAATGGGGAGTGTACTGGGTTTGAATGGACCCAAAATCTTTAACTTTTAAACACACACACACACTTTTACATTTGCCAGGACTGAGATTAGAACTCTTACCTAACTAGCTATTTGTGGTACAGTGTTACACAGTTGTCGCATGCACCATATAATTATAACTTCTACCTAACTAGTTACTTATAATTATAGTGTTATGCAGTTATCATACACTCCATAGAGCTTATAGGGCTGAGATCTGATGAAAGGGATTTATATGGTGACAGACATCTTCAGGACTGCTAAAGTAGGGCAATGGGAAGTGCACTGAGTGGGAAAGGCCTGTTAATTCCTAGATCCTACTGACAATTCTCTAAGTGTATGAGCATGCCCAGTGTGACCTTCTATAGTAAATGTGGGACTCCATTCTAGGGATTGTTGTACTACAGCCCAGTTTGTTTTGTGCTACAGCCATACCTCTCAACCTGTTGGTGTAGCATATCTGAAGAAAATGGGAAGACAATGGGCCATATGGTGATTGTGACTGTTTTTCTTAGTAATGTATATGTTGCTAGGGTTACAGGGTTGTTTTAGCAGACATCTGACATATATGATGTTTGACACTGTCATGTATTGTTTCAGAACCTTGTGACATACCTCCTCAGATCATCACAGTGATTTACCAGATGAATACAGGATGGATGATGCACACACTAATATTATGGGCCAAATGCTATGCATTCTTGCACAGTCCAGCCTGTTGATAGGTGTGCCTACAACCAGTTGACTGCTGGAGCTGTGGAAATGGCCCAGCACCTTGGTGATATATTACAATGGTGAAATCTCTGTGCATTTCTGTTCTGGCATGGTTTGATTTCCAGTCCATGATTGGGTAATATAAATCAGGTAGGACCAGGGTGGCAGGCAGACTCTAGATAGATTTGTAGGGGATAAGATATGTGGGGGGTATCCTAGGTCAGATATGTTGGCCTATAGCTACTACTACTTTGCATAGGGGTCTTCTCAAAGGTCGATTGCACTTGGAGGGTCTTGTGTGTGTCAGATTGTTTGACCAGCCAGGAGGTGTGTGTGTGTGTGTGTGTGTGTGTGTGTGTGTGTGTGTGTGTGTGTGTGTGTGTGTGTGTGTGTGTGTGTCTCACATATATGTATGGCTCACCTCATTTGGCTTGGCTGACCACATTTTGGGTTCAGGATGTTGCATAGGATGAGTGATCAGGAAAGGATGTGTTACTCCCCATGCCTGTGAAGCAGGGTTCTGTGGGTGCAGACATGTCACCATCTTACAGGGTTAGGACTGCCTGCAATGAGTGTATTCCCATGTTTGGACTCCTAGCCCTGCCTGTCGACTGCACAGAGTTTCACAGAATGTCCAGATATATCTGGTTGGTTACCCAAATGAGTGTGGTTTTCAAGAAAAAGTGTTTTGCAAGTTTGTCAGGTTTGAAGTCAGATATCACTGACAGTTGACATTGCAGTTTCAGACTTCATACCATTCAGACATTCCATGCTAATACAATCATTCCATCAACTTTCTAACATTATTAGAGCAGCATTTCAAATGTGCCATTCTCTTTGGACCTTTATCACCCCATTATTCTTGAATTTTTCCAGATTTCTGGCTCTTTGAGGCTGTCAGGTTTGCTCCTAGCAGTTAGTAACATGGCCTTTCTTTGCATTTTGTAGACTGTGTTATGTTGGTGTTATGGACCCCATGACACTCCCTAACAGGGCACTGTGGGTGAGGCATGGACATTTGCCAGAGGCCTGTAGGCCAGGTGTGATTGATGCAGGCCATCTGTAGCAAGGCAGTGCATTCTGATGATCATATGTTCCCAGGCTGCCAGACAGTGGGCAGCCCTGGGATGGCAGCAGTAAGTTGACTGGGAGTTACTGACAATTGCTTTCTGTTTGTATTGAGCCATCACTCTGGATGCTGCTTAAGGTTAGGGACATGTTACTGTATTGTTACTGTATTTTTATGTGACTATGGGTGGGGTGTGGTGACACATCTGTACACAACACACATTTGCACAGATTGTGCTGATATTTGCTTAAAATTTTGGTCCCATTTAGCATAGTGGTGTGCCCTATCTTTGAGATTACAGGCATAACAGTATCAAATACAGGTAAGATTGTTCTGCCATAAAAAAATTAGTTTCAGACTTCTTACCTTTCACAGCCATACTGCCACTGCCAGACCTGCTGTGATATCACTGCGTAAGTCTATAGGTGGGAATTTCATGGATGTTGCCATGTGGGGGCCTTTGCCAGACATTTCTGTATGGTTTTCTACATCTGATCTGCTGGGTGAGGCTGGGGATGAGTATGGGACCCCCACTTTGACATCCATACATGTGACCTATGACCCTCCAGTTATTTGGCTCACCACATATATTGCAGTGGTATTTGCCAACTAGGGTGGTACTGCATAGTGTGGTAGTGTGGGTAAGCCAGTACTGGGCATACACTTCCTGCTGTCCCACATAACTGTTATTTGTCTGCTGCTATCCCAGTAAGAAACCCATTCCCTTGAATGCTTGCATCCAAACCATAGATATGCTATCAGAACATTCTACTCTGCTCATTTATTAAGAAGACTGATGTACCTTGTGCCTGAGGCAGTTGTGAGGATGGTGCTAGAGGGCTGACTATGTATGCAGTACACTGCCTATACATGGTAAGATATAGGTGGTATGATATTTGGCATCCATTTTACTGTGTGTGCGAGTCAGAGGGAGATATTAGTCCCTTGGTCTCTACAGTGTCAGTGAATGCGCTATACGTTGCCTCTTTGCCAGTGCCAGGGCATACTGGGCATGCCTCCATCTGCCTACAGGGCAGGCTCAGGATGTTCCTCCTCCAAGTCTCTCTGTGCCTGTGGAGACCTTGGCAATGGTGGGGGTCTGTGAGGCCCTTCCCTATTTTGTTCCTGCTGCAGCTGTTTCTGCAGGATCATATTGTGTAGCATGGCACATACTATGAACATGTGTGCACATGTGGCTGAAGAGTACTGAAAGGCTCCACCAGATATGTCAAAGCAGTGGACCTGTGACTTGAGCATTCCAAACACATGCTCTGTAATGATCTGGATTTGTGCGTATGCCTCATTATGGCATTCTTGTGTAGGTGTGTGTGCATTTCTGATGGGTATCATCAGCTCCAGCTCCAGCGCATAGCCAGCATTCCCCACCAGATGGCCATATGGGATGTCCCCACTGGCAAATTCCTGGTACAGCTGTGATGAATGCCAGATGTGGGAGATGTGATAGCTTCCAGGGCTGCCAACACAAACATTCATGATAATGACCTGGGCATCACACATGACCTGGCAGTTGATGGAGTGGAACCCCTTGCAGTTTAGGTACACCATATCCTGGTCGCTGGGTGGTGCTTAGATGTGGATGTGCATGCAGTCTATGACACCCAGTACCTCCGTGTATTCTG
The DNA here is from genome assembly GCF_019279795.1 of Protopterus annectens. Lineage (NCBI taxonomy): Eukaryota > Metazoa > Chordata > Ceratodontiformes > Protopteridae > Protopterus > Protopterus annectens. The sequence continues at coordinate 1,976,217,999 of NC_056731.1, forward strand.
CTACAAAGTGGAAGAGATGCATATTGCTGGTCCTCTCCTCATGAGTGCTGGGGAAGTAAATGTGCTCAGCGGCATGTGGTTGCATGGCATCCAGGAACTGGTGGTGTATCCTGGATGCAGATGCTTGTGAGACCCCCATGATATCCCCATTTGATGTTTGAAAATACCTGTAGCTAGTATTCTTAAGGCTACACATACCTTGGTGTCCACTGGGATGGGTCCCCCTCTGTTGGTTCTGGGTCTGAGGCAAAGTTGGCACAGCTCAATGAGTTTCTGAAGTATGTCCCTGTCCACCCTGTAGTGCTCTATTGTCTCCAGATCATGTAGCCCCTGATAGGTTACCCTGGGTCTGAACACTCTTCTCCTTTTCCTCAGTCTGAGTCAGTTGTCAGCATTATCCTCTTCAGCACCCTCAGCCTGTTGCACATACTGATAGAGCAAAGTGACAGCAGCCTCTAACATTTTTTGCTAGTTTGTCAGATAAAATTCCCCTGTATGGGTACACCTATGGTGCAGAGTTTGTGGGGAAAAAAAGACTGGAAGGTGTTTGCATAGTTTATAGTGGTGTACTGCAGATGCTGCCTATTTGATTGGCTGAGTTTGAGACATTCCACCTTCCAGCTATTTTACTTGTATTTCAGTGGCTGTATTTTGCTATTTCCCTTTTTTTCTTTTCCCCTTCCCAGTTCCACCACTTTTAAGCCCCAAGGTGTGGTGTGCAAACCTGTTGCCTAAATATAAACAGTGCTGCTATTTCCATTTTTTTAAATCCAAGTGCACACTGTGTACACCTGTTCAGCTAAGATAAACACATTGTAGCAGAAATGGCCCTCCCCTGGATGTGAACACTGTCTTCGTTTCATGGAGTAAGACATTACAGCCTCAGACACACACCCTTGCTTAGCTGTGCTTAGCTAAGCCCAAACCCAAGCAATGGAGCTCCAATGTGCTTACAGCAAGCATGACACACCCCCTTTTCATGTTAGCTGCTCCTCCTGCCTACACTATCCTGTTCTAGTACCTACATGTTTAGGTGTAGTGTGTGGACTTTGAATATTTTGTGATCCAGTAGATTTCCCCTCATTTGCATACCCCACTGCCTTAGTCCATAGTTACTGCTATGACATGGAGCCTTTTCCCTTGACAACCATTGATCCCTTGTAATGTTTTGATTCTGCATGACATTGACTATAATGGCAAAATGGAGATTTCCCGTAAAATTGTGTTTTAATATATGTATTTTTATTTTTGGGACAATCCCGTTTGTGTGCCGCTGCCCTATGATTAAAAGGGCTGAGATCAGCCAAAAAAGAAATACTTTGACTTTTTATTAAATTAAATACTTTCCCATGCCGATGACCTTATATTTGGCCACTGACATGCCTAAAGTTTATAATACATGCTTTTATTTGAGCTGTCATGCCTCCATTTTGTTATTTGCAGAAATGTATTCAGTTAGTACCTGAACACATTTCTGCAACTAGCACTGTTCCTGCACGGATGCCTGCCTGCTTCCTGAATTGCTAATTCAATTCATTTGCATGGTGTTCAGCAGAAAATGAGGTAATTAGCATTCTGTATAGCTTTCCATGCAGGAACAGTGTCAGCAGGCTCGTGCACATCAGATCGGCTGTCTCCTGGATTGCTCGGAGGCCATATTTCATGCAGGAGCAGCTACACTGTTCCTGCACAGAGATTTTTATTTAATGAATCCCACAGGTTATCTTTCAGTTCCAGTGCAGCAACAGATGCAATGTATGTGCTGAGACATTTTCTGTATCGTCTTGGAAGCATTTTATTATTTTTTCACTACCAGGATCTGCAAAGATCTGAGGGAAAGCCCTTGTGTATGTATTTTCACAAGCAGATGCTAAATACGGCTAGCTTTCAACAGTGGGGGTTTTACCTGGGATAGAGTCAGACGAAAAGAAATGATATCATTCTGCAAGCTATCCCAGCAGTAATATTTGAGATATTAATTTAAGAAGTGTCTGAGAGAGAGACTGCATTCTGTATTCTGTTGTTCACCTGACAACATCAGCTAGACAATCTATTCACCACATCTGCCTTGCTGCTCTAATTAAGTAAGTGTACTAGGGAGCAATATAATTCTCTTAGATGTAGTCAGGAATATTGCAAAGCTTAGCTTAGATATGTTTCTTTATTTATTTGAGACTGACCTGCAATGTTGTTTTAAATATTTCCTGTGATTTCAAACTGATGTTACTGTAAATATATTTAGTATTGTCTTTTTATTTTATTATTTATTATTAAATATATTTAAACCTTTCATTGTGGCTGATCTTGCATATTGATTTGGTGACACTGTGTAGGCCACTTATAATAGCCTTACTCTTGGTCAAACTATCATTTGTATTGATAGTAACATTACACTGTAAAATTGGACACCCTTTGTTAAGGACCTTAAAGCAGCTGATAAAGAGGTCACTGGTGGCAGTAATAAATAACTTATAGTCTGGGCAGAAGGGGGCATAGCTAGTAAACCTGTGCCAGCCTTTCCTATGTGTGTGTGTGTGTGTGTGTGTGTGTGTGTGTGTGTGTGTGTGTGTGTGTGTGTGTGTGTGTGTGTGTGTGTGTGTGAAACAAATATCTAAGAGTGTGTGTATCAGTTACTTGGGCAGGGACACAAAGCACTTTTTGGACAGAGAGAGTGGTGGAGGTCTTGGCTTGGTCACTCAACTAAGATCTCAACTATATAGCTGTGTCAGTGGGGAGTCTTTCTTGTGATCTGGAGAAAGAGGGAGAAACCAGCCCTGGACTGACTGTGGTCTCTGTGTGCTCTTAAGGGAAATTGCACTTGATGTAGACAGCTGCATCTGGAAATACTGTGCCTGTACCTGTCATCCTCCCAATGTATGCTCCCCATTGTTACCAGTGATGAGGACTGAGGCTCCTTGATTACTGGGCCAGTGTTGTGGCATCACAGATGTCATCGTAATATCACAAGTCACTTCACTGCTGGACAACTCAACAAAAAATATACTCTGTAATTGTGCAGTCTCATTGACTTCCCATACTCAAAGAGTATATGTAATCATAAAGAGTATGTGAAGATTGTGTGAATCTATGCAGTCTGTATGTTGCATCATACTACACAGATGGGAGTATATTCCATGTGCTTTTACATTTAATAACACTTTATTATCACTTCACTCTAGAGTAATACACAAAAACTGCAGGCACTGGAACATGAATCAGATATTTTGTGCTTCCAGATGAACCACTCTGATCTGTTAATGAGGTTTTAATGGTTACAAGTTATTAGTCTAGCTACTATGCTACTCAGAAATCATTTGTTCAAAATTATGCTGGCCTGCTAGCTCAATGCTCTCCCTCTAAAGTCAACCATACAAAAGAAGAGAGCCATCATACTCATTGAGATGAAGGCAGGGTGATAGCATTATAGGATCATAGAAAGTTACTAGGCTAATGGCCCGAGGGCCCTTACAAGCCTAGCCAAGTTCTACCTGTGTTCAAGGGGGACACAGGTTGAACCCCTGGGGTGAATTTATGGTTACCTATTCAATCATCCAGATTACGTTTGAAGAGGGCCAATGAGGTGCTCTGTTTGACATGAAGTGTGAATCTGTTCCAAAGGTGTGGTAACCTCTTGGAGACAAATCTTTCCCTCCAGCAGGTCCTATTAATGTCACATACCAGGTTAAGGTCTTTAGAGTGAGTAGCCCATGTATTCTTTGACTTGCAGATATGCAGCATTCCAATAAAGCAGGGTCAGAAATTGCCTTATATGCAAGCAGAGATCACCTCTGAGTAGTCTGCATGAAACAGAATAAAGTAAAAGTGATTTCAGACAATTCACATAGGACAGATGCAAAAGACCTTGAATTTTTCTTTTGAGGAACCTTTGTGGTCTCTCCAATTGATACAAGTGCTTGGAAAGATATATACCAAAAGAGGTATTAACCTGATGAGGAAAGAGTACAGGGAGGTTATAACTTATTTTTTTCTGGAGGGAATGCCCTTAATGATGAGCTGAACAATATAGAATGCCCTTCTTACTATTGTGGGGAGATGGTGGTGAAATATAAGGTTGCTGTCAACCTGTGTGCCCAGGTCTCTCACCAATGAGCATGTACTTAGGGAGTTGCTACTGATGTGGTATTAGCAGGAATATCGCTCTTACCAAAAGGCATGATAATGCATTCTTCTGCACTGAGTTAAAGGCCATTACTTTAGCAACAATCATTTGTTTGTGTAAGACCCTCTTGTAGGATGTTGACATCATTTGGGGATTCTGTGATCATGAACGCTGTCAGTTTTTAGTCATCAGCAAACTTTGTCAGCCACAGACATTTAGTTTTTGCATGTACTTCGGAGAAATAAATTCCAAACAGTAGAGGTCCCAGGACTGATCCTTGTGGAACACCACTGCTTACAGGTCTGCTGTTGGAGGTGGATTCCCCTATTTTGACTATATGGATTCTATCTGTGAGCCAGTTAGTGACCCATCTAACAATATAAGGGGTGGTATCTAGCTGGGTGAGTTTGTCAATGATGCCTGAGCCGGGAATAGTAAGGCAAACACATTAACCATTAGGCCACCTTCAAACATTGTCCAAAGAAGTGCTTGTCGCATGAAAGCACTAACCTTTTGTTAATAAAAAAGATATTTTTAACTTTGGAATCCTCAGTCATGGTGGTTTCCTTCCATTATATTTTTGATAGTGTCAAAAGCCTTGGCTAAGTTTAGGTAGGCTGTATGCACAGATGTCCCCTCATCTAGGGCATTGGTGACTGTCTCAAAGAAGTCCACCAGGTTTAACACGCATGATATCCCTTTGACAAATCCGAGTTGCTCCAAGTGTTTGGAGATTACCTATATCTTTGTTGATAAGGTCTGTCCCTTTTCTAATTAATCCAAATATTTTGGGCTTCTAATACCATGACAGGAATGGACCCCATTCCTAAGTCAAAGTACGATTAAAGTTCATGAAATTAGTATTGTTTCAATCTTTGATGTCAGCCAAAAGTGCTCTTCACAGCACCCACAATGTGTCTAGTAATGAGTCCTTCTACAATTCATCTGGGATTACATGGACTGGTAACATATCTAAATATGATTGTAGATTTGTTTTTATAAGGCCCGTTGCTCCTTCTACTATTGGAACTGTCTGGGTATATTTTTTCCACATTGTTCTCATTTCTGACTGCAGGTCCTGGTATTTTATGACTTTGTGTTCCTCTGCACACAAGACACTGTAGTCATTGGGTGTGGCAATTTCAATGATCAATGTTACTGTTGTCTTTTTTTCTTGGACCACTATATCCGGTTTTCTAGAATCTATCTTTTGAATTGTTGGTAATGGGTGATTCCATGTGATATAAACTTCATCATTTTCTATGATGCTTTGTGGCTCATGTTTCTAGTGTTTTTCTGCCACTTCAGTACCATAATGTTTGCACAATCCCGAGTTCAACAGCCTTGCCACATTATTATGCCTTTCAGTATAGAGTTTTTCTGCCATTAGTGTGTCACAGCCAGCAACAAGGTGGGTGACTGTTTCCAATTTGTCTGTTCATTGAACATGTCTGTTTCTACCACATGTTCAATGAACTTTGTAAACCAGAGTGTAAGTAGCCCATTATCTTGTGCTGCCAATATTAACCTTTCATTTCTTGGTTTGAATTTGCCGCTCCTTAACCATTCCTGCATTCATTCCTGATCAACATGAGGTTCTTCCAGAAGTCTTCTATACTTGCAACTATATTTATGCTTTTTCCACATTTCTTACTATCTCATCTGGTCCTTCACCTTATATTCTTTCTTTTGTTTTTTGGCACATTCAGTTGCTGCCTGGTTTTTATCTACTTCTGGTTTTATTTCCATTCCTGCTTGACATCGATATGCTTCTGTTAAATTAAGCAGAGAAGTCATCTTAGATTTATCTTCCTCATGTTTTAAAACTTTCAATACATTTACATCTTGTGAGGTCAGTAGATATGTGTGGAGTCCCACAATTGCAGCTCTATACATGTAATCAATTTCAAGGAGTCCCAGCCCTCCTTTGGAACAGGGAATATATAATCTTGGTATACACTGATTTTTATAAATCATTTGGTGAACATAAAGCATCCTTTTTGTTTTAATATCTAATCTATCCAACACTTTTTGGGGGCCAGTCAATCACTCTAAAACTGTAAGTTATGACAGGAAGAGCAAACTGGTTTATAGCTTGGATCTTGTCCTAGATGTCAATGCTGTTTTCAGGATTAATTTAAGTCTTCTAAAGTATTCCTTGCTGAGTTTTATTTGCATTTGTTCATGTTTTTTGCTAATCCTTCATCAATTCCCAAGTATTTATATACTCCCTTTTGCTCAGGTTCTTTTAAATCACATTCTTGTCCCAAACTTATGTTTTCCTGGTGCTGCAGTTTTCCCGTTTTAAAGGTTGCTATTGCACATTTATCAAGACCAAATGACATTCTAATATCATCTGAAAAGTTTTGACAACCTACAGCTGTGCATTCAGTTCCTCCTCTGATGAGATATACAGTTTGATATCATTGTCAAAGAGAAGATGAGAAGTCATTAGACTTTGTTATTTTCTAGGATCCAAATTGTAGCCATGGCCTAAGCTGTTAAGCAAAGAGCTTAATGGGTTAATGGCAAGGCAGAATAGCAATGGTGACAGATAGTCACCCTTCAATATCCCACTTTGAATTTTTATCCCTGGGATAATAATCTGTCCTTTATCATGGTGTAATTGCAAAGTAGTCTGCCATTGTTTCATGGTTACTGTAATGTAATCAACCAGTGTAGGGTGTATCTTATACATTTTTAAGTACTCTTTTATCCATGAATGTGGGATACTATCAAATGCTTTTTTTGTAGTCAATCCATGCCATACTTAGATTTTCTCCTTTTTACACTTCTCCACTATAACTTTATTTAACAACAAATGATCCTTTGTTCCATATGACTTTCTTTTATTGCCCTTTTGTTCTACTGCCATAATTTAATTTTCTTCTAAATGACTATAAACTCTGTTGGTGTCAATTCCCATGTATAGTTTATATATCATCGGAAGGCAAATTATTGGTCTATAATTTTTAGGGTAGCTTGAGGATTCTACAATGTCATTTTTTCCATAATGATTCACCCCATGGACTTACAAATAAGGCTAGTCTGGCTAATAGGTCTATAGTTCCAGGGGTTAATGGAAGCACCACCTTTGCACAAGGGGGTAACGTTGGTCATTTCCATTCAGCTGGTGCTTAGACTATGATTGAAAAGAGTACCCAATGGTGTTGCTAATTCTTGTTGGAGACCATGTAGGACGCAGCCTGGGATGTTATCATTTCCCATAGATGCTATGTTTTTGGCCTTAGAGAGGGCATTTATGGCCTGCTCTTTAGAGATACAATGTAGAAGACAGATGGTAGGAATAGCATAGGGTACATGTGGCAGGGATAGGGCAGTGAAGTTTTCATAGAACCTGTTGGCTAACAGATTAGCTATGTCCACAGGCACAGTACATGTGGTATCATTAACTACCAGTTCAGCACAAATCTGAGCCTTTCCTTTTAGGTTAGAGATGTAACTAAAGAATGGCTTATGGCTGCCCTAAGTTGAGGAAGCTAATTTGGATTCATAGTTTGCTTTGCAGGACTTCACAAGAAGTCTTATTTGCTTGTTTAAGCTGAGGAGGGAGTGTTTCCAGTTTGGGGCTTGCTCTCTCTTACTCTTAGACAACAGTTTTGTCCTCTTATTGTAAAGTCTGTTAATGGCATTGTCCACCAGGCATGTTTGCTCTTCCTTGAGGAGCTTATTTTGGCCCTATCAGGTACAGCTGAATCAATGCAGTTATACAGGTGTTTGTATAAAGCACTGGTATAGAATGCAATATAGTTACCAGTTTCCTCTGAGGGGGGAGGTGCAGAGAAGCTATTTATACATCTTATAAGGGGTTATAATCTGCTTTGCAGAAGTTTTTTTAGTTTAGATGCTACTGTGGGGAAGGGAGTCAGGTGTGAAAGTTACTTCAAATGGGACTGATCTGTGGTCAGATCTCACTGGGGAAAACCCCACAGTGGGTGTGCTACACTGGTCCCCCATATTGGTAAGCACCAGATCCAGGATATTGGCACCCCTTGTGGGGGTGTCAACCAGCTGGTCCAAGGGCATTGGAGTTAAAAAATTCGAGGAACTTTTAGGCAAGTGAGTTTGAGCATGAGTAATTTACCCTGTCAATGGATGGGTAGTTAAAGTCACCTAAAACCATGGTGTTTGGATGTACCTTGATAGACTCAAGTAGATCCAAATAGGCAAACTGGGAGTCCTGATTTATGGAGGGGGTCCTATAGCAGGCAATGACTTGAATCGGTGTCCTACCAACAGTTAATTGCACCTGAAGTATCTCCAGGGAATCATACTGTTTACCCAATCTGGAGGTGTATTTTCCTTTAATGAATACTGATATACTGTCTCCTTTAATTTTCATGCCTTTAGTTTGTGGTCTGAATGTGTGTAAAGAGGTGTATGTCGGTATGGCTGGGGTGATCTCCACAGCCTTGAACCAGGTCTCCATGACTGCACAAATGTCTGTGTCTTCCAAGGTGAGGACTACTTCCAGTGAGTGCAGATTCATGTTAAGAGTCTTACCCCCCAGATTCACAAATCCTCCGTGTAAGACTAAATAAGTCTTACTCGGAGGCTGCAGTTGAACGGTATGATGTCAGCGTGCCATGAATATTCATGAGGACACGCTGACTCAACCGCAAGTCTAACACGGACCATGTAGGAAAGCAGGAGGCGTGTCCAACTGCGGACCAGTCTAAATGTCCACGACCCTTCAAGGGTTCGAAAAGAAAAATGTAAACACAGAAGACTGAGTCCGCTCAAATGTCCATGCACCCAACACCACACTCCCTGACATTATAACCCCCCATCACAATTATTAAAAGTAAAACATTAACATTTTATTTTTTTATATTCCCAAAATAGCTGCCCGTATTTGCGCGTGTGTGTGCACGGGTGTGCCCATTGCTTAGCTGCAGTTAGCAATCCCGTCATGGAAGAGCATAAGAAGGAATGTTTATGCAAATTACGCCAAATAGCAATAGCATAATGGTAGAGCATTCACACAAAGAGGAGGCATTCCCAGTTCGAGTCCCACCGCTCCCCTTCCTATTTATGTTTTAAATCAGTTACATGAAATAATACCCGACATATATGATTACAATTTTACTAAAAAGCAGTGAAATGGCCTATGTATCAGTGAACAAAATATATATTTATAAAGGATCCTGATATATAATTGCCTGCAGTTAAGCAGCGCTTTACCCAGTGCAATGTAGTTGCCTATAGGTAAATAGCGCTTTACCCAGCGCAATCGGTTTGCGCAGAGGTGCACGCCGCGTCAACCAGCGCACCGTAGGGCAATGTGGAGCAACGTAGAGCAACGCTGTTTAAACACAGCCACACCCCCCTAGCCTGTCTGGACAGTATTAAAATAAAATGAATGACAAGGTTCGAACCCATGACTCTGTGCACCATAATCAAAGTACTGACCCACTAAGCCATGACAGCTTAGGATAAACAGCTACTGTTAACATACATATACTCATAAATGGTAGATTAACCATTAGTAAGCAGGTCAGCAGTCAGCCGAGAATTTTCAAAAATTGCCAATCACAAAAAAGTGCGGGAAATGCAGCATATTTAAGCCCCATAGGCGGGAATACTCGCCATAACTGATTATAGCTCACATCTGCAGTTAGAATGGCTGGTGGTGGAGAGGGTACATGCTTCCGAGCGCAACGTTGGGGCATCGAGGAGTCGAAATACATGGTTTGGCTCCTTGTCCACCATCATGAGTCAAGACTCCTGCAGAGCCAGTTCCAAGGGATGGAGTACAAGGCAGAGGCTTGAAACCGGTTAGCTCATGACCTCACCAGTGTCACAGGCATTCCTCGGACTGGTGAGCAGGTCTATCACCACCATGCAGACCTGAAGAGATGAAAGCAGGACCGACTGAACCAATGGATACAGGAGGCCCGTGGGATGCAAGATGCCCCACAACTGAGTAGGTAGCCATGGAATGCAATATGTAAGAAATGATAATTGATTCTGGATAATGGATAGGTATGTCTCAATATCCCTTCATTTACTTCACAGCTGCAGGTGACCATGCTGCATATCAGCAAGCCTATGCAGATAGGCTGCTAAGGCTGTGTCACCAGGCAGGTTAGTGATTATTCTGCATGTATTGTTATATAAAATAGGAGAGAGAGCATGAAAGAAAGTGTTGTAGTCCAATAATACAGCCATAAAATGCCCTGAATAAGTCCTCTGCATGTGCTGTTATATGAACTAAGTCAGAGAGCCGGAAAAAGAGTGTAGTAACCCATTAAGAAAGGTAAGATATGTCCGGAATAATATCACTGCAGGTACTGTCATATAAAATAAGTGAGTGAGCCTGGAAAAGAGTGTTCTAACCTATTAATAAAGGTATAATATGTCTTGAATATGTCTTCCATATGCACTGTAATATCAAATAAAGGAGTGAGCCTCTGGAAAAGTGTGTAATGTAATTAATAAAGGTATAAAACCTGGAGTGTGTTTGTGTCACTTACTGTGAAATGTTGTTTTACACTTGCATTATACAAAGAGTACTGTCCCATCTAAAGTGGGTGATGGAAGTGCTAGTAGCTGTGAAGCATATATACAGTCCTCAACAGTCAGTTACTGGCTGGCATGCATAAGTAAATCTGGCACACGAGTAGTTTGTTAATGTGTTCCCCAGCAATGTGAGTGTGCTACAAGAAATGCAGGGTTCTGTACAAATTTAACTGAAAATGTCATGTGAACACATCCAGATATGTAGATAAAGAAATATAAATACAACAATAAATATGTAGCAGTAACATCTACATCCTGGACAGTTAGTATGTCAGGTATAGGTCAGGTATATAATGAACTAGCCAAACCCATTACACAACCTAATGCATGTTGCCAAGTGTAATAATACATGTAGGGGATATACACCTGCAGTCAATAGGAATGTAGTGTAGACTAAAAGTACTTACAAGATGTTAATTGAGGTTTCTTTCTACATCCTACTGTATGTGCATAAACAATCAATTCCACAACTCAATGGGTATGTGTAATCTCAAAACATTTGTTGGGACATATGTCCTATTTTCTATAAATATCTGTATTCACTTTGATGCATGTGCCTTGTTCAAACACCACAATCATGGTGGCCTGTTGCCACCAATCATCCCTGCATGCTGTTGGAATGTCCACTGTTGTTCAATTTATGCATGTGTTATGCTTGCTGTTCAACTGTTGGAACCTTGGTGTGTTGGGTTAATGGGAATATTACTGCATGCTGTTACAACTAATTTGGAATGCTGTTGTTTATGTTGTAATTAAACACACCTAATCACAGAAGGTATGGGAAGGCCGGTACCAGCAGACCCACCTGTTCCTCCTCAGCTGGCGAGTGCACCTGGCACCAGCAGGTCTGGTGCCCAGCCCGGGCTCCCCTCCTCCATTGGTCCTGTGCCACCTTCGGGAGGAAGCGCTGCATGGGATGGGGCTCGTACCCCCCATGCAAGCATGGGTGGAGAAGGGCCACCTGTCACCCTTCAAAGGGTCCGGGCAGTGGTGCGTAGGGAGATCCAGCGTTCAGTCGCTGATCCCCTATGCCAGCTCGAGGCGAGAGTGGTGCATCTCATGGGTGAGCCTGCCCGTCCTACGCAGCCCCCAGCACAGCCACCCTCAGGGCTGTGAAGGTGCAGTGGTGACTGCCCATGGGTGGGGATCTCAGTTCCACTGTTACCATCTGTGGACTCATGGGCTTGCGATTTTCAAACACCCGTCCCCGTCAATTGTGTTCACCCACCCCATGTGTCATACACCGCACCTGTATGCGTCTTGTTTGTCTTGTCTGTTCTCCTCCTCAACCTACCTCTCCAAATATACCTACTTCCTCTACCTCACATTCCACTCTCACCTGAAAAAAAAAAGGGCAATCTGTACCCACAAAAAACTTATGCCCCATACATAGCTGCCCATTTCGCACACATCCACTGGACATGTAAACTGATAATTATAATTGGCAGTACAACATACTTTGTTGTCCTCACCCCTCTCCCAAGGGTAGAAGGTTTCAAATATCGCTCCAAATGTATTGCATATGCACAGCTGTTGCTGGTAAAGAAATGGGCAGCTATGGACCTTCCCTACACCCGTCCTGCACATCCCGAGCTTGTTTCCCTACTGTTTTTTCCTCTTTGTGCCCCCCTTTTCACCACTTTCCTATCTCCCCATTTTCTTTTCTTTCAAAGAAATTAGCATGGGGGTTAGTGGTAGTAAAAACTTTTAAGCAGTAGTAAGCGGGTTTAAGCGAGTGTGCACATGTGTGCGCTTAGCTAAGCATCACTAAGCGTCAAGCAAACCCCGTGCAAACCCACTTACAACTGCTTAAAAGTTCCTTAGTCACTCTATGTCAGGGCCCTTGTTCTGCTCAGCAGCAAAATAAAATACCTTGGCCAGTCTTGAACCACAGACCATTGACACAATAGACTGCATGAATTACCACTAAGCCACAGCAGACATACAAGAATGTGGTGCTCAAATAAATATATTATGCATTTCAATGACTGAATGTAAAGGATAAATAGGAAGGCAACAACACAAAGCTTGTTTTGTGGATCTTTATCAGCAATTGTTGTGAAATGCATTACATGAATGTGATATGAGAAGCAGCCATTCTAGCAGAAAATAAACTTACAGAGGCACTTTACAACCCCCACACAGTATCATAGCAGGACAAACAGTGGCAAATCTGATTAGGGCAGAGGCCATACTACCCAATTGTGACTACTTAACAGGAATGTCCCTGACTGTGAAACATATTGAAGCTGTGTCCCTCTGAATCCCTCTGAAAAGTACTGACGTCAGTCAGGAAGGTGGGGTATTACACAATGAATACTGACAATAATAACAGTAGACATTGCTTGTACTTCATAAAAGGAGTACGTATCCATATGCACTTCTTCACACAAGTCTATACTTTTACTGTCTCTATGCTGTGCAAGGTGTACTTCACATTTAACTACCTATCCCTGACTCCATGCCAAGATGTATCTGAGTGTTTCATAGGCCTGGCAGAGGCACAAACACACAGGCATAGCAGCTATCCTGCTGTTACACACACTGCAAATAGCTGTGGTAGGACTTCCACAAGCATACCCTTATGTAGGAGTACAACACAGAAATACCAAAGGATGTAGCCATGTACTGGTAGCAACTGACTGTAACAATGCCATTGTACTAGTGATGAAAACACCTGTGGGTTGCACAGACAAAGAATAACAGTGTAACATTTGACTCCCATCTGGATAGGTTCACAGTTGGGAACTATGCAGACAGACCACCTGCCTTGATTAACCAACAGGTACACACCAATCCTTAAAGTCCAGTAAGATAATATTCACACAATACTACATAATGCTCTCTGTATGTCAACACCCCCCCCCCACACTGTAAATACACTTGTGTGTTTAGGGTCTACCAAGGATGTAGGTAGGCATACACAGTACTGGAATTGTCCAGTTGTCCTGTGAACCCTGTGCTAATGTCAACAATAAAACCACAAATCCTGCAGAAGTGCCTACATTAATATGCACAGTATAACAGTTCACAAACAGTTCATGTGCCCAAAGAATACTTCTCAATAACTACGTTTGTATGACAGTTACTTATATGAGTGGAAAAGAAACTACATAGTCACAGAAATGTTGTGTAAGCATTTGTATGGGTGAGTTAAACTCTACACTGATAGCTCTGTACTGCAAGTGGCAACAGTCAGGCCTGAGTACAACATGTACATCACTGTCTACACCTCTAGCTTCAGATATAAGAAGTATACCAACTTTCTGACTTACACAACAGTGTCCACAGCAAACAAGCATAGGCCCCACTCTGGAAATCTGAAAGGGCTATACCTACATACCTAAGCAATTTATAGCACTGGGTTGCTATGACAGTGAGTACTGCAATTACCACACTGCAGGCTGTATGCATTTACCAAATGCTGGGCACCAGTTGGTGCAGAGGGCATCACATGCACATGCCCAGATAACTATAAAAGCAGATTGTACTTGCTATCCCCACATGCAATCATTACATTGCATGTGTCAGTTAATGCAGACAAACTCTATTACTGAATACAGAAGCCTTACTTCAGTAAATATTATATTTACTTCTTGAAAAACTAAATATATTAATTAAGAAAAAAAAACTTAATTAATAACCAATAACAACTAATAAGTAAAAAACTTTACTTAAAAAAAAAAAAAAAAAAAACCTTGAAAAGCATACACAGATGGACCTGACAGTGAGTAACAGGTATGTAACAGAGTTGTAGTTACCGGCAAGTAGTAGATGATTATGAATACTACTGTACATACTCAGAAACATGCATAAGTGGCAGCAGTAGGTATGTATGCAGTGATGCCATGCATAACTACTGCCATGGACAAATTAGTGTGTAGCTGTGTGCAGTGGGACATAACTGTGACATATGTATCTCAGCATTATATGTCAAACATCTGAACATGTTATCTATGGTCTGTACAGTACTGCATATAATGGCAGTTTGGGGGAGTAGTGCAAACACCTATATAAACTTGGATGTGACAGAGTAAGACATGCATGATAGTAACATAATTTGTAGCTCAGCATTGCCAACTGCTGTACCAGGCTAGTATAGTAGTGTTATCATTTGCAGCTATATATACTCCCTGTACTATTACTGTATGCACACATGTGACAAGCGTCCATGTTGTAGCATGGCCCAACAGGTCATCCGTGAGGTGTACAGACTTACAACAGTGTGGACCCTGTGTGTGTATGGCACGCACATATGGAGAGATATGTATGTGTCTGATAAATTAGCATCTGAACATGTGCATAGAACAAGGGGCATACTGCAACTGTTTGTGAAGGGTGGACAATTATATGCTGTTGCAGGTTGTTATGTGCATTTTTATATGTAGGTGGTAGTGTGTGGCAAACAAGACAGCATACTGTGCTGGCATATGACATGTGGTGTTTAAACGCCATGAGTATGATTCCTCAGGTTGTAGTCTTCCAGATAGGTGGTCCTGCTAAAGGTACATGGGCTGAGACTACCTTCCATGCATTCTGCACAAGACTGTGCAATATCATTACATAACTGCATCCCTCTCAACCTTTGCATAAGTAGTATTCCCACCATGAAAGGTGGACTGTATATGTGCCTATATGTATATCTATATGTACAACAATGGATGTTCATATGTACGCCCAAGCTCAATGTTGTAAACGTATTGCCATCCCTCATGTTAATAACCCTGTACCCATGACCTACCACATAGGTGGTAGTCTGTTTACTCAACACGAAAAGTGTGATGTGAGACTATGGGACAAAGGTGGACAGTAGTGTCCCTATTGATAATCACAGTGCCGCACTAGTCATGTAAACTGAGTAAGGTCCACACGTCAACAGAAAATGTGCATCATCCATGGAATAAGAGGTCAGTGTTCCACTGTACTCATCAGTCATAACACCCATCACAGAGTACATTGGTCCTGTCGGTATGTACCTCAGAAGACATCCACAGCAACAGTAGATGCCAGACACATACCTCACAAAGAGTATTACCGGAATCAAAGAGATGCCCTATGCAGACTGTCCTACAAAACCACAGCTACACTGTGTCACATACAGCCTACCCAGAGGCAACCTCTGCCTAACATACAAAGCTATGCCAAACCCACAGGTGTTGGACATGCTCCATATATACAGATTACACTCCATACAAGCTACACACTGTACTGATCTAAACCCTGTAACGTGAAAAAGCAGAACATGCTGGAGTGGTACATTATCATCTCAGACACATACCATACTTTGGAACTAACCACCTATCAATAGCAAATGAAGGTCCTCATTAGCAGTTGTCATGAATAATCATGATGAGTGGGTGTGAGATAGGAAACACAACCCGGGAGTCACCACTGTGGCTCTGCATGACAGGGGCACATGAACCTACATTACATGGGTGTGGAAGGGCAGGGTACCATATGGCTATGCTTCCATAGGTCCTATGGATAATAGCCTTTTAGCTACCTAGGACCCGATACACATATGCATGTACTTGTTGCATTACTTGCTATGTGAGGTTGACTGGGTGTGATGGTGAATGTGTAAGTGAATGTGTCAAAGTTGTATATATGTGTGATAGCCTAGTGTGAAACCATGTATATCATGGTATGTAGTGTTGTAGCTCAAATCCCAGCAAAGGATATGTATGCTATTGCTAGGCAGGAAAAGCAGTAAGGCATATGGTGTGACGTAGTCCCATGGTGTTGACCGGAGTTTGCCATTGTAGGCTTAAGCAGTACATGTATGCTTATTGATTAGTAACACTAGTGAATACAAATCCTGTATGAACAGTAGTACTACCTGAAGCTGTAAGCCTAAACAGCACAGTATGGTTTACATCCACATTGCTTGGAAACACTGTTTTGTTTGTTACCTGTAGTCCTCACACATTACAAACCTCAGGCATGAGTTGGAGGTGCTGACACACAGTACTGTATGTTACACAGGTAAAACTGATCTGGGTTGCCATACCTATGTGTCCTGTATGTATGTCTGATGTGTGTGTGGGTATGCCTGTAACATGGCCTTGGTGGTATGTGTGTCACAGGATATATGTGCATATCTAGCAACATGTGTAGTGTATTACAGCAGTATGCCACCTATAGTGATGAATGCGCACATTTGTTACTAAGGGGTTTGCTATCAACAAGTAGTGTGGTGTACTGATAGTACTTAAACTGTACTTAACATTCATTTCAATGGATGACAAATGTCTGCATGCATTAGCTTCATACACACTCCCTGTGGCTAGGTGGTGCATTGTGTCACATAGAGTGTGCCATGTACTGTTGTATAGTCTTACATACTGATTCCACTTTGTTGCTGTGCAGAACATGTTTTGGAATATAGTATGTGCCAGGCACTGTCAGGCAGTTGTGGGCTGAGCAGTCCTATGTGGTATGACAGGTGTATATCTACTGACAGCCAATAGGTTTCTATATATGGCATTTCATTGATGTCTGTACTTTAGCATGTTAAGTTTGCCACATGACATGCTCACAATGACTGTTTTATTGTCTTACAGGAATATGTCTCACAACAGGAAGCCTGCCTATTCCCCTGAGGAGGAGGAAGTCATCTATGATGCCCTGGTACAGCATTACAACTTGCTGTTTTCCAGATCTAGCCAGGACCAGCATGGATGCACTGCACTGTGGCAGGATGTTGTCCGTCGCGTGAATGATGTAGGCATGCATAACTGGATGTATGAGCAGGTACACCATCACTGCAGTGATTTAATCAAACATGTCCGGCAGCATGCCTCCGATGTCCACAGACAACAGCTTGCCACAGGTGGTGGTGCATCAACACATCCCCCTCTCATCAAAGTGGAAGAGCTGCTCCTCAGCGTGGTGGCTCCTGGACAAGCAGTACAACAGACATGCATCATCATGGAGGCCGGAGTCACCCAGCATGTAGATACAGAGTGTGCAGGTAACATGGCATATCTGTAGACTACTGTTAGATCAATTGTTAGAATATGCATTTACCAACTGTGTACTGTGTATTCAGAAGATGTGGAGCCTGGTGTCATGCAATACTGATAATTTGGAACATAATTTGTATGCCTGTGACTGTCACCTCTGGTACTACTGTGGAATTGCAAACACAGAGCAGCAATACCATAGTTGTTGACACTGACAAACTGTCTCATATCCTTGTAGGTCCCTCTGGTGTGATAGCAGGACAGCACACCCATGCTGGTGAGTGTTTTACATTTAATATAGCATATAACATGTGCATGTCATAAGAGACCTGTAGGCCATATACACATGTAAAACACCTACACATAATGCATGCTCTGCATGTTCTTTGTGGGACTATGCACATCCCAGTAACATGAGTATCCACCTCAAACACATGCAATACACAGAGCATCCCAACCAATTGTGGTACACTGTAGTGGACATTATTTAGGCAGAGTCAATACACATGCACACAACATACACCACTTTGTCATATGCAGTTAGTGGTAATTTGATACACATGGCGTATGTAGACACCTGCTGTACGGTCATACTCCAGTATTCCAAATCTCAACAACACAGCACACATACTATATCTGGGGGTAGAGGACTATCATGAGGTGGTGTGACATGCTTCAACACACAACACATTCATGTGGGGCAATGCTCCCTGTTGAACACCTTACATACCCATGTAACAACTGGCTGTGAAATGGTTAATGTAGCAAAAGTGGTGCAGGTCAGGTACAGCAAGATAGTTGCCAGTGTGACATACATTAGTGATCTTGGTTGACCACATGATGCTGCCTGAAGATGGCTCATGGTACTACACTACATCCAGTCACAGTAACTACAGTACTACACATAGCATTCATTGCTATACATCTGACAGTTGTGTGCATCTGGCCATGGTATGTATACCTATGAGTGATGGTGCACAGGACATTGGAAAGCGTTTCAGACTTGCACAGCAATGTTGTGTCCATGTACACGTTGTGTTCCAGGGTGAAGCCAATCATTGAACAACACACATACATCAAAGACATGTATACTGTTATCAACAAGAACTCTCCACACTCACACTTCATGCTGTTGAGCAACACACATCCTGCATGCTGACACATGTGATAGGACTCTTTGGTATGTGATACTGTACTGCACCATCAACCACTAATGGATATGTCCCGTATTGCTGTTGGTGTGTGTGTGTGTGTGTGTCTCTCAACTTGACTGAGTAGTGTATGTGTGCATGTGTGCATGTGTGCATGTGTTCATGTGTGCATGTGTGCATGTGTGCATGCATTCATGTGTGCATGTGTGCATGTGTGCATGTGTGCATGTGTACATGTGTGCATGTGTTCATGTGTGCATGTGTGCATGTGTTCATGTGTGCACGTGTTCATGTGTGCTAACATCATATACAGATTGTAAAGTGTGTTTCCTGTCTTCCTCTCAGAGGTGCTGAGGTTGGGCTGGCTGAATGTGAATGCAGCAGGGAACCTGAAGTCACTGCCACAAATAGTGGAGATGATGAGGCATGTATTATGGCACAGGCAGATTTGACAGGGTCTGTCGTTGGTCCACCAATCGACAGTATACAGCTTTCCACCCCATCTATGTGCACACTCATACTGCCAATACATCCCTCATCACCAATGGCCTTAGCCGAGGGACAGCATACAGTTGGCATTGACCAGGATAGTGTGGTATCCATGGCACTTGCATCCCCTCACAGCAGCCATACCCAGATTACTGGAATGGTACCACATAGGCAGATGTCCAGGGGTTCTTGTGGGAACATCGCTGGTCATAATGCCTTTGGCAGACATGCCCCCACAGGTCTTATGACCTCAAGTATGTTCCGGGCTGTAATGCAGGCACAGGCACGTATGGAACGGTACACCAGACAGGGACTAAGGGCACCGAGGGCCCATTACACCGCTATCAATGACAGCATCCGTGACCGTGCCAGTGCCATCCAGAATTACACCGAGGTCATTGATAGATGTTGGGGGGGACATTAGATGCCCTCCACAATGTGTTTTCCATGAGCCTGGACCATGTGGGATGGTTGAGATGTCGAAGTGGACGTATGCCAGCAACATCAATGGCTGGCAGTCATCGCAGATGGCCCACAGATCACAGCCGCTCCCATAGTGGCAGTACCAGCCCCAGCAATGCTATAGTTGACCTGTCGATTGACCGTCCTAGTAGACCACATGCACGTGGCTCTGGCCAGCCCCAGCAGGGACATGGTTCCACTCGACATACCTCTGCCTCTGATGATAGTACCCAGTCAGGGTTGGTACCAGATACTGTCCGTAGCACCCCTGCCAGGCATAGGTACCATGTCCATGGCCAGAGACAATGATCTGTACAGCCTGGCAGGTACATTCTGTGGCTGTCCCAGAACCTCCCGTATATGGCAGCCACATGGTGGAGCTGTGTGCATGCAGACACACACACATTAACCAAACAACTAGGGCTCACAGATACATACACACATTACATCAACATTGGCCCATGCTGTACTGTTGTCCCTCACACACACACACACACACACACACACACACACACACACACACACACACACACACACACACACACACACACACACACACACACACACACACACACACACACACACACATGTTGATTTGATGGGTCAATGTCGGGCTCTGGCAAACCAACAGCATACCCTGTGCATATGATGACCTGTGCCACCTTCTGTCATCTGTAACATTGATGCAGGAACAGGCTAACATGGTGCTGATGCACAGGGTGACAGTATATCAGTGTAGCAATATTAGCATGTTGTCAACAGGACAGTGTAATGATATCCTTGTAGGTATAGCTGAGCAGGCATGATGCATCAAAGCTATCACTGTGAATGTAGCATTGTTTACACCAGTGTTAAGTCTGAGTATGTATTGTCCGCCCATGTGCCATGTGGCCGAAGTGTATAGTGTTGCCAGAATGTGTCAGTGTGTGGACACTACATGTGTGATGTGTGCAGTACAGATTATCAGGTGTACATCTGTGAACATGGTGGGTGCACACTGTCTGCATGTACGTGCATAGTGGACACATGAGATGTGAGGCATACCCTGCATTACACATTGTTAACATCTCATAGTATCTCTCGATGGCCAGTATGTATTCTACTACATATATGTTCTAACATGGGTACACGTGTGTGTATGACATGGTTTGACACTATGCTGTGGGTGATACTGTTAATATCTGTCAATGTTTTGCATTTTGGTAGTATACACAACCTCAACAGCTTGACCATAACCAATCATTAGATGATGTCCTGATAACTGACACACAGATGTGGGGAACTCAGTAACAGTTGGATCCTTCCGGTACTATACTATAACAGTAACCAGTGGTATTGACCGCCACCCATTCCTGAAACCACACCTGTTTGGCATATAGCCCTCTTAGGTACATGCAAACACACTAGGGATATGTCCATCCACATCTGTAAATGCATGCATTGGCCTACAATGCATTCTCTGTATGGGACACATATCCTACACAAGGGTATCATACAGACAGATACCTGTTGTGCGACACATGCTGTATAGCTCTAAGCCAACTATAGCATAGTCATCTACATTTACTATACATACTATCCCGACAGTACCACATAGGTGGTAGCCCCCAACATGTATGTTGGGTAGCAATGTGTACATATGCCAAGTGTTATGTCATCTGTCCCTTGGTATCCACATATCCAGAGGTATTGTGGAGTCCCTCGGTATATCACATAAGACATTAGGGGCCTGTATGCATATCCACAAGGCTGTTGTACACCTATAATGACTGTCCATTATTGCCAGATGTTGTTGTGTATGAACATGTCTGACATATACCCCAGGCATGTACTCTCACTCACACTACTCTATAGTAACTGTCATGGGTGTGTGTGGCACAGATGACTTTGGCCACAGATCACTACAGTGGCCGGCCTTGTCACATACATACATATGTGACCTACGATCTGAGAAGCAGCGGCACAATCTGCAAAGGAAACAAATGTATTCATGTAGTATGCAGGCTTCACACCTATGTACTAACTTGAGGTCACATGTACATATATTTATTTGCCACACACATAACTGATGTGTGCAATGCACATACTGTTTTAATCCTGATATGTCATACCATAGTAAAAGCAAAACGCACACCGCATTGACCAACAGTGTCACACACACACACAGTGTTTGCAGGATTCAAACCCCTACCTAACTATGTTATGATACTAGAGAGATAGGTATTAACACAATGTGGTACATGCTTTACTGGATGTTTTGTTTTGTCCTGCTATATTTGTAGGATGCTGACATCAGCACACTTTCCAAAGAGGAATGTACTTCTTTTGATGTGTTTTCCCAGTCTCCAAAAAGAACACTCCTCTCAAAGGTAATCACACACATTCCCCCCCCCCCCCATACACAGGCAGCAATTGCAGGATTCAAACCCCTACCGAGCTATGTTATTATACTAAAGAGATACGCATTAACACAATGCACTATATGCTTTACTGGGTGTTGTGTTTTCTCCTGCTATATTTGTAGGATGCTGACATCAGCACTTTCCAAAGAGGAATGTACCTCTTTTGATGTATTTTCCCAGTCTCCAAAAAGAGCACTCCTCTCAAATGCAATCACACACATAGTCTGCAATTGCAGGATTCAAACCTCTACCTAGGTTATGATACTAAAGAGATATGCATTAACATGACATGCTAGATGCTTTACTGGGTGGTTTTTATTATCCTGCTATATTTGTAGGATGCTGACATCATCAGACTTTCCAAAGAGGATTGTACCTCTTTTAATGTGTTTTCCCAGTCTCCAAAAAGGGCACCCCTCTCAAAGGAAACACACACATCCTACACACACAATCAGCAGTTGTAGGTTTTGAACCCCTACCTAACTATGTTGTGACACTAGAAAGATATGCATTAACACACCGCACTATATGCTTTACTGGGTGCTTTTTATTATCCTGCTATATTTGTAGAATGCTGACATCAGCAGACTTTCCAAACAGGATTGTACCTCTTTTAATGTGTTTTCCCAGTCTCCAAAAAGTGCAGTCATCTCAAAGGAAACACACACCCCACACAGTCAGCAATTGCAGGTTTCAAACCCCTACCTAACTATGTTATGATACTAGCAAGATGCGCATTAACACAAAGCACTACATGCTTTACTGGGTGTTTTTTTATTATCCTGCTATATTTGTAGGATGCTGACATCATCAGACTTTCCAAAGAGGATTGTACCTCTTTTAATGTGTTTTCCCAGTCTCCAAAAAGGGAACTTCTCTCAAAGGAAACACACACACAGTCAGTAATTGCAGGTTTTGAACCCCTACTTAACTAGGTTATGAACATGCCGTGCTATACGCTTCACTGGGTGGTTTCTTTTCTCCTGCTATATTTGTAGGATGCTGACATCATCAGACTGGACATGGTAATGTGTGTACTCTTTCTTTTATGCAATCCCAGGAATGAACCATGTGGGTCAGCAGGTGTTAACAGCTTGTACAGGACCCCACAATTTTTAGCTTGTGTGATCTATCTGTGGACAAATTGCCATTCCTTCATATGACAACACATATTTATGCACAGATGGTTGATTTTGTGGATACGACATGAGTCTGGGATGTTGATAAAGGGCTATACAAAGTCTATGTGGGACATGTGTAGCTCCGTTCAGTGATGTAAGTCCTGGGTGGCTGCCTTGCAAACAGTCAAGCATGTTTGGGAACCATGATCTGCCCATGAACATACCACAGTTGGTAGGGTTGTGTGTTTGTCAGCTTCCAATAGCTCTGTTTATGACTTCAATCATGATGGACTCCATAGCCTTGCAGATCAGACTTCATAGGCTTATTGGACTATACTTCCCATGGTGTGTTGTGCACCAACACTTGTGGGGAGTGCCATATATTGCTGTAACACATTCAACGGCTTCTGATCCTGTGGAGAGGGTGAGGCTCAACAGACTGTTCAGGTGCAGGGTCTGTTTGTTCTGTAGTTCACTCATGACACATATAGGGAAACAATGTAATCCAATTGCTGCCATGCTTTTGGCTTTGGGGGGAGCTGTTTACCCATTCTACATGTGATATCTCCTGGTATGATGATGGGGCCTTTCGTCAGCGGTAGGTGGGTATGTATATATGGGCCTGTCTGACAGGATGTCGGCATTGTCAGTCAGGTACAGTTGGCTCTGACTCAGAACATATATGAGTGTACATTGCTATTTACGACATAGCTGAAGGAGGTGTCGTGTTTCAGTCTGGACTCTTTCGCAGCTACTCTTTACAAAACACTGACAAACCTGAGCACTAAACCCCTGTTATACTCTTTTACACACTTAACACCCTACTGATCCTTTGTGATCAGTCAACAGAGTATGTCATCATAATATCCTGGCATGTCCAGGGGTCGGTTTCGTGTGTACTCTCCAGTCTAGCTGGTGAATATTAGAATTTTGACATAATGTCACAACTGCCTTATGTACACCAACAACCCCCTCCTCCTCCCAACAAACTCAGATATATGTGAGAGATGCAACTATAAAGACATACAGGAGGCTGAGCTCTCTCGACCCATGACTGGCACAGTCTATCAGGTGGTGAAGGTAACCACACACACCACAAATCCAGTCTCACATAGACCTATTGTGACAGCAATCAAACTACATTATCACACATAAACATACTCGGAGGCTCTAAATAAACTCTGCCTAAGCAGCAGAGACCTCCAAAGCAGACACACAAACAACTGCTACTCTACTACAATACCCACATATCACATAGTTCACAAAGTCAGTGTGCCACACAGTCACTGCCCTTAGGGCTAAACAACACACCTAATACACTTGTAATAGGTGACACTTATTGTCAGACAAACTGACATCCCACTCACCAGGCTGAACAAGGGGATGGTCACTTTGAGCTGTCTGTCTGGTGTCAGGATCCACCACATAACACATGCACTCAGGTCACTCCAAAGCAAGTACAGAAATGGCTCCATCATTGTCCATGCTGGTGCGAATAACCTCAGACATTCCTCCCTGGACTACATGACATGATACATAGAGGAACTCTCTGATCATGTAGCCCAGGCCAGTATGACCCTGACCTTGTGTAGCATCTTACACTCACCAAGAATGATGTCAGAGTATACAGACAAAATTATCACTTTTAACAGCTGGCTAACATATTGGTGTCATTCAAAGGGGATCCAGTGTCTGTCAGCCTGGGTTGACATGCTCGACATGCCACGTAGCTTCGCTATGGACAGCTTTCACCTGTCACCCTTGGACTTTCGAATACTGGCTAAGGCTCTTGCCACCCCCATAGTGCCTTTCTTAAGTGAGGCTCAAAAGACAAACCCAGATCCATAGACATTACAGGGTAGAAGAAACTAAGGGTAATGCTGCTCAACACCAGATGTGTTACCCTCAAAATGCGCACACTCAGCACTCTGCTCAGTATGGAGAATATCAATATCTGTGCAGTAACAGACCCCTGGTTCAGGCTCCCAAATGCACACCAGCACTACCAGGATATACTTCATACCATACTTTCTGACCACAAGACTCAGAACGGCCAACACAAATAGGGGGAGTATCCATATACATCACAGATACACACACCTCCAGGTTAGTAGTACTGCACAAAGCATCGCAGACCATACATGTGCAACTAACAGTGTGCATAACTGACTTAAAGTTCATAGCCTGCTACAGATCACCCTCCCAAACTCAGGAACCACACTCAGCTTTCCTGGGAACACTGGAGAATATGAAAGTCTCCCCAAACACCATTATATTGGGTGACTTCAAACACCCAAACATTGACTGGGGATACTACTGAAGCCCTAACAACCTCACCCAACAGTTGCTACTATTTGTAAACTCAAATGCTATGGCACAACCGGTCACAACACCCACAAGAGGGGAAAAGATATTGGACCTGATCATCACCAACATGGGGACTCTATGTTCCACACCAGAGGTATACCCCTCATTGGTAAGGTCAGACCATACATTTATCTCACTGGACATCCATATCCTGTCCCCACACCCATCGTAGGTAATCTTGGTGAAATTCTCAAAAGCAAACGTCACACTTCTCCAAACCAAGGTGGTATCCTTCAAAGACCTTGGGACAGTGGTAAATATGACTCAGACCGCTGAATCCTTTACAAACGCATTCTATGGACACCTAGTGGACTGCATGGATTGTGCTATCCCAAATAACAACAAGACTCACTCCTCCAATGGCAGGGGACCTGTCTGGTGGACCCCGGCCATTAATAAGCTATACAATGAAAGGAGGAGGCTACTACATGATAGAGCACAATCCCAGACAGGGAAGGCATCTGTGATCTGTACTAGCAGAAAGCTACAATCACTCATGTATTCATCTAAGGCCTGCTTCTAATGGACAATTGCACCAGACACTTAGGACAATAACAAGGCCTTCTTTAGTTATGTCAGGAACCTGGGTGGACACTCACTGATATGCTGTGAGTTACTGCATACTGACTAAACATACCCTGAACCCACAGACATTGCTAACATCCTGGCAAACAGGTTTAGTGCAGATGTCTCCCCACCATCCCCCCTAAGGAGCAACTGTCCATCCCAACAGAGTGTAACCTCCCTGACATCACAAATGAACAGGTGAGTGCTGCCCTCCCCAAAGCAGACAACACAGCATCAATGGGACCAGACGGTGTTCCGGCCTGCATCTTACACAAGCTTCATGACGAATGTAACCCTCACATCACGTCACTGTTCAATATCAGAGTTACTACAGGATATGTACCCAAGGAATGGCATACAGTGACAGTGGTCCCACTCCACAGAGGTGGTGCAACAACAGACTCCAGACAATATCACCCTATAAGCCTAACTAGCCTGTTCTGAAAAGCTATGGAGCGTATTGTCATGGAACCCATACACATAGACATTGGGAACCTACAGACACTTGGTCCTACACATTTCAGCTTTGTTGTGGGTAGATCTTGCCTCTTGAACCTGTTTGTATTCTTTAAACAGTTGCCAGGTCCATAGACATAGGGAAGGTTGTCCACACAGCTTACCTGGACCTTGCAAAACCCTTCAACACAATACCCCACTCGGCCATTATACATAGGCTCACCAGCGTCAATATCGACACATATCTCACAGGATGGATTACTAACTGGATCAGGGATAGCACACACATGGTCAGTATTGCAGGTGCCATGTCTGACTATACACCAATTACACATGGCATCCCACAAGGCTCAGTCCCGGGACCTCTCTTGTTCAGTATATATTTCTCTGATGTACAGGCTAACACAGGAGGAATATGGCTGACCATGTTCACAGATTACTGCAAACTGGGTGCCATAATCAACTCTCCAGCTGGCACATGCATACTCAAACAGGGTCTCACAGAGATGGATGACTGGTGCCAGAGACATGGCCTACAGCTAAATGCCAGTAGATGCATAGTCATCCCCTTTGGGAATAACAACATGACCACACATTACCACATAGGTGGTAATCCATTACGTATGGTAGGAGTTGTTAGGGGTTTGGGGACACGACTTATTCATACTCTCGCCTTTGACAATCATGTTGCCAAAGTGGTTAGACAGACTTTCTATATAGCCCACCTTACCCCATATGGTTTCACATCTAGATCAAGTGAGGTCATTGTGCCCCTATACTCATCACGCCCATGCTTGGTTACAATGCTCCATTTGGGATGTACCTTACCTGACACCTGCAGCAACTGTAATGGCCACAAAAGTTCCTCAACAAGCAGATCTAGGGACTCACACAGATGCCCTGCACAATTCGGACACAGTAACTCCAGCTCTACTCAGTCGCTTACCACCTACTCGGATGTGATGTGTGCCTGTTGTTTAAGGAAATGTCCAACCCAGAATTAATGGACATGCTCCACCTCAGGATATCCAAATCCCTTGGAGCTACACACTCCAGGGACATAAACCTCAGCACAGATGTTAATAGGACATGCTGGAGGGACAGATTCTTATCCCAGAGGCTCCACTCACCCCGGAATGTAATCCTGGTTTCACATAGGCAGAGCCACCCACTGACCACCTACAGGTGACATCTTGAGAAGTGGATGGGTGATCGTATGTTTACCCCTGGGATATCTTCTGTGTCCCTGCTATACAGAGGCACAATAGATTAAATGTAAATGGGCTGTCTTGTGTGACCTACTCTTCACAGGCACAGTGTACTAATCTGACAGGGTTGTGAAAGCCAAACACACTCTGGCTAGGCTTGTACATGCCCTAGGGCAGATAGCCTAGTATCAACCTCTGAACCTATGATAATGTTCGGGATGCACAATGTTTATTGATGATATTGATTGCAAGTTTTTATCGTCTTTGCTTTCCCACTTTCTATGAACAATGCAGGTTTTTATCATCTTTGCTTTCCCACTTTCTATGAACAACTTAGGAATCTGCAGAACATATTTGATTATGACAGGGTTCTACTATATTATATATGTGTCTGTTGTCATATAACTGTGTGCACAGGGCGGATTGCTGAATAGTGAGTGGTTCCTGGGTTAACACATGCAACTGCCGGATATGTGTGGCCCACTGCTGTACTCAGACATGGTGTAAGTCTGTGAGCATGCCCAGTTCGGATGTTCAGTGTTTTGTTGCCTGACATTTGTCTCATTTATTCAAGTGTGTGAGCATGCCCAGTGTGACCTTTCAGTATGTTGCTGTCTGAGGTCCACTACATTTGTTGATGTGTGTGAACATGACCAATATTAACATTTATACTTTGTGTGCTGAAAGTCAGGTTCTATTCTTACTGCAGGGCTCACCTTTGTGTCATAACTCAACAGGGATTATGCTGTGCTTGCAGGGTTGCATAGACTTATCAACATTTCTTCATACAGACTGACCACTGCAATACTGTCATGGTTTAGTAGTTCAGTACTATGACTGTAGTGCATAGTATCCTGGGTTCGAGGCCCATCACTGCTTTATATTTTCATACTGATAAGAACAGACTGCATAAGGGCCAGTAGATCAAATACGAGCATGTTGGCTTTTGTTCAGCTATGCCCTACTTAGACCAAGCTTGTCTGACATTGCTCAATATTAAGCAACATTGCTGGACATAACCCAATATTACTCAACATTGACCACAGTTGTGCTAGTTGGTTTGTGTGATTTTGTTTACATATACTACATGGTGGTAAATGCTGTTTAGCACTGCTTTATATTGCTTAACACATGGCAATCATGCCTCAGGTGGTACTGCAGGGCTGCCTATGTCGAATGCACATACTACACTCCCTATATATGTTTGAAAACAGGTAGAGTCAAGTTAGGCATCCCTTTTACTATAATTATGAGTCAGAGAGAGGTATCATTTCCAGAGTTCCTACTGAGCCAGTGTATGTGCTATACATTGCCTCTTTGCCAAGGCCAAAGCATACTGGGCATGCCTCCTTCTGCCTACTGGGGCAGGCTCAGGTTGTTCCTCCTCCGAGTCACACTCTGCCTGTGATGGCCTTGGCAATGGTGGGGGGCTGTTTGGCCCGGGCATATGCGGTCCTACTGCAGCTGTTTTCACAGGATCATATTATATAGCATAGCACATACCATGACAATTTGGGTACATGTAGTTGGTGAGTAATGCAAGGCTCCACCAGATGTGTCCAGGCACCGGAACCGTGACTTGACCAGCCCAAACACATGCTCGATTACATTTTGTGTTTGTGCATGTGCCTCTTTTTGGCTTTCCTGTTCAGGTGTGTGTGCATTTTTGATGGGTGTCATCAGCCACGGCTCCAGTGCATAGCCAGCATCTCCCACTAGGTGACCATGTGGGATGTCCCCATTGGCAAATGTCTGGTACAGCTGCGTCAGATGCCAGATATGGGAATCATGGTAGCTTCCAGGGCAGCCAGTACACACATTCAGTATTATGCCCTGGGCATCACACATGACCTGGCAGTTGATGGAGGGGAAGCCCTTGTGGTTGAAGTAGACCCTATCCCGCTCACCGGCTGGTGCTTTGATGCATATGTGCGTGCAGTTTATTGCACCCACTACCTCATGGTATTCAGCTATTTGCTGGAAGAGATGCATATTGCTGGCCAATAACTCATGGGAATTGGGGAAATATACATGATCACCGACCTGTGCTGACATGGCATCCAGGAACTGGTGCAGTACCCTGGATGCTGATGCCTGTGATATCCCCATCATATCACCAGTTGGTCTCTGGAAGGTACCTGTTGCTAATATTCTTAGGCCAACACATACCTTGGTTTCCACTGGGATGGGTTCCCCTCTGTTGGTTCTGTGTGTGAGGCATGGCCTGCACAGCTCAACAATTTGCAGCAAGAGGTCTCTGTCCACTCTATAGTGCTCCACTATCTCCAGCTCATGTAGCCTTTGGTAGGTTACCTTGGGCCTGTACACTCTTCTCCGTCTCCTCACTGTGGGTTGTCCAGCAGCATTTGCATTGTCACCACCCTCAGCATGTTGCATATGTTGCCTTATAACAGCAATGGTAGCCCCTAACATTTCTTCATCTCAGTAAAGATTTTTCAGTTTTCACTTCTATTAGCTTACTGCAGTGTTGCAGTGTCTCTTGAGAGAAACATAATGGACTGTTGTTTGCAGAGTTTTAAGTGCTGGGCTGGGCTGGGCTAGCGACTGCCTGTGTAATTGCCTGATTCTGATTGTTTTCACCTGCTAGCTCTGCTAGTAATCCCTGCTAACTTCCTACTATTTGTTGTGCTTCCTTTTTCCTTTCTATTTCCTCGAGGGGGCAGCACTGCACACACAAGTGCAAACGCGCGCACAGCAACTCACACGCGCGCGCACATGCTTACACAGACTAAAACTTGCTTATTCTTGTTAAAACGCATGCACACCGGCACAAACACGCTTACAACTATTTCAACAGCCTTATAAATGCTTACTCCAGCTTAAACGTGTGCACACACGCTTACATGCGCACACACAGTCTTACTCGGGTTTACAGGCGCACACCCGCGTGCATACACGCTCAGCAAGAAACATTAGTGTTATCCACGGCATACACCTTCGATTTCTTGCCTTTACCTAGCCTACCTGTTGACACACCTCTTTCAATGATGTGTAAATGACAGCTGACACATGCCACTCTGCTCCAATGAGCTTCACTTCTTTCATACATACCCACCTCGTGATGTCACCTATCTTCTACTCTGTTACTCCCCTTATCCTACTCCTACACTCCACTGACTGTGCTCATTTGCTATGTAAACTTGCGATTCACTATCCTAACCCTCATTTGCATAGGATTGCCTACTAATGCTTGGTTACATCTCTTAGACTAAGCTTCCCCCCTTAGAAAACTGTACTCGGTGTCCATGTTGTCTTCAGCCTGCCATTCTCTTGCATTGTAAATTCATATTAGCAATAAAATCCACATTTGTGGATCTTAATTATTGCATGCTGCTGCGCTACGCTTAAACCCTGGAGATCGTAATGAAAAATAAAAGTTATTTTATTTTTATTTTGCATCACTGAACGTTGCCAGTGGCCGAATTTTTGGCCATTGGCATGCTTCCTCATGTAAATGCATCCTTTTTTGGAGCTGTCATGGCTCCATTTTGCTATTTGCAGAACTGTACTCAGTTGTCAACTGAGTACATTTCTACAAATAACACTACTCCTACACGGATAGGTTCGGGTTTCCTGGATCGCAAATTTACCTCATTTGCAAACTTTTGCCTGCAATTGAGGTAATTTGCATATCCAAGCCCTGTCCATGTAGGACTCATTTTGAGAGCTCTGTTGCACGCCCCTACCGGCTGTTCCTGGATCGCTCGGAGGACATGTTGGCTGCATGGAGTCTTACTCTACTCTTAGACTCTGTGCAAGCCTTCGTGAATCTGGCCCCTAGTGTTTAGCAGCATAACCTTGAGGTTGTTTTTAGATGGAGTTTTTATGGCTGGAATTTTCTTCTTGAGACTCTGCCTAAAAAGGCACCATGGGGTGGCAAGAGCCTTAGCCAGTAGTCAAAGTCCCAGAGATGTCAGATGACTACCATCTCTGGTAAAGCATTGAGGTCTGTCAATCAGATCAACCCAGGCTGACAGATAATGGATGCCCTTAGAATGGCACCAGAATCTAAGCCAGTTATTGAAGACAATCATTTTCTGTTTCTATTGAGGCATCACCCTAGATGAAGGTAAAATGCTATTTAAGGTTAGGGGCATACCTGCCTGAGACACATAGTCCAAGAGCTCAGTCATGTCTCTCTTCATATAGCCCAGAGGGGTACATCTCAAGTCATTCACACCAACATCGACTATGACAGAGTCATAACAGTACCTGTTGTTGAGAGACTTGAGTACATGTGTGATAGTGTGATATGGCAGATCCTGACAGACAGTTTACCATGGCCTTTTACTTATCCAGCCTGGTAAGAGGGACAGCTGTGTGTCTCATGATGAAATCACCTGTGACTAATATGTTTGGTTTTGCATTTTGCCTTAAGAGCTTGACAGATGAGATGCTGGTGCATGAGCTATTATGTGTACTGTGTTCTACAGAGGAGGTATTATGTGTAGCATGTTGTGTTTGTGTTTGGGATGTTTCTGGTGTTTAGGTATGTTTCTGGTGAGGATCTCCATATATGCAGGCATGTGTGATGTGAGTTTAAGTGGAGTAGGAGCTGAGGTATGCATGCTGACAACCTGCTCATTGTCATATGTACTGAGTGCTGTGTGAAAAAACATGGATTCAAGGTTCTTAGTATAGTTGCATCTGTCACATGTTGAGCTTGTGTCAACTAGGAGTAGACAGCTGTCGATGAACATGAGGCAGTTGCTACACTGCCTCAGGATGCCCATGTAGACCAAGCTGGCTGGATAAACTGTGGGAAATCGTCCATCCATAATGTTAGGTAAATTTATATGTTCAGGAAAAGATGTCACAGTTAGAAATAGCTAGGGGGTGAGAGGTGTGTTGGCACCTATGAGACTAGGCTTAGTGTTCCACTTGACAGTAGAGGAGGGCTACAAAAAACCTCTGGAGGACCACAAGCAAAGTGCTAAGGGAAAATTTAACACGCAAAACATTTTTGCCTATAACTACCAGTGGTAACCACCTCTAAGCGGCAGTGCATGATTAATAAGGGCAAATGTGGGGCTTAAATAAAACAGGAAATAACCCTTTTTACTCAAACTAGCCAATAAGGATGGTGTATCTGAACTCTAGTCCAATCACCCTCAAGTAGATGGGACTCAGACTGCACTATCCTCCACAGGGGTGTAGTGTAGAAGGGCCTTCTCCAACAAAGATGGCTTGAGTTTCATGCTCAGATGTTGCAAAACAGACCCAGAAATAGCAGACCTAGAACTGGGCTATGCTATATCTGAGCTAATACAGT
This sequence comes from Protopterus annectens, assembly GCF_019279795.1. NCBI lineage: Eukaryota > Metazoa > Chordata > Ceratodontiformes > Protopteridae > Protopterus > Protopterus annectens. Next base: position 1,976,251,143 of record NC_056731.1, read on the forward strand.
ACACAGCAAAATGTGGCAAAAAATAGTTCTGACAATTCAAACAGACAGTAGAATGCAAATACAAATTAAAAGTGTAATATAAGAGCAAAAATGGGCACTTATAGATTGTTGGAAGCAACGGGTGCCTCAAATATTTAAATATCTCAGTGAAGAGCTGGTTTTAGTTCTCAAGTGATACCAGTCTAGATTCAGCAAGTGTGAATCTGGCCTATGCTATAAAATGCAGAAGTACTAGAAATTCAACGTGCATAAAATCACAGTCATAACAGCAAAAATAGTTTAAATAAAGGAGCAATTCAGTAGAAAATTGTTCTCAAAGTATAATGTAGGCTTCAAAAATACTTATTTTCAGCTGGTTTTAATGTTTAAATGATGCCCCACAATCTAGATTCAGTCAAGATTCAGCAAGCCTGAATGTAGCCTATGCTATAAAATGCAGTACTACAAATTCAAAGTGCAAAAAATTGCAGTCACAATAGCAAAAACAGTTTAAATAAAGCATCAGTTTAGTAGAATACTCCCAAAAGAGTGTAGACCACAAACCTTCTGAGTGTGAAATAACTGGTCTAGAACCCAAGAGCTTAAACCAGAACAAAGTCACTTAGAATAACAGGCACAATAAGCCTTCACTTGCAATTCCCAGCACAGAAGAGTGTAGGCCACGCTCTCCAGCCACAAGAGTCTAGACCACAAACCTTCTTAATGTAAACTAACTGATTTTGGAGTGCAAATGCTTAATCCAGAACTATGACACTTCAGAATATCAGACACAATACACCTTCAACCAACAATTTCCAGCTTAGAAGGGTGTAGGCTATCCTCTCCTACCACAAGAGTTTAGACCACAAATCTTCCTAATGTAAAATGACTGGTTTGGAACCTAAGTGCTTTAACCAGAACAAAGACACTTAGAATAATAGGCACAATAAGCCTTCACCCACAATTCCCAGCTTCAAAGGGTGTAGGCCACACTCTCCTGCCACAATAATCTAGACCAAAAATCTTCCTAATATAAAATAACTGGTTTGTAGCCCACGTGCTTAATGCTTTCAGAATAACAGACACAATAAGCCTTCAACCAGCAGTTCCTAGCTTAGAAGGGTATAGGCTATCATCTCCAGCCACAAGAGTTTAAATCACAAATCTTCCTAATGTAAAATAACTGGTTTGGAACCCAAGTGCTTAAACTGGAACAAAGACACTTACCAGGATAGGACACTTGCCATGATAGGGCCATGTTTTGGCACTACCATTAGGGGAAAGGGCCTTCACTAAACTCAGACCAGCAACATGGAATCAATTACCCAGAGAAATTCATTCTCAGACAACACTGGATGGTTTTCAGGCTAATTTGAAGGAATATATATTAGAACAAACTGCCTGCAATTGCTTTTGTGATGCTGGATAAATGGCTGAAGGTCTGCAGACTTGCTATAACTGTAATTTTTAGAAGTTCTACATGAAGGTATCATTGCACTAAGACAACTCTACCCTAAAAAGGGGCTGATATTTACATTTCAGTTGTATTCAAATTCTACTCTAAAGCAGTTTGATTTTCTGGAGAAGGAGTATGCTTTACCCAAAACAGGCATTATTTATTATCACCGATGTTTATAAATGCTACAATCCATAATGGATCCATGCCACACCAGTCTAAATCCTACTACGCCTCTCATCAACTTATAGGAGGAGAAAATACTGCACTTAGATGTTAATAACATGACCATATCTAATGTCTAAGTCATTATAAACTCTCTGTATTATGATTTACCAAGGGACTTTCAGCACAGGTACTACAGCTCCTGCATTCGGGTCTATATCAGTTCATCGAATGGCTATTCAGCAAATACCCATTTGTTGAACACCTATTTATCAAAATCACTCTTCAGCGAATGGCGGATTTTTACTAGGGCCAACCAACAGTTGGCTACCATCTGGAATTTGCCCTTTTCCCCATTGTAGTGCAATCTCAGAGTTGGTATTTTCAGTTAGGGAGGGTGTGAGAGGCATAGCCTCCCACCTTGACAGGTTTTAAATTTTGTGGGGTTTTTTTTGCAGGTGCTCTGTTGGACAACCGCTGGATTGCCCTAGTGAAAATCTGCCATTCTATGAAGACCGGCTTTGACAAATAGGTGTTTGACGAATGGGTATTCACTGAATAGCCATTTGATGAACTGATATGGACCCCTGCATTCATATTCCAAAGTGACTATTTAGCAAAAATGCACCCATTGGTTATTCCTAACCCCAGATTTCTTAACTATCTGGAACTCTGGCTGTTTTTCCATATGTTGGCTATGTCAAGACCATGGCCTGACTATTGATAAGGGAATGGCCCTTTTTGCAAAACGTTGGTCCTCCTTTTGGGAACAAGTAGGCTCCGTAATTCTAGTGGATGTTCAGAATTGATGTGATCATATTCTGTATAGAATGACTACTCAGTCTGAGAAACCCTGTAACATTTTCTAGATAATGATTCTAGTAACAAAAAAAAACTATAATGCAGTGGTGGTGAAATTCCATATCCACAAACAATAGCAAATATCAATGTGTGTATATATATATATATATATATATATATATATATATATATATATATATATATATATATATATATATATATATATATATATATATATAGGAACACTTTATAATCTCGAAATACTGAAATGCTGAATTTCAGTTTCTCGAGACTATAAAGCCAAATGTTGAAAATAGCAAAAGTTCATAATCGCGAATTCGAATATCTAAAATTTGCGGTTATAGACTTATGCTACATTGTTTCTGTGATTGTGTGTTGATGGTGCACGGTGCTGTGTGTGGATCTAGGTGTTATGTCAGGTAAGTGAGTTTTTGTAAGGGTTTTGAGTGGGAGGTAGAGTGTATGTGAGTGTGCTGATATGTTTCATGTGTGTGTGAGGGACTGGAGAATGTGCGTGTGTGAGTTTGCTTTGTTTCTTGTATGTGTGATCTCAAAGTTAGTATATATAAGTAGGGGGTGTGGGGGTGCAGCCCCACATGTGGGAGGTGCAGGGGGGCTTGCCCCCCTGCTTATGTGTGTTTGAGTTGTGTATGTGTGTAGTTTTGTTTTTTACATTGTGATCTGGGTGTTTTGGTGTATGTGGGTGTGTGCGGTTTGTTCGGGTTTTTGAATTTCTCAGTTTTGGGCTTGGGTTTTGTAGTTTCAGTGTTTTGTGGATTTGGTTTCATGGTCTCGAGATACTGAAATTTGATGTTTCAGTATTTTGAGATTATGAAGAGAATCCATATATGTGTATATATATATATATATATATATATATATATATATATATATATATATATATATATATGTTGTTGTCTTTCTGCTTTTCCCGGTTAGGGGTCGCCACAGCGGAACTCCGGTCCACTAATGATTGGCAGTAGATTTTCATGAACGTCGATATGCCAGCATGATGTTCAACCTTCAGCGAAGGCACGCCCATTTACGCATGTCTTTTAAATGCCCACCCAACCGTGGGGAGGACATGCAGACTCCACACAGAAGGCACTCCCCACACTCCAGCCGAGAATCGAATGGGAGAGCCTCTTGCTGTGAGGCAACAACGCTACTGCTGCACTATACATATATATATATATATATATATATATATATATATATATATATATATATATATATACACATATATATACACACACATATATATACACACACACACACACACACACACACACACACACACACATATATATATATATATATATATATATATATATATATACAGAGCAGCACAACAAATAGCCAAAAAGTAGACTAAAATAACGTTTTTCTATACTATGTGGGCAGAGATTACCACACACATAATTAATGAATGAATTAGTGTAATACCCATAATGTAATGCTGGGTATGACTATTTTATGCAGCCACCTCGTTTTCTATACTCCATTAAGTACATTAGACTTGGGTTAATAAACATGATTTGTTCACACTAGCCATGCCAGGTTCTCTCTTCGTCTGTTACTTTCACCCCTGTTTCCAAGAGATGTTATTTCTTTCATTCCTTTTATTGGTCAAGCCAACTAGAATATGTCCAGCTTCTCTTCATTCTACACTGCAAGGCAGGTTATTTTGATGTTAAATGTTATCTATTAAGCTGAAATAAGAAATTGATTATACAAGGTCATGTTGTTGATCTATAGATAGATTAAAACTTTAAAGAGTATTTTAATTCTGTATGTAAACTGCTTTATAAAGATGTTCGCCCAGTAAATACTGCAGATATTTTACATATTTCCATATTGCTTCAAATATTATTTTTGTTGTTGTTTCTTGCTACCCTTTTTCTATGTCTATTCACTTTTGATATGCATTTTTGTTAGTGTATGATGCATAACATATTTTTGCTTTTGTTATATATTTTTTGTATTATATACTTTCTGCCTGTGTAGCCCAGGTTGAAGTTGAAAAGGGTCAGTTGATGATTTCACCTATGTGTATACCTCATCTCAAAATAAATAAATAAATAAACAAATAAATACATAAAAGCTCTACAATGTAATGCTTGACGTTAGGATCTTATGTTTCTTAGGTTCTTATGGACAGGTGAGGTGAAACTGTGCATTAAAGGTTATCAATGGCTTCTAGAAGTGGATTTTTGAGGTTGAATGGTAACCATACATTTCAACTTCTTAGTGCAAGAAATCTGGACAAAGCCTGACAAAATGGGAAGTGGGAGGGACAAAGGCCCAAATATAGGGACACATTTTAAATATTGCTCTTATAAGCTTAGATAGTTACTAGAGTAAAAGGGTTTGTGTCAACATTCATTTTCTGAGGGATATGAAGTTTGAAACTCAAATGTATGTCATTATTTAGTGACTTCAGTCCTGCAATCATCCCAGTGATTTGCCAGAAAATCACAAATTTTATGAAGAATAGACCAAAAATATGAGGCAAAAATCTGGACATTTGAGAGGTAAGGTGATAACCATTTTTGAGGTAGAGATTTCAGTCAGTGGTGGAAACGTTGTTAGATTTTGGTGAGTTTTTTGTCTGAAGTAAGTAGTTAATAAGTAGTAGTTCATGGACTTATGGGTAGAAGTGTTTAGGCAAATAGGGGTCAGAGTGTTTTGTGCAAGGAGTGGACAAATCTTTGTTCAAGGGGGCAGGAGAGTCTGGTGCAGACACTAGTGAAGTGATTTCTGGAAGGTGGGATAGGAGTTTTTGCAGTAGGTTGATATTTGTGTGCATGTATAAAGAATGGGGCTTGACATAATGGCTAAGGTGTTTGCTTCACAGACGCAAGGTACTGCATTTAATCCTCATGAAAAGGAAATTGTCTAGGCTTAAAATGTCCCACAAGGGCAGTTAGCCTAGTACTTAACTATGTAGCTGAGAGAAGTGAAGAATTTTATGCATGTAGGATCATGGCTGGCCATGTGCATGGCTTCAGTATAAATTTATATGAATATCTGAGTTTGTGGTATATGATGTTTTTAGTTTTTGGGTGGATGGGCTGAATATTTGAATAGGAGTGTTTGGTACAGAGTCTTTGAAAGGTATCTGTGGTGAATGTTTGTGTAAGGCAGGTGTTTGTGGCACTCTTTGTCTGTTTTGCAGGGTAAATGTGATGTCAGCATAATTACATAGTTGTAGGTGGGTTGTTCCACCCCTCATTAAATGTATGCACATGCATATCTGTGTGTTTTAGGTTGTGTACATGTGTAAGATACATGTGACTATGTGTATGTGTGGATATCTAAGTGTTTTTAATAGGAAATTCTATCAATTATCAGATTAATTGGCAGATGGGTTTTCTTGGGTAATACATGAGTACGTGTGTGTGTTTGTGTGTGCATATGTGTGTGTGTGTGTGTCTGTGTGTATGTGTGCATGTTTTCCAATGTGTTGGCTATCTGAGAACTGAAGGGATATTTGACATTTCTTATTTTCATAGGAGGACTGAGGCAAAAATGCACTAGGATTTACTGCATGCAGGCCCAGTGGCACAACAGTAAACATCCCTGCCTCATACAGATCAGTTCTTCAGTTCTGCTCTTAACTGATGTATCTCTGTGCAGAGCTTATTCATCCTCCCAGTGAATGCATTTGCTTTTGCTAGGTGATCTGCTTTCCTAATGTTACAGAGAAATGCTGTATGTGAAATAGTAAGCCCCTATATTGTGTTCAGATGTACATGCCATGAGTGATTGCGTGCATCCTGTCATGGATTCATATCCCAGTCAGGATTAGTTCACAGCCTTGTAACCTTTTTGTGTCAGGATAAGATTCCACAACCCTGTAAAACTAAACTAGACTAGGTGATTTATTGTGAATGAATGCATGAATGCAAGCAAGCATCAACTGTCCCAAAAATGTGGTGCATTTCCCACCAACACATGGTCATTTAGATAAGCATACCTAGGGTAAAACAGGAGTAAGTTTGATGTAATATGACGGGAATTTTCAGACTAAGCAGTGTGAGATATGTTCAGCAAAATAGGTGGCTGAGAGAACATTTGGAGAAAAGCATAGGTCATGAGTGATGACTAAGAAATACTGTTGAAACTGAATTAACAATGGAATTTTTCTTAATGCAGAAAGGGAAGTAGAGAGCAGTAAGGCATCTTTAAGAGGCAGAGTTTGAGTCAGAGGATGCTCTTTATGAATACCTGTAAACATGTGATTGTACTTCTTAAGGCTGATTTGTAAAGCATCTACTGGTGTGTGGCCATGTAAGTCAGTGGTGTGAACTATTGTTTAACATTTTCTGTTTTCATAAAAAACCTCAGGAAAAAAGCTTCAAGATTTGCTGCATACAGGGGCACTGGAGCCAGAGTAAGAAATGCTGCCAGTCAATAACTACATCTCAGCCTCTCTCCATCACATTCATATACATATAGTTCACCCACAGAGACTGACAAGAGGCAATATTAATCAAACAAGTAATTAGATGAATCCTATTGAGCACTGTCACTGATACACCAGAGACTGATTACTTCTTCTCATCTGATAAGCTTTCAACATTCTGGAGTGTCCTTCAGACTAGCCTTTATGAACCCCCATTCAATTAAAAGCAATATTATACCATGACCCCCCATTAATATTCCAAAACGTGCACGCTGATTGGCCAGCGAGCACGTTGTAAATCGACTTATACTAATGGAAAAAGGTCCGGTCGCCCGGACTTTTTCCATTAGTATAAGTCTCTTTTAAAACACTGTCTCGCTATGTTAAAAGAGTTTAACATAGCGACACAGGTTTAAAAAAAGCAACAGAGATCTCCGTTGCTTATTTTAAAGCTGTCTCGCTATGTTAAACCCATTTAACATAGCGAGACAGGTTTAAAAAAAAAAGCAACGGAGAAAGCAAGATCTCCATTGCTTTTTACTGTTTCGCTATGTTAAATGGGTTTAACATAGCGAGACAGCTTTAAAATAAGCAACGGACATCTTCATTGCTTATTTTAAAGCTGTCTCGCATGTTAAACCCATTTAACATAGCGAAACAGTAAAAAGCAACGGAGATCTTGCTTTCTCCGTTGCTTTTGGCCACAGCTCTGATGTACTGCATAGACATGCGCAGTACATCAGAACTGCCACGGATACCAGACAGCTGCGGAAGGGCAGCAAAGAGGCATTATACAATGCCATTATTTAAGAAAAGTAATTATTTCTTTTCTTAAATAATGTCATAGTATAATAGCAATAACCCTTTTCTTAAATAATGTCATAGTATAATAGCAATAACCCACTTCTGGGTGTGGGTAATGCGGGATTTACCCACGGTTGTCTTTGTTTGATCCCTCGGGCGAACAAACCACTCCAACCATGGGTAAATCGCATTACACCCAGCGTCATTATTATATTAAATCCTACCTTATTAATTCAAAAGGTCGATGCTGTCATTCTATATCGTTTTACATAAGACTTCATTTCTTCTAACTCAGCATAGCCAACTTTCATCTACCTTTCTTTTCTTTCTTTTATTTTCCTTTTCTTATTTATCCTGAATATGCTCACAAACTCCCACAATAGGAGAACACACGGCAATAGATCCCTCCATTATTATAATCTAACAATGAGCCCCAGTCCATCAAAAAACATCTCTTAAAACTAAAACCCACTGCCTTATCACCTGACAGTCTCCCTGCTGATTGGTTTACTATCAAAATGTTGAATGTGATTTGTGCGCGTGATCATTTTTTTTTCAAAGTTAATGATCGTAAATCAGAATACTAAATGCTAAAAATACTGAACTGAACAATTAATTTAGTCGAAATAGATGTTTTCTCACACTATGTCACTACTCCTGTGCTTCCATGTCAATCCATTTGACGTTAACAAAAGAATGCCAGGAAGTATATTCATGTTTGCATGTGAATATATAAGCAATTGCTTCAGTATGTACGATTACTGTGTCATATTAATGAGACTGAATGTCCTGGTAGTAGCAGAGACATATAGTAGTAAGAAGGCATATTTTATGTGTTTTTGTTATGCACATGTGCAACATTCTATATTTTGGGAGGAGTAACGATTATGTGACATCCCTGCAATTGACAGCTGCCGTGTTAACCCTTTTCCTACTGTTGTGTGATCTCGGAGTTGGTATCTATAATTTGCAGGGGTTGTGGAGGATGCTGGGGAGCTTGCCCCCTGCAACGTCAACTAAGGTAAGGTAATACTGGATGCTTTAACTCACATAAAAGATTACAGCGAGTAATCAGAATTTTGAACACTAAACACCGAAATATATAATAGCAATTATAACTTGTGATTCGCTTATGTGGTTCAACTTTTTTTTTTCAATAATACAAATTTTATGAAAAGGTCCTTTCAGTATTTCATGCTCACACTAGTTAGGTGCAACATTTTGATAGTAAACCATGCTGATTATCTAAACATGGCTGCCAAGGCTATGGCTTATCCAATTTCCGTACTCATAATCCACTGTCACATAAGCATACATCCCAATACTATGGAAAAACGTTATATCCTACTACTACATAAAGGAGGAAATAACATCTAACTTAGTAACTACATTCCTGTTTCTATACTGTCTTCTTATCTGAAATTCTTGAAAAATGCATTCAATCCCAGCTCTTCCAAAACTTCACCAAAAATAATCCCCCCCCTCCAACATGGCTTCTGCCCATCATTGCACTACTACAACACTACTATATTTGGCTAATACCGTAAATATCAATATGAATGAAGGACAGCTAGTATCTGCCCTCTTTCTAGACCTTTTCAAAGCCTTCAACACAGTCTTCCACCCCATCCTCATGTAAAAACTCTCAACTCTAAGACCGATAAAATCTGTTCCACATAGTTTAACAGCTATCTTGCTAACAGATCATAAGCCGTTAAAATGGCACAAAGACTTCTCCTTTTCCTCCCAGTCTCCACAGGTGTCCAATAATGGTCCATTCCTGATCCCATTCTTTTATAAACTCCAAGATGCCTGCAGATCAGCCAAAATAATTCAGTACGCCGCCGCTTCCACCCTTATATATAGTACCCTAAACCTTATCAACCCATAAAACCACTCAAGAATCCTTCTCATCTGTTGAAGTCTGGCTAACTTAGTCACAATTTTTTTAACCCTTAAAAGAAAATACATATTCCCTTTACCAAGACACCTCTCAGCCCAGAAACTTTCCTTTTATATTCTTTCTGCAAATAGCAGTAAAATACATTGATAATAGCTTACAATTTGACTAGCACATCCAACATACCTTAAAGAAAACTCACCAGAAATTGGATTGCCTTTATAGTTAACATTCCTCATTGACCAAACCAGAAAATAATTTGCTTCTACCCAACTGCTCCCAACATTTCTCTACTCAGCCCCTTTTTTTCAACTAGCTTACAAGTCTCTCAGCTCTCAAATCTCAAACAATGCTATTACAACGTAACGAAGTTTGCAGTAAATTGCACACAAAAATCCAATCACTGCTTAGGGGTTGGAATATCTTACATGTGGCTAGTCATAATTCCATCTATAAAATTACAAACTGTTCATCTCTGTCAACTCTAATACAGCCATACAAACCAAACAGACCCCTTTGCTCAAACCAGATTCTGGTCTTCCACATTACTAAATCCAACAGTACAGCTGGTGATAGTCTGTTCTGAAACTGTCATCAAAACATGGAACACCATACCTCTGTCTCAAAAATAGAATAATATCTCAAACATTTAAACTGAATGTAAAGGCATACCTGTAGAATCTCTGGCTGTACCCCTGTACTAATCTTGTATAAGTACCCCTAGACTAAAGCACAGTTCCACAGTTCTTCCTACCTTCACCTGGAGCCTTCTCATCTCTTTATCACACACCTTCTATGTACTCTCGTCTACTTGCCAGAACTTACTACTAACTCCCTATTCTCCCACTCACCTCATCCTTCTTACATTTGCCTCTAGAATCTTCTTTCCCTCCCAGCTCCTCCTTCTTCTCACTTCCAGTTCTACTCCTTCAATCAGTCAGTCCGTAGACTACCAAACTGGCTGCTCACGAGCAAAAAAAACACATAAAAAGATCTGCTTTTCTGAAACTTTACATCTGTTTTATATTGTTATTATGAAATTTCTTACTGAAGTATATAGTGCTACTAGTCCACTAAATTTTATGGCTGCATACACACACACACACACACACACACACACACACACACACACACACACACACACACACACACACACACACACACACACACACACACACACACACACACACACACACACACACACACACAGACAAGATGGCAGCTGATAGTTCACCAAAGTAAGGCAGCTTAGATGTGTACAGTATGACTTACCAAGTAAGCACATATAGCATAAGGCATACTGTAAAAGGGTAAGCTGCCTTACGTAGATGCACTGTCAGGGGTACACTGTGCTACTTGAGTAACTGGGATTCTGAATAATATCTTGGACTACTTGTCTGCCATTCACTGACACAACAAGGGGAACATAAACGCCTTTGTACTACTGTCACTGTCATCTGTGATTCACTGTAATTCCCAGTCACATATTGTGCATACAGCAGATAATGCCTTTCCACAACTGCACCCTAACTTTGCAATTTCTAGAATCTGGTTATGTCTAACTAGAACACTTACTAGGTGAAGATATGTCAAACAAATAAAGCAAGCAATGCAAACAGATATGTAAAGCTAAAGATTTTGAGAATCACAGAGTACAGTGATCTAATTAGCATCTACATATTATTAGCAAATTAATGAAGTAGAACAGACTGGGATGTTTTAGTATGCATTTCTCATCCATTCGTAAAACCGCTGACCAGCGGGCAGTGATTGAAATCAAAGGTTCCTCAAGTGTAGAACAACTAGATATTCACACAGGTCTGTGAGGCGATAACTGAAAGACATTATTAACTGAAGCAAGGTATTCATTACAAGATGTTTTTTGCAGCTATATATGATGCCAAAAAAGGCAGCATCAAAATAAGTCTGTATTAGAGCTCACCTTAGCCATTACATATGCCTCCAAAGTTCTCACATAAAAAAAAAATCTGAAATGAAGGCAATCAGACCTTACACGGCTACAGAGGTTTACCATGTTTATTTGTTATTTATATACTAGGGGTTTTAATATGTAGAGGTCAATGGAATTATGAACTGCCAGTAATATATATAGCAGAAATTATTTATTAGAATAGGTAGGGATACTTTGTTGTACAAATAATGTTATATAGTACAGAATACTGGGTAAATAGGACATTTAATATGATTTGCCTCTGTAGAACTCATTCAACTTTTAACACATTAAAAAAATGGAACACAAACACCTTGTATAGCATGGTTGTGACTGTAAACTGCTTTGTGCCTGGAAGAGCCAATAGTGATTTGGCTGTAACAGCTGAATATTTTTTTTTTTAATTTTGTCTGGCCTTTTGTTTATGCAACACTGAACATGGTAAATGCATACTACAACTGATAAAACACATAGAAGGAAGAAACAATATTAGGTCTTTCATGTTTATTAAATAAAACATTTTGATTGTCTCACAAATGATGTGTCAGGAAAATACTGACTATGGAAATGTAGTGTTTTCAAATGCATGACCTGACCATCACAACGCAAACACTGAATTGAGCTGCAGTTACATTGGCTATTGCCATCTATAGATACTTTTTTAGCTTTTTGTGAGTCTGGAAGTTTGAGACAAAGATTTACAGTGATGTGGTGCAACACACTAACACTAAACAAGTCACTTAACTACACAATGCTCTTGGGTCTCTCTAAAAACTAACTCCACTGGACTTATGCAGTTAATATTTTTTTTGGGGGGGGGTGTTTGGTGTTCATAATGTGGATACTTTGTGGTGGATTGAGGTTGTGGGCTGGTGGAAGTTATGGTAAATTTTTTCACATTTTGAACTGCTTTAGCAGCAAAGTGCTGCAAGTGGCCAGAATAAATAATGTTTACATTGCCATAATGTTTGCCTTTCCTTCACAGTACTGAGCCCTGATTCCCTGGAGTTAGTTAAATGAGAGAGAATGGTGGGTGTACAAGGAGGCTTGTCCCCAGGAAAAAAAAAACATATTTCATCATTGCAGATGTTTCAGTTTTCAATAATCAGTCATGGAACTAATATCATACTCGGGTGGCGGGCAATGTTGTATTAAAGAATACTATATAGTTAAATTAAAAATAAATTCTTGTCTATAGATATGTGGCACAATAAATCCCATGCAAGTGCCAGATCCTGAAATAAGAGACGGATGTTCTTAGTTAGAGAGTTATTACATACTGAAATGAGAATCTCAAAAACATGGATTATACAACTCTTGAACAGAATGATTACTGAAAATAAATAAATAAATAAATAAGGAAATAACATTGACATGAAAACGAGCAAATACAATAATATAAGATATAAAAGCTGAAGTATCAGATCAAACAGACTTTCCATTGTCACTTCATGTCTTATGAATCCATGAGGCCTTTCACTTAAAACTGCTCTGATGTAAAGAGAAAAATGAAAGTGCATAAAAAAATGCTTTTCAGATTAATTATTTATTGCTCATCTGGTACAAAGGGTTTGTAATGAAGTACATTATTTTTTCTCAGAAGTTGGCATTTCTCCAGAAACGTGATGAATTGTCATGTGATACCAAGTCAGTAAAAATGGGATTCTTATTACACTAGTCCCTTGCACTGTTCACAGTGACACTAGTCCCTTGCACTGTTCACAGTGACACTAGTCCCTTGCACTGTTCACAGTGACTGATAGTTTGAAACACCTTTGTTTCAACCAGTTTGATAAAGTCATTGGGCACAAATGCTTGATACAGTACTGATGAAATGAACAATCATTATAAAATGTTTCAGATGGCAAATAGTCTATTTCTGTGTGACACGGGCTTGTTAATATTGTCAGAGCACCCTGTCAATGATGTATTATTTGAGACAGGGCACATATTTTTCTGGATTTAAAGTAATTAAATTGGCTTAATCCCATAAGGCCACTTTCCTGTGAACTACACATCACTTATTCAGGGCCTTGATTAACCAAAACTCAGCTCAAACAATCACTGAAAGTTATAATACTGTTGCAAAAGAAATAAATGTGACTCATAGTCTTCACATTCAGAGGCTGTCAGAAACATCAAATGGTTGTAAATGATTTATGTAGGACTACAAACAATAGATAGTGGTACAAAGCAGACAGCAATGGAAATGAAGTTGGATTTTCCCCCATAATGTACAATTTCTAAGAACTGCTGTGTGTCATCTGAATCTTTCATTCCACAAGTCAAAATATCTTCGCTTTCAGTAACCTTTAAAACCTTCTTGATTTTTAAACATTTTGCTACATACTCATTATACTATAGTCTTAAATTTCCAAGAAGGTGCTTTTTAAAATTCCTTGCACATCTAGACTGGCAAAAATGAATTATGCTCGAATTCACACACAGTTCTAGCAAAAGACAGCATAGAGGAACTAAAACTTAATTTCAGACTAACATTATAAACTATTATTAAGTAATTTATGCACTTTCATGAAGATGTATATATGCATAAATATCGGTGTGTATCTGTGCCTGCATGTGTGTACATGCATAAATGCATGCACATAAAGTCAGTTACTGAAAGCAATGAAATGTATTCATTAGATAACTAATGGGATCCAACCTACTCTCTTGCATCATCATATAGCTGCATACGCACCAAGATACAATGTAAAAAAAGACATCAAGAGTTCAGAGAAGGTTTTAGACTTAAGATAAGACACCATGTATGGTTGAACTGAATCCCAGGTGTAGTCTTCAAGCAGATGAACTTGAGGACCTTTTGCTGCTCAGATGACACTGGTGGAGAATGTGGACTTGCATGCAAACAGGTTATGCATAAAAGTGAAACCAAGATTGCTCTGTGGGTATGTAGCGGGGAAACAAACATGCATTCCTTGCACACCATCACCACATAGTATGTCTCTTAGGCTTCTCATGTAACTAAAAATCTGATTCTCACCTAAATGTGATGTCCACAGAGTATACAGTCCAGCCTTTGTTCCTATGATGCTTATAGCAACAAATGACTAGCCAAATCATCTGACCTAGCACTGTGATCATTTGTCTTATTAGGAGAAGTGCCAGTTGTGGCATGGCATACATGCAGGCACACATCAAGATGTTTTTAATATGCATCTGAAACATTGCATTTGTGTGCCATTTAAATGCTCAGAGTGGGTATCTATGAGGTGCTTTGTCTGGCTGTAACCCACTTCTGACAATGATCAGTTCCTCAGGCAGACAGCTCCTGCTAGGGTGCTGCTGTCCATGAGAGATTCATTAATGGAAAATGGCATGTTGAGACGTGTTCTTCAACATTCCCACCTTGAAAGGTGAGCAGACTGCACTTCTTCTCTTCTCTCGACTTCTGTGGCTGGATTTCTCAGTGCTTTGGCCACTTCTCACATCAAGATCAGCTGGCTCAAAGTCTGAGTTTCATCCCTCTCTACTATGTAGCCAGAAAGAAATGAGCAAATATGGACTATAAGCACAAGGCTCAAAAGATCATACAGTAGGGGAAAGAAGGCTGGAGTAATTATTCAATTGAAATTGGGAGTAAGAGAGATAGAGAGAGAAAGATGGAAAGAACTGAAATCATTAATGTGCTAAGTTTGAGCAAGACTTTTTATTGACAAATTGCTTGATATTATTTATATTTGTCTGATATTTTGCTGTTGTGGTAAATTGATGTTTTCCAGTTTGCTTTGTGTATCGAGAAAATGTTTGTACTTTAAATCACTCTCAGCACAATTATACAATCACATGCAGTCCTAATGCATGGTACATCATATTTCGCCAGTGGCTACATTATGTCTCAGTATCTTAAACCTCACCAGTTTCCAGCCATGCTTTCCTCACTCCTTACATTCTAGAATTCCAGTGACCTTCTCTATTGTGTCTTGAACTTCTCTAATTTCCCCCTTTGCATTGCTAGTTAAATTATCCTTATCATCATTGTCAGAAATCTTAAGTGCAGATCCTGTTTGGGAGGGATGCATTTCACCATGTATGCCATGGCTTTCTGCACCTGCCAGATTACCATCCCCCACTGTGTTCAACAGATACTTTGGATCAAATTTGTAGAGCCTAATAAGAGGGACTGAAAGTTCAGAACTAGTAGTTTCCATCACAAAGAGAAATTAGTTTGGACACAGCCTGATTTGTCCAGAGACATCACAGCAGAGAGTGGGAGGGGAAATGGCTGGATTGAGTGAAAGCAAGAAATGAGAAAGGGAGTTAGGTATATGTAATGGGAAGGTAAGGGTTAAAGGATAGAAAGGAAGGATGGTGCAGAAAGGAAGTGAAGTAATAGGTAGGGAGGCGTTAGCTGGATTTTATAGAGTAACTGTCAGGGGGATCAAATTCTAGCATGGGCTTGCCTGTCAGTTAGGGGAATCAGATTCTGGCATGGGCTTGCTGATCCCACCCTCCCTGACCTCTGTTTGGTATTATGATGATCTTAAGAAGTTTGTGAGTTTTGTGATATATGTTGTGGGTGCACAAAGGCAGAGAAGTGCTGTGAAGAAACCCTCTTCATTTTCTCCATTCTAGTTTATTTCTGTTTGGGTTGGCATAGTGTGGTTCATTGTTACAGAAGTGGGTGGTATCACACTGCTTCCAATGGGAGGTTGAATTTAGGGGAGCAGATTGATTTAATGCTGTTTTGCGTCAATTGCTGGGTGAAGGTGAGAGGGTAATGCTGCCTACTGTAATTTATGTTGGAACTGATGACATGTGAGTGTTAAAGAATTAATAATTTCTTTTAGTTGTTAATAAATGGTAATCTTATCCATGCAAGGGGGATATGGACAAAGACAATTTAAGCGGAGAAGTCTCAAAGACACACAACTAGCAAATGGGCAAGAATACTTTACTTATATTACCAGAGTTGTGGGGCCATCTTTATGTATACATGCATTTGAGTTTGTTTAATATAGTAACACACAGATCATAACAGATTATTTGAAGCCACAATCCTAGTGTAGAAATTCACAAACATGAAGTAATCACATGACGTACAAAGTCCAGCAGACAACTGAAACAATGACCAAGTTATTAACAGAGGAGAAAAACAAAGGTGGATTAATTTTCAATTAAAAAATACCTTTTTCTTTCACAATGAAATTAACAATTTTCTTTTGGTGAATTTCAGACTTCAAAAATATGTTTTTTTTAATGTTAGACTATTGAAGCATTGCAGATCAGTGCTGTTTTAGGCAGTATGGCATGCATTCCCACAAACTCCTGTGATTCAAACAGTTTTGGCAAACGTTAATTGAACAATGCAAACTTAAACCTCATAGTTCTAAATGAATTTAAATAGACTAGGTTCATGGTTCTAACTGAGATGTTACTGACTCCTTCAGGGAATTTACTCCTGCCTATCTGACAACAAGGAAATGTAGTTCATCAGAACTTCAAAGTCCTGAATCTAACAACTGGAAAACCTCATATTGATTCTAAACAACCATAGTCTCTCTACAATAGTATTATTTGTTTTGAAGGAAGCTAAAATACTTTTGCAGTCAGACAAGATACTTGTTGGTGTAAAAAATGATGCCATTGTGTAGACAGATCATCAGGCACTAGTAAGTGGTCTGCAATAGTCATTTAACAAGTTGCACTTAGCGGCTGTTTCAGTATTTCTGCTGTTTTTCCTGTTATATCTTCATAGCTAGCTGTAAAACATTTCTTGAATGAAATCATTCATACCTCTTCAGCATCTTGTAGCTCCTTTATATGACTTACATTTGCAGACCAAAAGTAACTTTGCTTCTGTTTGGACCATTCACTACAGCACAATTCAAATTACTGTCCCATAAAAATCCTTTCCTTTGTAGCAGCCATTTCATCATAACAGTCACATCAAGTAGAAAGATTTCTGAGTTGTCAGTACTGATGTGAAAACAGCTATACTGTACACTTTCTTTTGGAGACCGAGGTCATTAAGGACAAATCCCTCTTTAGTACCTAAGGTTTATGTACACAGAGCATTCATATATTAACATTACCAGAACTGTAAATACAGTTATACGCTAAGTGGATTATCCCCTGTGGTTTCAAATTTGACACATTTTTGACCATAGAGGTTAGAACTCACTCCAACAAGTTAGTAGCTACTACTGCAGTTTATTTTTATAGAATGGATCAACTAAGAGTCATTTGCAAGGCGGCTACTACTAACTACTACTTTTGGCATCCATTCACATATTTTCCAAATACCATAACTTACATGGAAAGACTGAAAGCCTTGTCACTGTACTCTGTATCCTACAGGCTGCTGAAAGGCAACTTGTGTCTGGTAAACAGAGCAGTCTCTGACTCTGCCCTAATGAAAATGCTGCACATGCACAAATCAAGTGGGCAAGAGTCACTCACTCCAGGGATCTCAAACTAGCATGTGACATTAACAGAACATGCATCTCACAGAGGTTGCTGCTCCTCTGGAATAAACATTCAGTTCACGTGAAGCAGAACTCCTCAATCACCCTATTCAATAGCAACCTAGACAACTGGATGTGAATTCACCCCAGGGTGGCACATATGTCCCTTATGGCCATTAGCCTAGTGACCTCCTATGAACCTATGAACCACAAACCAATATGCATACCAACATCAAACACAGAGCAGGATTTTCAAATGTTCTAGTATGACATGCATTAGACTACCACTAATCATTTGGAGCTGAAGATGTGCAAAACATTGAAATGTATTGTCTCATTTTTTCAAGAATTGATATATCATGCATGTTTTATCAAATAGCTAGACTGCTGGCTATGGATGCTCAAAGGTGTTACTTCCTTCATAGCACTGCTGCTTTTTCTGTGTATACTGACTGCTGCTGCCTAATCTCTGTATACTGACTGCTGCATACTGACTGCTGCTGCCTTATCTGTGTATACTGACTGCTGCAGCTTTATCTGTGTATATTGACCATGTGGTTGGCTAACTCAGACAAAACAAAAATGCTAAACTGTAATTTAAACATGCTTTTTCATTTGGTCCAAGACTGTGCTACCTCTGAATTAATATATTTAGAGATTTATGATGTAGGAGCAAAATCCCCAGACTGGAATGCAAGTTAGGTACAGCCCCATTTCAAATGCATTTTGTTTAAGTATATAATGTGGCACAGTGCTGTGTAATCCTTAATACTAGTAACCATTTATTGTTTTGGTAGTATAACCATGATTCATTCAGCTAGAATCAAACAAGATGATGAAATATTATGAGCCTGAGGATAAGTTGTTTAGTTGTCTTCCTGTCATATTGTTATTATTAAGGATTCTGCAATAATAATCCTTATGATAGACATATTGCAGCAGTGTGGGTATACTAACATTTATATTCAAATAATAGGTTCATCGATGTAGGGCAAAATCTTTTCCTTCAGATTATTGATGTTGCACATCTTAGCACAAGGGAATTATGACTCTGAACAGAAAATGATCCATTTTCTGTGACTAAAGGAGTAAATTTTCTTTCCTTCCACATCCCTTTGCCAGACATATGACTCTGAGTAAGTCACTTAACCAGACAGTTCCAGTGGGCTGAATCTGAAAAAGGTCCAAGTTTATTAACAAACACAAATAAATAAATAAATAAACAAACAAATTAATTATTGGACTGATGAGTATGTTTTGTATAGCTATTACACCACAGTCAGGAAATCTTTCTATCTGGCCCAGTTAACTTCCAGCAGAATATCTTCTAGATCCAAAGAAGTCACCTTACCACTGTACTCTTCCCTTATCAGACACATCATCAAATACACATTACCTTTGACATTTACACATCTGGGCATATCACAACTAGAAAACTCAGTTATTTTTAACCAAAAAAAAAAAAAATAAAATTGAAGGCCTTACATCCTTCAACTATCCTGATAGGCTAGCTCAAGTGCACACGTCTGCTACTTAAGATATGACAGGCACAAACCTATGTGACTTCAATTATTTTGCAAAACCAATGGCTTTACAAATTTCCATGCTAGGGATCTAAATTTGCACTAACAAATAAACAAAACGTGTTAGAGCGATAGGTTCTTAAGTCAGCATAGTCCTTACCTGTGGAATAAGTTACCACTACAGGTCAAAGTACTACTTTGCCTGACTTTATGCCTAGTCTTGATAATGGGGAGAAATAAATTTACACCAGGATTATTAACTATGTCCCTTCTTCATTTGGGAGATGAGTGCTATTAAGTGCTCATAAAATGTGGCAAGAACTTTTAAGTTTATTAGAGTATATGGACAGACCTAATATTGTTCCTATAGTTCTAAGGTTTACGTGATTCTTTACAATTTACCCTGACAGTGTTGTCCTTACCTTCGTAACAGAGAAACGAGTGCTACCATGGGTCCTGTAAGGGGGAAGATCGCTTACCTGAAACGTCGATGTTATGAACTGTCGATGATTTGGTGTCGAAGATGTGAGTGTCGCTGTTCTGAACTGTCGGTGAACTGATAGGAACCCATATATATATATATATATATATATATATATATATATATATATATATATATATATATATAAAGAATAGTATGGGTTTATAATCTGAAAGAGTGAGTTTCTTTATTGCTAAGATTGCCCATAGCATGTACACATTATTCATTAATCTGACACCTATGTTATGTTACATGGTATTTAGGAATTTAAGCATTTTCTTTTGTAATATTTACTGATTGGTCCAGATTTATTGATTACTTTCTTGTCACTTTCAGAGATTCAAAGATTCTTTGACTTTCTAGGACTACATTCTTATCATATCTCTGTATACCACTTCTGAGCATCTAAAGAAGAAACCTGTGCAGATGACTGTTCCCTGCTTTTAATACGACTCCATCTATAGGTCACATATTGTGACTGTAGCGTCACACAACAATGGAGCTGCAATTGCTAGAAAAGATCTGTCTGGAGACATCTGCCTCCAGCTTTATCGTTTGTGTGTGTTTCTGTGTGTGTTCTTGCTCTGATTCTCACTTGATCACTAGATGAAATGTATTCCAAACATGTTGCTGTTGTTTGTCTTCTGGCTTTTCCCGGTAAGAGATCGCCACAGCGGAACTCCGGTCTGCTAATGATTGGCAGTAGATTTTAATGGAACGCCGAGGTGCCAGCTCGACACCCAACCTGCAATGAAGGCACGTCCATTTAAGCACGCATGTCTTTCGAATGCTACCCAACCACGGGGAGGACATGCAGACTCCACACATAAGGCACTCCCAAGCAAAGCCGAGAATCGAACGGGAGAACCTCTTGCTGTTAGGTAACAACGCTACCGCCGTACCACCGCGGCAGACTTCCAAACATGTTATTAGGTAAAAAAAAAAAAAAAGACATTATAGCCGTGGGAAGAGAAGTTCACAATATATCTTAGGGCAAACTGCTGAATGTGGATCCTCCCTCCCTTACAACTGGAAACAATTAGGTTGTTAGGGAATGTTTAATAATTAAAGATCAAGTGCATTTTTTATAATTTCTTTTTTTTTCATGCCTATTCCCTCATTTTCTAAATTGAGCTTTCTTGTTCTAAGATGTCTACTTTTTACTTTATTTACTTCAGTTGACCTATATGAAGTTTAAGAAACTGGTGTTTCAGTTTCTGATGAACAACTTTGTCCACTTACTTCCAGATTCCATATCATCCAACCCCAACATCTGATGATGTGGTACATGGGACAAACAGTTTGCAGTGGGTCTGTATATTTTCTTCAGTCTGCAGCAGATATTATTGCAAATAACCAGAATGCACCAAAATAAGTTACCTGGTCAGGAAATAAATCCAAAAATAAATAGTTATATTCAAGTGGAATATAACAAAAGTAGGATGGAACATGAAATATTATTGTAATTGTATAATGCTTGGCATACAGTGTAATAAAAGAGATATAAAACTTATAAATCATTGTCTACCAATGCATTGATTGATCATTTTTAGGGAGAAAACTATGGATGAATGAATCACGTCAGTGATATCCCTACTGTATAGTGAGTTTGCATATTATACCACCAAGAGGTTAGTGTAGGAAAGAAAACATTTGCCCTAGGATTCATTAAGCTAAAATTCCTTGTCTGAATAGTGGCATGGCCCTAACATGGAGTTTGGAGCCTGTGCGATTCAGTAAACCAGGCTGGGGGCATGCATGAGCTTGGCTGCACTATTCTAGCATGGACACCACTGAATAATATTAATTACCTCATTTGCTGGTGAAAACCATGCAAATGAAGTAAATTAGTGATTCAGTAAGCAGGCAGGCATCCATGCCAGAATAGTGTCTGCTGCAGAAATGTATTCGGCTACTAACAAAATACATTTTGGCAAAAATCAAAACGGGGGCATGACATCTCAAAGTAAAGCATGTGTTATAATCATTAGGCATGCCAATGGCCAAAAATATGGCCATTGGCATGGAATATAGTGTCAAAATTATAAAAATAAAATTGTATTTTTTTTTGGCCAATTTGGCCGTTTAAGTGTAGCGCAGTGGCACGTAAGCGAGATAGTGCAGAACATTTCTAAAAAATGTGAAAAGACAATTATAAGTGAAATCTGCATTTTACCATTATAGTGGGGAGCATGCAGAACCAAAACAATAACAGGGAACAGTGGTTGCTAAGGAGAAAGGCTGCGGTGTAGTGGTGTAACAACGGACTAAGGCAGTGGGGTATGCAAATGAGTGAAATTTACTGAATCGCAAAGTGGGAGACTGTGTCTGAATGCATCTAACTGTGTACGAGCTATAATTCTGCATTGCAAGCAGGAGAAGCAACTGACATGAAAAAGGGTTGTGTCATGTTTGTTGTAAACACATTGGAGCTCCACGGCTATCATTTGAGCTTAGCTAAGTACAGCTAAGCAAGGGGGTGTATCTGCAGCTGTATTTATTTCTTCCATGAAATGAGGAGCATGTTCACATCCAGGGGAGGGCCATTACTGCTCAAAAGTGTTTACTTTAGCTAAATGGGTTTGCGAGGTGTGCGCTGGGTCTTAAACATAACAAAAAAAAAAGAACTCAGAAACAGCAGAACTGTTTACATTTGAGCAGTGAGTTTGCACAGTTTGCCACAGGGCTTAAAAGGGTTGGAAATGAGGAGGGTGAAAAGAAAAAGAGAAATAGCAGAATAAAAGCAATCAAGTACAAATAGAGCTGGCAGGTGGAATGTATCATAGTCAGCCAATCATACAGGCAGCATCTGCAGCACAGCAGTATAAACTGTGTAAATACCTTTCAGTCTGTTATTCCCACAAACTCTGCACCATTGGTGTACACACTCAGGGGAATTTTACCCAACAAAATGTTAGGGGCTGCTGTCACTTTGATGCATCAGTATGTGATAGAGGCTGAGGGCAGTGAGGAGGATAATGCTGACAACCATCCTAGACTGAGGAGGAGGAGAAGAGTGTTCAGACCCAGGGTAATCTACCAGGGTCTACATGATCTGGAGATGGTAGAGTGCTACAAGATGGACAGGGACATACTTCAGCAAGTCATTGAGCTGTGCCAGCT
The DNA here is from genome assembly GCF_019279795.1 of Protopterus annectens. Taxonomy (NCBI): domain Eukaryota; kingdom Metazoa; phylum Chordata; order Ceratodontiformes; family Protopteridae; genus Protopterus; species Protopterus annectens. The sequence goes on from NC_056731.1 coordinate 1,976,274,183, forward strand.
TCACCTCAGACTCAGAGCCAACAGAGGGGAACCCATCCCAGTGGATACCAAGGTATGTGTAGCCTTAAGAATACTAGCTACAGGTACTTTCCAAAGAGCTACTGGGGACATCATGGGGATCTCACAGGCATCTACATCCTGGGTACTCCACCAGTTTCTGGATGCCATGCTACCACATGCCAGTGAGCACATTTACTTCCCCAGCACCCGTGAGGAGTGGACCAGCAATATGCACCTCTTCCACCATGAAGCAGACTACCCAGATGTACTGGGTGCCGTACACTGCATGCACATCCACATCAAAGCACCACCCGATGAGCAGGGTAGGGTCTACATAAACCGCAAGGGATTCAACTCCATCAACTGCCAGGTCATGTGCAATTCCCAGGCCATTATCATGAATATGTGTGCTGTCAACCCTGGAAGCTATCACGACTTCCACATCTGGCATTCCTCACAGCTGTAGCAGGGATTTGCCAGTGGGGACATCCCGTATGGCCATCTGGTGGGGGATGCTGGCTATGCACTCGAGCCATGGATAATGACACCCATCAGAAATGCACAAACACCCACTCAAGAATGTCATAATGAGGCACACGCACAAACCAGGATCATTATAGAGTGTGTGTTAGGGATGCTTAAGTCACGGTTCTGCTGCCTTGACATATCTGGTAGAGCCTTGAAGTAGTCTCCAGCCACATGTGCACACATGTTCATAGTATGTGCTATGCTACACAATATGATCCTATGGAAACAGCTGCAGCAGGAACAGCACAGGAAAGGACCACACAGCCCCCCACCATTGCCAAGGTCCGCACAGGCACAGAGGGACTTGGAGGAGGAACTCCCTGAGCCAGCTCCTGTAGGCAGGCAGAGGCACTCCCAGTATACCCTGGCCATAGCAAAGAGGCAGCGCATAGCGCACACACTGACACTGTAGGAACACAGGTACTGACACCTCTCTCTGACTGAGACACCCAGTAAAATGGATGGCACACACATCACACTACCTGTAACTTACCATGTATAGGCAGTGTGCTGCGTGAATCTGACATAGCAGCCCTCAAACACCATCCACACAACTGCTGCAGACACAAGGTAAGTCAGTCTTCTTAACAATAAATTAATGTATTAGTATGTTCTGGTAGCATATCTATGGTATTGCTGGATGCATGCAAGGGAATGGGGTGGCCTACTGGGATAGCAGCAGCCAACTGACAGCTATGTGGGACACCAGGAAATATTTGCCCAATACTGGTCCCCAACACTATACAGTAGTACCCTAGGTGACAAATCCCACTGCAGTATATGTGGGGGTGCCAACTAAATGGGGGGGGGTCATAGGTCATAGGCATGGATGTCAGTGTGAGGGTCCCTTACCCACCCCTCAGCCTCATCCAGTAAGTCAGCTGTAGAAAACTATAAAACAATGTCTGACAAAGGCCCACAAATGGTAACAATGATGAAATACCCCCCTACAGACTTACACAGTGATAGCACAGCAGGTCGTGCAGTTGCAGTAAAGGCTCTGAAGGATAAGAAGTCTGAAACCCAAATGTATGCCATTACAATATGACCTGTGGTCTTTAGTGATATGCCTCTAGTCCCCAAGACAGGGCACAATAGTATGCAAATATCAGCAGTCTGTGCAAATGTGTACAGTTGACAGGTGCACCCCCCCCCCATATTCCCTTAAAAATGCAGTAACATGTATGTTTGCAGGGAAATAGCAGGAGAGCACACATTGCCAGGGTTATTGCATGTCCACAGTATGTAGGGGTCTATGAGCTATGTATATATGTGGTAAATACTGTCAGGATTTAGCCAGCACTTACTCCCAGCTGTTGTGTTGTAGTGGCCTAGTACAGTGCTGTCTTTGACAGGGCCATGTTCAGAGAACTGCAGTGCCAACTATTATGCGTGTCAGCTACACCTACGGTAGGAGATGCACACACTGTCCAGATGTCAATATCTGTTAATGCAGGAAAGCTGTACAGGTCATGGACAGGGGGCCACACATATGGACAGTACACAGCTTGGAGTAACCTACACAGTGCCTACCATATCTCTCAACTGTAGAGACCTATTGCAGAATGTACAGAGGTTTGCATCATAATTGTGGTCTGTATAACATGAAATACTGGTTGCCTGGCAATTCATTGGCAAATCACGCAAGACTAAGTTCAGAAAATAATGACAGATTGTAGTTTCAGACTGCAAACCCTGAGAAACATGCATGCTAATGCAAAACCTGTTACTGAATCACCTTTCTAAGTTTGTAAGGCCAATACTTAAAAATTGTCCTTACATTTAGGGCTCCATCCCCCAGTCACTTATCACTTTGTCTAAATGTCTGGCTCTCAGAAATTGAGGTACCTGAAGGTCAGTGTATTGCCAGTCTGTAAAAGGCTGCCACCATTCTGTGTCAGCACTGACAACATGTCAGTGGCTAACACCCATACCCCTGGAATGACACAGGTTTTACAGAAGGAGCACAAGTATGCCTTGTATATCTGTTCTGCTTGTCTTAACATTGCATTTACCTGCCAACTATTTGCCAATCAAGAAAGGGTCATGTCAAAAAAGCAATGGCAGACAGCGAGGAAGCAGACATCAAACCCATAAGAGCAAACAAGCAATTACCAAACTGGTCTCCCAACTGTCTATGTTTGGCAGAATACAATTAACACTTTATCCTCATCCCCATGTGTGGGCCTTTGTCTGTCTGTCATATTTTGGCCTGTGTAGATGTAAGCCTGTGATGGTATGACAGCTAGGCCCACATGTAGCCTCATAATAACATATAGCAACACAAACCATCTAAGGGCCACAGCAAATGGAGTGATGCAGTGATGGACAACCTGCTAAATAGGTACACTCAGAGGTGGGAAGTCCACAACCCTGTGTGCGAGGTAATGGCATGTACTCCGCCCACATCAGAATTACAAATATATAACAGCAGCCACTGTGGCCAAAGCCTATGACTGGACTACAGAAGGACAAAAGACACTCATAAGGGGAAGGGGAACCACTGGCCAGACAAACAGAGGATGTGCACACCAGAACATATTGTGCAGTAACATAGGTGCCATGCAGTGTAAGGGGTCAGTAAATATCACCTGCAAATACACAACACATACCCATGTAAATGGAAGTCCACAACAAAACAAAACCCAAACAATGGACGCCTCAGAGGCAGAATCATCTGAGAACCCCACAAACCTACACACCACAGACCATGTACACAAGGATTTTGCAAACCCTGAGGACTTACCCCAATCCCCAAACACCTACCCTACACAGATAGGCTAACAGCACTGTCTCTCTACCCCATTCCATACAGATTCTGCTGATGTGACCCCTGTCAGGCACACAAAGCAATCCAGACCCTGCCTTGATGGGACTGTAGCACATCTGGAACTCAAGGCCCACTCCATCAACCTGCAGTGCAGCATCAACCTGGGCTGTGATATCAGTACGGCTTGTTGGTGTGACAGATACATGTACCACACACTCCCCCATCTGTGTAATTCACTCCCTGTCAACAGCAAGCCAAGTGCCTCAGTACCCCTAGTGATATGCTCCCTGTATAAGTGCATGGGAAACACAGAAGACAGTCCTCTGATCCCACCTGCGTCCCTGCTGGACAGGAGCTCTGTGTGCTGACATATCTTAACATGGGCTACACTCTTGTCTGCATGGGTTATAAGGGCTTAAGGGCCAATACCTTACTAACGTCATATCAAACCACCAACCTATACACAACTGTCTGTCAGTGGTTAACCACATTACTCTATACTGCTTTGCCACTGTCATACCTGGAAGTCACAGTGTTATGTGGAATATACTACACATATAATGGACATGTTTGTACAGAAGAATGCACTCTGTACCCATACCCATACTTCCCAACCTCTGACAGCAAGACATCTGGACAAGGTCATAAATAACAGTGGGACAATGCACAATCATAGGCATGTGTTGTAAATATTGCCCTTACATACTGAGAAAGTTAGTAGGATGAGGGGTTTTGCATTAGCAGGAATTGTCTGAAGGTTAAGTAGTCTAAAACAGTAATGTCTGTCATTATTTTGTAAAGTCAGTCTTCAATTGTATGCAACTAACTTGCCATAAAAATACAAGTTTATGTAGGCAGGACAAAACTTCTAGGCAAACACCTGGACAATCTGCCAGAAAATGTACAGTTGAGAGGGTATGGTCACACCAGGATATGACTTCTCAGATAAGAAAGATAGCATACAAGCAGGAGATCCCCAGCCAGTATATCACCAAGTTGCTGGACTGTTTACACAATGTCATCAGTCAACCGGCTGTAGCTACACCTCCCGACTGTCCTTGTTGGGATAGAATGTATGTAGCTGGGCTCATAATATTGGTCTATGCATCATACATCTTGTATTCCTCTGATAAAGCACTGTGATGATCTGAGGATGTCTGTCACAAGGTAATGACATAATACATTGCATTGTCAGACTATAGATATGTCAGAAAATGTCTGCTAAATAAACCCAGTACCCCTAGAAAGGTCCTGTTTACTTCTGAGAGGTATGTAGCACATAAAGCCCCAGACTGGAGTGCACCTATCTCTGGAATGAAGTCCTACTCTCACTTTAGAAGTTCACACTGGGCATGCTCCTACACTTAGAGAATCACAGGCCATGTTGGAACCCATATCAGACTATATGACTGTATTGTGTATGTATGTCTTTGCATGCAGACAGTTATGTACACCTTAACTGTCTCTACATACACCCATCAGAAGGGATTACCCTCAGCCAGCTGTAAGTGACCCATATGTGATATATCTGCATCTGTTGCATGTGATACACAGATATATATATATACATATATATATATATATATCAGTGGCGCCAGAAGGAGGGTGAAAGGGGCACTTAGTGATCTAAAAAGGGCAATTTTTTATAACTATTTACTACCACTACAAAGGTTCACCTCGAGGCCATTTTAAGCTTAGTCAATTCCCTTTTGGTGCTTGAATTAACATTTTCTGATTTGTATTACCTATCCCATGACTGATAATTGTACATCAGCCCTAGTGAGAATAACTGTAATCATACCTTAGATAATTTGAGGGGGCCCATGTAAGAGATGCAGCATTTAGGAACTGCCTCTATCCATTAGTGGCATGAGAGGCAATCCTGAAGTACATTTTCTATTACCCATCCTTAGATCCAAGTTGCATTTGAATATGGACAGATGAGCTTTGTTTTATTTTTATGGACAGTGGTACCCTCTGTGATATATATCAATCTCTCCACAACATTTAGTTTAGATACCCAGACTGAGTATTTCTGATGCCATTTGACTTGCTGATGTTCAGTAGGTCCATCTGTATTAGGTCAGAGGATGCCTTGTATGCCACACATGTCACTTCTAAGCATTCTGTAGGATACTGAGTATAGTAATAAATCTTTGAGTTGGTCCATGCAAGACCTATTGTTTAGGACTTGTATCCTTTCATTTAGGTATCTCTGAAGGTATTCCAACTGTTGCATGGGGCTGGAGAGATACATGCCAAAGTGGGCATTATACAAAATGATTGACCTAATGAGTGCATTGTAAAGGGGGACAACATCTCTAGATCTAGTCACAATCAATTTGTTTATAAACTGTGCAATACAGAAAGGCTTTCTTATAACTCTGGGCACATGTTGATAAAAAGTTAAGTTACTGTGCACACAAGTTCCCAAATACCAAACAACTGGGTCAGTTCTCAGAGGGCACAGTCATGATTTTGACACCATTTACTATCTTGAACAAACCTTCCTGTGTGATGGTTAAGTCATTTGGGGATTCAATAACTGCTCCTAGCTTGCAGTCATCTCAAACTTAGCCAACCAAAGCCCTTTGGTATTTCCTTTACTTTTGAGATGTATATGCCAACAGAAAAAGTCTCAGCACTGAACCCTGGGAGACTCCATTGGTGACTGATCTCTTCCCCTATTTGGCAATCCAGCTAGTAATGCAAGTATTTGCTCCTACATTATTCATCTTTTTGTACTACATCTGCATAGGAGATTGTATTAAAAGGCTTGGCCAGGTCAAGGTAATGTGGTATGAACTGTTTTACCTTCATCCAGTGCTTTGGTAACAAGAGTAAAGCTTAAAATTTGCCCCTGATCTTGAGCATTTCACACTTTCCTCTGGGCTGTTTGCAAACACATGTTTAGGGCCATGCATACATGTATGATTCACCTTCATGATTGTAATAAATTATATTTCTTATATAATACAGCACCAGTCGCTAAATGTGTTTTAAATTTGTAATTTTGAACAGTCCTCTAGTAAGCAATGAAACAAAATTCATGAACCAATAATGACAACTACCCATTTCAGAAAATTTCAATTATAAAATGCCACTCAGACATCTATAATTACAATCCACCAATTTCAGTAAATATGCAAAATCTCTGCAGAAGTCAGTCATCTAAATAATTCCACATCAAAGGGATCTCTAACTAATGAAGAGGTTGCAGCTAGGAAACAACTTTATATTTCATTGTTTCATCTACAAATAAAGTGGCTGTTGCCCTTGAAAAATAGATTGCCTATGTTACATTTAAAAATGATAAGCTTGTAATATTGCAATAGGGAACTGATGGCAAACTGGTAACAGGTTCATAGTTACTGGGTACCTCCTCCAAAGGAGGACTTTCACATGACTGCAGCATTCACTCCTTTTAAATTACAACACAGTACAGTATCAGTGATACATCTGCATACTGTGGGAGTAGAACCCACAGCCTTCTGCATTAAAAGTAAGACTACTACCTCTTGTGGTACTAGCAATGCAAACAGACTTGGAATAAGCAGCACTAAACTTCTCTTTCCCTGAAGCTCTCATCTTCTTGTAAAATATTTTATGTATTCAACATTTGCTAGTGAGAAAGTCCAACTTGGAACAAAGAATTTTCAGCAGAGGCCCAGGGAGAAATGCTCCACATGCATGTCTTTGTAACATGGGAGGAAACCCACACAAACACAGTGAAGACATACAGACTACACACAGAAGGTACAGCACCCAAGAATCAAACCAGAAAACCTCTTACTGGGAGGCAATAACACTTCCACTGCACTGTCCACTTGACACAACTAAATCTCTCAATTTCACAGCAGACAAAATATGGAAAAAAAAACAGAATTTATTTGGGGGGGGGGACAAAGGCCCAAAACCAGGGACACATTTTAAATATTGCTTGTATAATTTTAGAAAGTTGATAAAATAGTGTTTTATGTTACCATGTGTTTCCAAAAAAGATAGGAAGCCTGAAACTTAAAGGGCTATCATTGTTTAGTGAATTCTGTTCTCACTGATTTGCCACAAACCACATATTTTAAGGGGAACAGACCAAAAGTATGAGCCAAATATTCTGTGAAATCTAGACAATTGAGAGCTATGGACTCAACTCCCTGCATCACAAAAGTGTCCCAGTGTCCAATGTTAGCAGTCCTGCTGATGTCATTCCCCTTAAAAGTACCTGTGCATAACCCCAGCCCTATAAGCTCTGTGGAGCATGCAATAACTATCTAACAATATAGTACATATAACTAGATCAGCAGGGGTTCCATTCCAATTTCTGGCAAATGTGTGTGTATGTGTTTAAGTGTGTTTATAGGATGACTATTTTTAGGACCTTCCCACCCACAACACTTAAGGCCCTACTTTAGCAGTCCTGCTGATGTAATCCCCCTTAGAAGTACCTTTGCACAGCTCCAGCTCTATAAGCCTCATGGTGCATGCAATAACTATGTAACACTCTAATAGAAATAACTAGATGTTCCATTCCCAGTTCTGGAAAATGTGTGTGTGTATATATGTTTATAGGATGATGTGCTTTGAGGAACTTCCCACCCACAATACTTTCCAGTGCCCTACTTTAGCAGTCCTGCTGATGTCATTCTTCTTAGAAGTACCTTTGCACAATCCCAGCCCTATAAGCTCTGTGGCACATGCAATAACTATGTAACAGTATAGTATAAATAACTAGATAGGAAGGGGTTCCATTCCCAGTTCTGGCAAATGTTTGTGTGTGGCACATGCAATAACTATGTAACAGTATAGTATACATAACTAGATAGGAAGAGGATCCATTTCCAGTTCTGGCAAGTGTGTGTGTGTGTGTGTGTGTGTGTGTGTGTGTGTGTGTGTGTGTGTGTGTGTGTGTGTGTGTGTGTGTGTGTGTGTGTGTGTGTGTGTGTGTGTGTGTGTGTGTGTGTGTGTGTGTGTCATTCACCTTAGAAGCACATTTGGCACTTATCAGCCCTATAAGCTCTGTAGTTATACTCTGAGGTCTGGCAAATGTGTGTGTATAGTTGTATGTGCAAGAGTTTGTAAGTGTGTATGTTTGTAGGATGATGTGTTTTGAGGACTTTTCCACCCACTGCCCTACTTTTAGCAGTCCTGTTGATGGCATTCACCTTAGAAGTACCTTTGATTACTTGTCAGCCCTGTAAGCTCTGCAGCTCATGCAATAACTGCGTAACACTGTAGTACAAATTACTAGATAGGTAGGGTTTCTATTCTCAGCTCTGGCAAATGTCTATAAGTGTATATACAAGAGTATGTATGTTTGCAAGACAAAGTATTTTGAGGGCTTTTCTACCCATAACATTTCCCAGTGCCCTACTTTAGCTGTCCTGCTGATGACAGTGCCCTTAGAAGTACCTTTGGACAGCTCTCAGCCCTGTGGTGCATGTTATAACTAAGTAACAGTATAGTACCGATAACTAGATAGGCAGGGGTTCTACACTCACTTGTGGCAAGTGTGTGTGTGTGTGCGTGTGTGTGTGTGTGTGTGTGTGTGTGTGTGTGTGTGTGTGTGTGTGTGTGTGTGTGTGTGTGTGTGTATGTGTGTGTGTGTATGTGTGTGTGTGTGTGTAAAGGTGTTTGTAGGTGTGCATGTTTGCAGGGTAATGCATTCTGATGCCTTTCCCACCTAGTACATTTCCCATTGCCATAATTTACAAGGGCTCTTGATGTACTCACCTTAGACATACCTTGTGACACTATTAAATCCTATAAGCTTTGTGGTGCATGTAATAATTGTGTAACACTGTAGTATACATAACTTGATAGGTAGGGGTTCTAATCTCAATACTGGTAACTGTGATACTGTGTGTGTGTGTGTGTGTGTGTGTGTGTGTGTGTGTGTGTGTGTGTGTGTGTGTGTGTGTGTGTTTGAATGAGACTCATATCCTCTGGGGATGTGGGTTATACCATTTTGAGGCATGTACCACTCAGTATATGTCCCATTGCCCTACTTTACAAGGTCTGCTGATGTCATTCACCCTAGATGTACCTGTATACACTTGTCAGCCCTTTAAGCTCTGTGGCATGTGCAATAACTGCATAACACTATAGTAGAAATAGTTAGATAGGTAGGGGTTCTAATCTCAATACTGACAACTATAGTAGTGTGTGAAGCTTATCCCCTGTGGCTGTTGTGAGTGTAGTTATACCATTTTAAGGCCTGCTGACCCACTACCCATGACATTACTTTATAGACCATGTTAAGGGCATCTGCTTCACATGCACCATGTAACACTATACAGCCCATTCCAGTCATATGTACAGATGTACATGGGATATCCACATGTTTGAAACCTATATGTGGTCTGTGTCCCCTGACAATGAGCATCCCCAAATATGTCACAGTTACTTTACTGACACACATGCCAGCATCAGACATCGTACCTGACTGACACATCATGCTGAGACAAAGTCTGTCACACTATCACTTGTGCAGGTATGTAGGAGAAGTAGAAAAGAGCAATTGTTATATCTGGTGGGTTATCCTACCATCCATGAAGGCATTTGCAAAATTACCTGTTGTAAGAGGTTGTGTGTTATCTCCCAGGCATATAATTTATGTGGAGTATAGCATGTGTACGCAGCACTATAGTACATACAAGTGGATACCTAGGGTTCCTAATATGTCTATTGGCAACTGTGTATGTGTTTCTGTATGAACAGCACCTGTGGCTGTCTTCAATGTGTGTATGTGATGGCTATATCATTTTATGTGCCTCTTCCACCCTGTGAACTCCCCCATTCCAACCTAGTGTCAGCCCATACAGATGTCATCGAGACAAGCACAGCACCAAGCCACTGTGGTGCAATGGTCATATTACTGTGTATTGTACATTAATAGATGGGTAGGTCATCTACTCTGATGTGTCACCTTCATGTGCATGTGTGTCTCAGTGCATGTCCCCATGCAGTGGTGTGTGTGTGTGTGTGTGTGTGTGTGTGTGTGTGTGTGTGTGTGTGTGTGTGTGTGTGTGTGTGTGTGTGTGTGTGTGTGTGCTGGTTCTAACATGTTAAGGGCCTCTAAACCCACCATTGCCAATCCGAACAGTCCCTGCAATTGTAACATCTTCAACAGTAGTGGCAGACACTGCCACACTACAGTACTGCTGTGATATCTGTGTTATGTATCTAGCACTGTCATTTGTAAGACTGTGCATGTAGGGGCTGTCCTCAGCCCTTCGTCAGCTGCCCCATGTACAGGACTATTACTCTGTGTGCACTACCAGCATGAGAGACCAGACATGCATCTGATATAGCAGGCACACATGCTGATGATTGTCAGGTTAAGCTAACACAGGCTGACCTGTGTCAGGAATACATACCCCAAACCTGTCATACACAATACCAGGCAAACCCTCATCAACTGCATGATGGTCAAGTGGATGTGACAGAAATGGCAGGGGCAAAAGGTGCTGACAGCTGAATCTGTTGCAGTGAATGTAATGGCTAAGCTTGTGAGGGACCTAGTGCCATTACTCATGTAACCTCTTCTGTATGTGTGAGCCTGCAGTCCTACAGAAGACCCAGGTGACAAGTGTGCAGTCTAGGTGGCTGTGTCAAGGGTATGTATGCAAGGTCACACTGTCTGCCACAATTGCCCCTCAGACACTGTTGCATGTAAACACACCTGGTAAAATGTACATGTACAACTGTACCTTGGCTATGAAAAGATCAATGTGTTTCCACGTCACCTTACTCATCATTGCTACTGTCAGCAGGCCCACAGCCTGCAGACACACAGACACATGGAACACAACCAGACTAGATTACATGACACTACAGTCAATCAGCAGTACTAACAGCAATATTGCATCATGGCTAACAAAGTACATACACCTCGATGTATACCCATAACTACTGACAGCAGACAGCACCTTACACAGCATGACATTGCCACACTGTACCATAGCCACCCTGTGCATCAGACCCATATGAGCATGTCTGTGCATCGATGTTATGGATAACAGGGTTGTGGCACATGTATCATCACATGCACAGGGTGTGGTGTGGGATTGCCAGAGGCCTAAGCTGGGCCAAATGGCTGACATCATGTGTGGGTGTGTGTCTGAGGGGTGATGTTCAACTGGGCTGTGCAGAGGAGCTGTGTGCATCTGGTGTTGACTGGGCTGGGATAGGGATGTGTGAGAGTTTGCACACCAGCAAGCAATGTGGATGCCTGACTCAGGGCTATGTTGGACAGCTGTGAAATGTACATGGCAGGATGTATGGTTCACTGTCTCTGGGCAGGGATGTGGTAACTGTTTCTGCCAGAAGTATCACTGGCACAGCCAGACCCAAGGACAGATGCAGTACTACTTCCTGATGGTGACTGCTGTCTACTAGATCTGCATCCCTAATGTGACTGGCCAGGACAATATGCCTGCTCCGGTGTGGTGCAGACACCACCCTCCCTTCAGTAGTACTGTTGGTACTGCCACTATGGGACTGTGAATTTGCGTGGCCATGTGGCCTCACAGCTGATCATGTTGCTGACCTACATCCACCTGGCCAATGCCCTAGTCCCACCACATGCTCAAGCACAGACATTGCATAGTCGAGCAGTGACAATGTCTCACCCCATTGTCTATCCACAACATTGGCAAGATGATGTATGGCATCACAACTACCGTGGAGGTCATCACACATGGCAGGGAGTGCTGTATTCATGACCCTGAGCATCTGTCTGGTGTTACAGTTAGTACACACATGTGCATCCATGATGGACTGTAACATGCATCTGGTGACACCTGCTGTGGCACTTCTGACAGGGGCGTGATGAGCAACAGTCCTCTGTTGAACACTCTTGTCCTTCTGCCTGTGTGTGACCTTGCCTGATCTCTGCCTATGGCTGGTGTCTACACTCACACTCACCATACTCAACACACTAGCCTGTTCCATGCCACCACCCTTAACCTGTCCATTATCTGTGGCTGCTGGGGACTGGGCATGTGTGGCCATACTAACTGTGTGCAGGGACAGAGTGGGTGAAAGTGGAATACCAAAAAATGGCACGGATCCAGGCACCGTCAAACACCACCTGTGCTTGACTATGACCACCATCATCATAGGAGCCCACTAAGACACTGACATCAAGTTGTGAGGGGGAGGGACACCAACCCCTGTGTTCACCTGTGAGGGGAACACAATATATATATAAATTAATACCCTGTAGAATTATGTTTGCTGATATATATATATATATATATATATATATATATATATATACACACACACACACACACACACACACACACACACACACACACACACACACACACACACACACACACACACACAGACACACACACACACACACAAGTTTGGCACAGCTGTGACACCTATGGGCCCTTCAGGGCAGATGTTACAGTAGCTCTGCCTGCTGCAATCCATCTCTTTCACTGCTACTGTCAGGCCCACAACAAAGGGTGGCAAATCCTACTGTGTGATGGGCCTAGTAGCAGAATGGTATTTGTGGCAAAGACCAAAGCTATTGGAGTGAGCTATACAGTGTCACCAAGTGCATATGCACATACTGTAAGAGCTGATATACACACCACACACAATGACAAGGTGTAACAATATGTGATGATAACTGATGAGGGGACAAGACTATACACTATCACTGCAGTTCATACACAGTTCAGACTCACAGGGATTCATTTCATACAACATTGCTGGAGAGTCTAAAATACATACAGGAAACATGTAAAGTACTAGATGCATAGCCTCATAAGATGATACCAGGCTATTGGCCCTGATGCCTCATAAGCCTGGCCCAGACTTTTGCCCATGCCCCTTCCAAGCCAACACCTGTTTTCCCCTGTCCAGCTGGGACACACACACGGGATCCTAGGGGTGTCTCATCCATTCCCCATGCAGTCGTCCAACTTCGTCTTCAAGAGGGCTCTACAAGTACTCTGCTAGATATGAGGAGGGAGTGTATTTTACAGAGAGTGTATTGTGTGGGACACTACACTATCCCGCCAACAAGTACTATACATGTCACAGACTAGGTGACAGCCTTGTGCACATGATGCATGAGTGCAATTTGTCTTACAGATATGCAGAAATGCCATCAAGGCTTGCTTGGACATAGCCTTGTATGCCAGACACAGGTCACCTATGATCAGTCTGTATGAGACTGAGTACAGGGACAGGGCTTTCAACCTACCTGTATAGGATAGGCGTTGCAGACCCTGGAAGTGCCTGGTCAGGAACCTCTGTGGTCTTTGCAACTGCTGCATTTGTTTCACAAGGTACATGCCAAAGGAGCCACTGTACTTGGTAATACATCTGGTAAGGGTGGAGTACAGGGCTGTTGTGGCATCCTGATTCTTGGATGACATACCTGTATTTGTGAGGTGAGCCATGTAGACAGCCTTCCGTACAATGGTGCCTACATGGTGGGAAACTGTCAGGTTGCTACCAACCTTGGTGCACAAGTCACCTCACACCTGATTGCATGCTCAGTACATTATTAATGTCATAATTAGTGTGGATGACATCTACCACAGCAGGGAGAATGATGCTTCTCCTTGCATTCACTTTGTGGAAATGCTTCTTGCACCAGTCATTAATTGGGTGAGGACCTCTTGAGGGATGCTCACATTGGTAGGAGAATGTACGGCAGTGGCCAGCTTGCAAGCATCCGTACACCTGGTCAGCTACAGACCATTGCTGTTGTCCTGTACCTCAGATACATATATCTCAAACAGTAGAGGTACCCAGACCGATCCTTGGGGCACACTGCTTTGGAAGACTCTACTACTAGAGGTGACTTCCACTACTTTGACTGAGTGGGTACTATTATTGGGCCAGTTAGCTGCCCATCTGGTAACATACAGGTTGATGCCTAGCTATGTAGGCATATGTATCCTGACCACCTTGGGATTATTGTGAGAGAATTGGCCTAATTGAAGGTAGGTATTGTTCACTATCTTTCCCTATTCCTTGTGTTTGTTGACCACTTCAGAGAGGTCAACCAGGTTTAACAGTCCTGATCTCCCTTTGACAATACCATGCTGTGTGGGCTCAGACATTTCAGTGTTTCCAATGTCCCTGTTCATAATGTCCTTGATATTGCCTTCCATGCCCTTGCAGAGCAGACTAGTTAGGCTGATGTGCATATGATTGGCTGGGTCGGTGGATTGCTCGGCCTTTGTGTATAGGGATGACAGTGGCTGTCCTCTGTGCAGATGGGATAACACTGGTGCTCTGGCTGTGGTTAACTATGGTGCAGGACGGATCTGAGACCCCATGCCTGTGCTCATGTAAGATGCAACCAGGGATGGTATCAGGTCTATGGAGATTTCTATGTGTTGCCTTTGAGAGGGCATTATGGACAGTCTTCCTGATGATGAGGGGAGGGGGCAGGTGCTATGCATGAACATGGGTAGCAATGGAGGACAGGGGGTGATGTTTCCACTTCACCTGTCTGCTGCTGGTTGCCTATATCTATGCCATATGTGTATGTGCTGTTATTGACCACCACTACAGAACAAATTTGTGTGTTTCCTATGGGATTGCAGGCACATGTGTGGAAGGCCTAGTGACTGGCCTTGGTGGATGTGTCCAATTTGCACTCAAAGATAGGCTTAGGGTAATTCAGCTGTGACCCTATCTGCTTGTGCAGACCAAGGTGACATTGATTCCAGTATGGCACCTGTTCCTTCTTGGCCCTGTACAGAAATTATTTCCACTTATGATGGTATTAGTGTAGTGCTGCTGTCCACCACAGACATTTACCCTACCTTGAGGGAGATGATGTTGTCCTGTCAGGTATTGCTGAATCCATACAGCTATGTAGGTGCCACCATAGTATTGTGGTGTGGGTCTGGCCATTACTGCTAGTTCCAACTGATGGGACATTGACTGTAAAGCTACTTCTAATTGCTCTGAAGAGATTTATAGTAATTTCTGTAAAGTTAATTTTGTTTGACTCTGATAAGTGGGGGGGGGGCAGGGGAGATGGTGACCTAGACAGTGATGACGATGTGGTCAGATCCTATCAAGGAGGATGACACTGTAGGAGTTCTGCAGTGGCTACTCATGTTGGTTAGGACCAGGTTCAGGTTATTTCCACCTATCATAGGAGTGTTGACCAGCTGATCCACTGCATTGCCACTGACAAAGCCGAGGAATCTCTGTGCCTTCATGTTCAGGTGACATAGGTCATGCACACTATGATTGGGTACTTAAAGTCACCCAGGAGCAGGGAAGATGATTAAATCCTGACAGATTCCAGCAAGTCCTAATAGGTTTGGTGGGTGTCCATAGTCATGGTTGGAGTATTTGAGTAGGTGTTTTGTCAACTGATAACTGCACTTGGGATGTCTCCCATGTGTCATGCTGTTTGGCCAGCCTGGAGGTGTGTATGTGTATATTATGTTCAACACTCCACCTCCTGTGGCTTTGCAACTCTCCATTTGGTGTCTAAACGTATGATGGGATGAGTAACCTGGCAAGGTTAGTGTGCTCTCCACAGCTACAAAGCAGGTGTCAGTGACTCCACAAATGTCAGCATCCTACAGGACAAGGTACACCTGCATTGACATGGGTTTCATGCTAAGACAGCTACCTCCTGTTAGAGCAGGACATCTGCACAAGGGCACATATCACTGGTGGGCAAAGTCTAGAAAATAGTGTCACTTTATGAATCTTGCTGAAACACATGTAGTTGCCAGCAAAGATGGTGTTGCATTCACAGGTCTACTCCACAGGATATGACTTTTGACAATCAAATGTATGCTATTATGTTATGATTTCAGTCTTTAATGGGTTGCTAGTGATGTGCCAGACAATATAGAACTGTATGAGGCATTGACTACAAATAAGAGGCAGACATGTGGACAATCTGCAAAACTCTGGACAATTGCCAGGTATGGGCTCAGTATATAACATACAGTTCACCACATGCTTTTGCACCTGTTGTGTACTTGCACATACCCTATATAAGTCTCTTTCATTTGTAGGACAAGCATATGTATCATAGTAGCATTCACAGATGACATATGAATGTGTACAACATCCCAGGTAGCTGGCCTAGCAGTGTCATGCTCAGTATTGCACAACAAACACTCCAGTTATACATGAGCTGACCTTTGCTTGGGGGACTCAGGGGCCAGAGATGTAATCCATGTCAATGCAAACAGGGCAAGCAGGAATGGCCATAGGTCCTGGCCAGCAGCATGTGAATCCAGCAGGTCTTGTTGCACCTTAGTGTTTAATGTCCTTTTTGAATTATTGCATTATTGCATCCACCCTTCTGCATTCCATTACAAGCTTAAGTGATTGACATACCTGTTATACCGCTGAAGAGTTTCTTCAGAATACTGCAAATGATTAGGTTTGTGTAGTCTGTCTTTGTGTAGATGGGTTTAGACCTGTGTTGCATAGGTAGCAGCTTGCCTTTTGTAGGCAATGCTCATGACCAGGTGATGGTCTGTGCACCAATCAGTGTCTCCCACATGCTACTTGCGTAGAGAGCAGCTGAGTTGTTTTTCCATTAGCCAACTCCATAGCAATACAGTGCTATAATTAAGTCCTTCATGGGGGCCTTGCCCCTTTTTTTTGCATGTGTGGAGGACATTATGGAGGTGTGGGGGCTACAGCTTCACAGACAGTAGGTACAAATACCTCTCAGGACCAGACGTGGAGAAGGCCCAACAACCTCAGGGACATAGATCTTGAATTGGGTACAGATTATAAGTACTGCTGTTCTAAACATAGCGGATTGTTAAATTAACAGGGTTTGTCTAGACATGCATTTTCTGTGTGACTTAATGTCTGACAGTGATATGTCTCTGACATACCTCTCAAATGTCCAGATGCTCACAGACGGCCCGGAGGTTTGCCTGTTATGTTTTGTCTGATCCTCAGACAACTTCTGTTTTTGTGAAATCAGTAGGATAATGTGAGGGTTGTAGTCAGTAAATGTTGACATCCATTAGTGTTTTAGACATCATATCCTTCAGGGATGCTATGTTACAACAAACCCTGTAACACCAGCAACTGTTTCAGTTTGTAACACCATTATGTGAGATATGTTCCTCTTTCTGGTACCCTGTCCCCCAAATATGTCATGCTTTGTCCAGATGTCTTGCAGTAAGAGGTTCATAGGTATGGTATATCATTGTTTAGTTGCTGCACTCATGGTATCATCCCAGTGACTTAGCAAACTCCTGGAAGTGGTATGCGGCAGTGGCCATAAATATGGTCCCACACCCTGGACATTCTGTGGAAATCTGTACAGTTGAGAGTTATATATGTCTGGCCATTGTTAGCAGTCTGCCAAGATTGTGTAGCATTGTTGTGTGTAAATGTTTGTTGGGCTGATTAGGGAGAGTAGCAGATGTGAGTGTCATAGCTCCTTTTCTATCTGACTGTGCATTCTGCTGCAGTTGCTGGTGGTCTCTCAGGAGTATATGTTTGTTGGGGCAGACTGGGAAATATCTTGTAAACAACAGGATTCCCAGTAAACTGTGAGTTGGACCAGCATATATTGGAGTAGTGTGTGACTGGCAATCAGGATGTTTGTTCAAACAGTTGTTCTACTCTAGAGTTCATTTTGGATACTGGTATGTTGATGTGACTGTAGTGCAAATGGTTCTGGGTGGACATTTTCGCACACATATCTGATTTTCCCTACAGTTCCATCCCTGTAGTACATGCTATATTTGGAAATACATGGGTAATTCCTTAGAGCTGGTTTGGGGTAGTGTCGTGTTGGTCTTACTGAGGTTCAGAGGGTGCTGAGTGAAATGGTTGGCAGCTCTCACTGTTTTTTCTCTTCTGTTATATGACTGTAGTCATACCTCTCCACTGTTCAGATATCTAGACACTGTCCACATGCATGGCTCATATGTTTGGTTTGTTCCCCATAATAGTTGTGGGTTTCTGAGAAATCACTGAGATGATGCGAGCATTGACATCAGTAAATAATGACATTAATTTGTGTTTCAGACCTGGAATCTATCAGGAATTGTATGTTAAATCAAACCTTGCTATTCTACCAGCAGACTTCTACGTGTATAACAGCCATATTTCAAAGATATCACCATTGTTTGCTATTTTGCCCCACTTTGTCACGCTTTATGCACATGTCTTGCAGTAACAGATTTTTTCTATATATATATATGTGTATATATATATATATATATATATATATATATATATATATATATATATATATATCTATATGGATCTACGACATTTGCTCAAGTGAGCAAATGACCGAAACCCAAACAGCCGGGCATACTTACGCGAAAGTACTTTTCACCGAAGAAGCACTTTTGCGTAAGTATGCCTGTTGTTGAGGCTGTACTACAGTGCGGATAAAGGAAATTTCCCTTTTCCCCACTGTAGTGCGGTCTCAGTGGGAGAATATTAATGTAGGGGAGGTGCAAATGTAGTGTTTATGTTTTTTTTTTTTTTGTAAAACGCTTTAACGAAAGTGCTTTTTCGATAAAAGCGTTTTCGGTTATTATGGATTCAGACATTTGCTCTCTCGAGCAAACACCCTAGATCTATATATATATATATATATATATATATATATATATATATATATATATATATACATATGTATGTCTATATATATAATATATATATATTTGTATTTATATATATATATATATATATATATATATATATATATATATATTTGTATTCATATATACATATATATGTATATAAGAGTACTACAGATATATATTTTCCCTTATGTGAAATGGCTGTAGTGCATGATGTGTTTGTAAAAACATTGCAAAATTCTTACAGCTTAGATTGTGTAGAGGTACGTTGCTGTGATTGTAATGTGCAAGGTCTGGGGTTCAAAACTTATAAGTGATGACATTTTTTTCATTAATGTTAAATGATAAGAATGCTTGATATTTTGGTAAAAGCATTACAAATTCCTGCTGCTCAGATGATGTAATGGTATATTGCTGTGATTGTAGTGCACTGCATCCCACGTTCAAGACTTGGCATGGCTGATTACTTTGTTGTTGGGCAGAACAAGGGGTGATGGAGACAGTTGTAAGTGGGTTTTTAGTGGTTTTGTGTGGACCTCAGTGATGTTAACAGACTGTTAAGCCCTCTTAGACTCACTTAGCACCACTTACAACCACACTAATTTTAATTAAAGAAAATAAAAAAGGGTGCTAGGAAAGTGGTGAAATGGAGTCAAGTTGGGGGTAAGAAATTAGGAAAACCAGCTAGGAATATGCAGGATGGGTCTAGGAAAGGACCATAGCCCTACATTTCTTCTGCAGCAACAACTGTGAATAATGTGTGAAATTTGGAATTTACAGCCTCACAACCCACAGGGGGGGTGTTGGCGACAGACATTTGTAGAATAATTTGTTGGCAGATTGATTAATTTCACTGTACATGAGGGTGAAATGTAGAGCTATGTATGGGTCAGTTTTTTTTTATGGGACAGATACCTTTTTTTTAGGTGAGCATAGGATGTTGGGGAAGGGCTATAGGTATGTTTGGGGAGATAGGTTTCGCAGGATAGGTAGCATTTGCAGACAGACAAGACAGCAGACAGGGGTGGTATATGACACAAGAGGGGGTAAATGCCTTGGATGGGGAGGATGGTTGGGAATCAGAGGCATATGAGCCTCCAAATGGATACAGTGGGACTAAGGTCCCCACCCATGGTTAATCACCACTGCACCTTCAGGGCCTTGAAGGTGGCTGTGCTGGAGGCTGGACAAGAGTGGCAGCCTGCCCTTTGAAGTGTGCCAGGCAGCCCTACATCTGGCACAGCTGCCCACCCAACTCAGAGTGGATGATGCTGCGCGCCATACTCCAGAACATTCTGTGGGTGATGGGCTCCTTTCCACACCCCCTCCCAGGAGGGGAGATGGGCCCCATCTCCTGAGGTGGTTCCACCCAAACGTGGTGCAGGACCAGCAGAGGAGGATATTCTGGGTTGGGTCCCAGATGTGCTAGGGTCCGGTGCCATGGCTAGATCGGATGGGAAAAGTGGATCCACCAGGATCTGCCTTCCCAAATGTGCTATGGTGTTGTTGTTTTCCCAGATATATATTGGTTAGTCATGAACAACACATTGCAAAATTAGTTATAACAGTTTGCATGGGTGTTCCCATTAACCCAAACCAACAGATCTGAAACAGTTGAATAGCAAACAGAACACATGCATAAATGGAACAACAATAAGCATTTTAACAGCATGTAAGTTACATTGATGGCAACAGGCCACCAATAATGGTATTTGAACAAGGTATGTTAATATGCAACCAATGAAATATATGAACAGTATTGGACACACACATGTCTCAACAATAGATTTTGAGGACAACATACCCATATTATATAAATAATGATTATTGATGCAGATGACGGGTGGGAGAGAGAATAAAAAGTCTATTAACAACTGTATCGGCTTCTATTTTTCATAACAGTACTGCTTAATACTCTACAGGTCTGCACTCACTTTACGTCTACCTATGGCCCATAGCTTTTGTGGCACATATATACCAGTTAGACTGTCAGCCTGTAATGGTATGGGGCAGACTGGGTGAACTGTGGCTACTTTACTGGGGGTCTTTTACATGTCAGGGTTATGTACTTGACAAATAAGGGGTACCCTGCAATGATGTTGTGTGAGTCTGCTACTAGCATCAATCACTTGGATTCCTATCTGTGTCCAATGTGATTGGCAGCAGTGATCACTAACTGTAACAGCATGACACTTTCAAGACATTTATCTGGCAGAGGGCATGGTACATGTTCTTATCCTGCTGTCATTTGCAGGCATGGGGTTGGACATTGGGACAGTTGTACACAGAGTATTGTTATACCCTTCAAACAGCTACTACAAACATTTGATAAGACCTGTGGAAAAATATTGGTTACCACTTTCTGACTGTTTCTACAAATATTCCAGATTTTTGAGTCTATATATGCACATATCTCAGTACCACTTCCTGGATTAGAACCATGTTTGGGTGTGCTAAAATGACATACAATGCTGTTTTTCATCATACTGGGCTACTGGGGAATGGCTGTTTCTTGTTTGACTGTTTTCGGCCTAAAACTCTGTGGGTTGGGCAATCTGACCTTATAATCATGAGATTCATGCATGACAGACAGTCATTGTACTGTGTAGTAATCCTTTGAAATTATCTTCTTATTATTATTCTTCTTTCGGCTTTTTCCTGGTTAGGGGTCGCCATAGCGGATCATCTGTCTGCTCATGATTTTCACAAGAGAAGAAATGAGATGAATGAATGAGATGAAGGAGATTTGACAATCCTTTGAAATTATACGATCTGGAAAATAAAGGTTAACATAAGGCACTGCAGCAGGGGACACACTATAACACATTTGACAGTATTCAGGGTTCAGATCTTAGTGCATAACATATGTCATATTTCATGTATATCTTGATTTACAGCTCCACAAGCTACTGTTTTCCATACTAGCTGATTCTCAAAACAACCTCTGTTATTTCTTGCTGTCAAAGCCATATTTTCTGTGCAGAACCTGTAAACATTCTATTTCTTCATCAACATACCAGAAAAAACAACAATTGGTGGTTTAGGTTTTTGTTGTAGTTATATGGCACAGTGCTCTACTATTGCATATGCAATAGATGATTATTACTCTGCCAAACATTTCTTTAATTGTTTCACACAGAACACAGTAAACAATTTACTCCTTATTTATTTCACTATATACTGAAAGGTAGATCTGTACTCACCAACCTGTCAGTGCATCCTTGTCAGTCTGTTGACATGGGCCTCAATGTTCATAGCCCTCTCTTCTGCAGCTGTAATAGTGAGAAACAAACATTATGCATACCTGTCTATCACATACTCAGGCTAGAATTTGGTACAGCTATATCTGGGATACTTAAACACTGCTGCAGCATGCCAGTCTCGAGCATCTTGGATCCATTAGGCCAAGAGCTCCCACTTCCTATGCTTTAGGTTGGCATAAGGATGTCATACCTGCTCACCTGTTTGGGGGACTCCAGTAGAACTGGTGAGGTTGTGTGCCAGATGGTCCCAGGCCTTTGTCTTGTACTGAGACCCCCGGTATAGGCCCTGCAGCAGTCTGTCATCATGGTGTTCTATGAGGAATCCAGCCATGACCCTGGACTCCAGGATGCCCCCAGTGCTTCACCTGAAAGTGCACACTCTCTCTCTCTCTTTCTCCAATGCCAGACATGTTCCTACAGAGATCAAACTGAACAGATCATGGCTGCATTCCTACCTGCACAGTTTTAATAAGGCCATACTCCTGCCCTTTGCCATCATTGGACCATTTCAAAAATGCTGAGTACAGCTTAGCACCACACAAACCGGCTAAGCCGGGTTGAACAGTGCTTAAAGAGGAAATTGCTGAGCATTGCTTAACAGTGCACAAATCCATTTAGCTGAGCTGACTGCTGCTTAGCATTCACATTTAAGAAATGTTTACACTGAATAAGCATGGCTGAGCACTGCTAACCATTGCTCAATTTTCATTTAAAAAAATATCAGGATAATGACTTCATTAATCATTACTGACATATTAGTAAGTGTATATGATTTACTTTACATGACATCCCTCTATGTGTTTCATTACATTACCATGGGGTGTGACTATACTGTATGGGACACTTGTGTATACATGGGTGATTTCACATGTTATATTCACTCACACATATTTTTGACCAGCTACACTACCCTGGTTGACAAATATCAATTACTACATAATTTAAAATTAAAATAATAATTTTAACACTGCTTTCCCAAGTAAAAATAAAATGCCTGTTTTGTTACTTGAACCATGAATGCCTGCATGCAAAGCTGGGACTCTAACCACTACACTATCTCAGCATGAGGATTTCAGCTATATATTTTTATTTATCTCCTATGGGATGTTTCAGCAATGCTGAGCAGAAGGCCATAATGTGCGCACTCACTCAGCTAAGCTTAAACATGCCTTAGAATGGAAAAAAATATATAAATTCATAAACCCACTTTATTTACATGTATCTGTACTCCTTGTCAGTCACAGTAAGGAATATTGTAAAGGGACACATAAGGATAGATTTTAATTATTGGTCTTACAAAGTTAGGAAGTGTGACTGTGGTTATCTAGCAAATCATTGGCAAATCACTCAGGGTTTTAGTCAGAACATACTGACAGACATTTGGATATCAGACTTCATACCCTTCATGAAATCAGTGCTACTGCAAATATTTTATTCTATCAACTTTCTGGGTTTGTCAGTGCAATATTTAAAAAGTGTTCCTATTTTTGTGCCTTTGTCCCCCCATTATTTATGACTTTGTACAGCTTTCTTGCTCAAGGAGGTTGAGAAGTATGTGAGGCAGGCATCAGGGCATTCTGCAGAAACCTGTACATTTGATGGCTATGTCTGTCCAGCACTTTTACAATACAGGGTGTGTGTGCCAGAACCTGTTGCGTTGCCCCTGCATTGTTTCTTGCTGTCCTAGCTATCTCAGTGTCTGTGGACACTGAAATACTTGTTTTATTTCATTACAGTGCCCACAGACACTGAAATGCTTTCCAAAAGTGCTGTATGGTACTTTCTGAGTGCAGGTGGCATGTTAGATGTGCGTCCACTGCTTAGACACGCCCCCTGCACTCAGTGGTGTTCGTGTCTGCATAGCTGTAACAGTAGCATGCCTTCATGAATATGCAAGACGAGCTACTGCTACGTCAGCGCTTACACAGACATGGTCCACTCCATGTCAGAATAATGCTATTCCGACACAGAGTTTAATGAATCCTGACGTTGGTATAATTTGAAGATGAAGATACAGTAAAGTGATTATTCCATAACACTCTAAATTAGAAAAGTCCAGTTTCTTGTTTAATTACTTATTTTGTTGTGAAGCTCTTCTAATGTTAATTTCTGCCTCTGTGGCTTCACCAGTAGCTAAGTTTAATACATTAGATGGGAAATAAGGACTATAAATGCAGCACTTTAGAGCAGTAGCAAGAAAATGGAAATTGAAACATTTACATAATATGCAGTAAGTACAGTATGGCACAGCTGAAGACAATTGATGCCAGTGCCCATTCTAAATGAATCAACATGCCTATGTACATATAACCTGTTACAATATACATACAGATATATATATATATATATATATATATATATATATATATATATATATATATATATATGTGTGTGTGTGTGTGTGTGTGTGTGTGTGTGTGTGTGTGTGTGTGTGTGTGTGCGTGTGTAAATTCCACTGGATTCTTAAACATCAGCAACACTAAAACTTGGGATCTATGTTGAGATATTGACTGAGGATAAACAAATAACAGGAAAAGCAGAACTGTTCTGGCCATGTTGAGTTTAGGTCTTACGCATAGCAAGGAATACTCAGATGATATAACCTAATGGAATGGCAAGCAAATGGATAATAATGGCATACCCTGTGCTTTGCAAAACATTTTGCTAAAGGTAAGATAAATGTCCCCTCATCTTATAATTACTAAGAAGTAATGGCAAATTAATGAATAGACAGAACTGAGCTATAAAAAAGGAACAAGTAGAAATTATATAAAGTGAGGGTGATTTATCGAGCAGCTATATGAAGTAAGAAGACTGCAATGTCTAGGATGCAATAGAATTCAGACAGCAATATTTACTTATCTTAACTTAGCCTAGTATCTGTGGTTTATTTAATGGCAAAGAGTCTTCTTTTTAAGTTCTACACATTAGCACACTGCTGCTATTTGTAGCAACATGCTTATATTCTGACTCCCATGAGAAACAAAGTGTTGATTGCACATGTACAAGTCAATACAAAACAGAAAAAAAATTAAAATCATCCACTATAAATAGCAATACAGGTCTGTCTATATTAAAATATAAACTGATCTTACTTTTGCAGGGCACTAACAATAACAAGTCAGCATACACTGGAATAATCTAAATGACACAAACACAATATAGGTGGAGTTGTTAGATCCTATAGGTACAAGGGAAAATTCAGTTAAATAAGGCTGAAGCACTGCATGAGATGAAAAAGATACCTAGAGTTTACCTTTAAAGTATAATCTTGAAATAGATTTCACACATACCAATGTTTAGTAAATTTATGCCACCTTTTGTTAATCAACGTATTGCACAATTTGGTTCTATGATAGGGTTCAGATGTGAGAACATCTGTGATAATGTATTATTAAATAAAAATAGAGTGTCTTATAATTTAACTCTGAAGGAATGGCAAGCTTTGAGAGTACTAAGTGATAGAAAGGACATAGTCATTAAACCTTCAGATAAAGGGAATAAAATAGTTATTATGAATGCATTACAATACTATAATATGTGCATGGAACACTTGGAGAATACTGAGGCATATGAAAAATGTAACAAAAGTAAATATGAACAAGCAGTGATTGAGTTTCAAAAAATGTTGGATAGGAGTGTTAGGTTAGGATATTTCAATGAGAAACATGTTAGGGACAGAATATTTAATCGGAAAAGTGAAATGGCCATCTTTTTCTGTCTACCCAAAATACATAAAAGTTTGGTTAAACCTCCGGGGAGACCTATTATTTCTGCTTGTAATTATTTTTTACATAATATTGGTTTAGTATTACATGGAATATTATTACCATATGTCTTTAAATCCCCTGTTTATATAAAAGATAGTGTGGACTTTTTACATAAAATTTCTCCGATAGTATGGAATAAGAACAGGTACTGGTTGGTAATTGATGTTAAAAGCTTATATACCTCTATTCAACATATAGATGGTTTGGAGGTGATAAGGTATTTTTTGGGCGATAGTCCTTTAGCTTGTTTTGTAACCAATATGGTAGAGTTTTGTTTAAAAAATAATTATTTTTATTTTGATAATATGTTATATAGACAGAAACAGGGCACAGCAATGGGGGCAGCTTTTGTCCCCATGTATGCAAACCTTTTTATGTCTTTTTTTGAAAAAAGGTTTTTATTTAATTTGGATTTTATGAGGAAATATGTAGATTTTTGTTTCCGTTACATAGACGATTTAATATTCATATGTGAAGGGGGCGAAGAAGAATTGGACAACTTCATATTAGCCATGCATAGGAACCCTTTTGGTCTAGCATTTGATTGACTTCAGAAAGGGAATAGGGTAGTGTATTTAGACTTCATTTTGGAAGGCATGGAGAATGGGAACATCTCGTCCAATATTCATAGGAAATTTATGGATGGTAATCAATATTTACATGCATCAAGCTGTCATCCTCCTCATGTGTTGGAAGCTTTACCTTATGGTGAGCTAATATGTGTTTCTAGGCTATGTAGTGAGAAAAATGAGTTAATAAAGGAGATGGAAAAAACAAATTATATGTTTTTACAAAGGGGTTATGACCCAGGCATTTTGAAACAGGCCCAAATTAGATTAAGGAATGAAATAGGTATGGACAGGGATGAAAATGGATTTAGAAGTAGGAATAAGTTTCAAATTAGAAGAGTTGAACGAAATAAAGAAAAAAGAGATGCGTTCTATTACGTATCTGTATATAATGTAAAAAGTGATGAAGTGAAAGTTGTGATAGAATATTATTGGAAATATCTGGTAGAAGACAGAGTTTTGGCCAATATTCTTCCTAATAAACCATTTTTTTCTTATAAAAGGGGTAGGAACTTGAAGGACATCGTTGTTCATGGGAAATTTCATATGCCAAAAGTAGATATACCAAGGATAAGTTCAAGTTGGGGCACAGTATACATTTAGTAATATAAATGGGATTAAATTTGAACCTAGAGACATATATACTTGCAGAAGTAAAGGGGTAATATATGCACTTAAATGTCCATGTGGACTTTATTATATAGGAGAAACTAAGAGAGAATTTTGTGTCAGATTCATGGAACATGTTAGGGATGTTAAAAACCAAAGAGAAGATAAAATAATTGCTTCACATTTTAGGATGTTTCACAACAGCGATGTGACTTTGTTACAAGGCACTGTTTTAGAAACTGTGAAATGTTTAGGTAACTATGAAAATGTATTAAAACAAAAGTTATTATATAAAGAGAGCATTTTCATTTTAAAATATAAAACTATGACACCTACTGGTCTAAACAATGAGTTAAATTGGAAATGTTTGCTTTAAGATGGAAATTCATTGTTTAATTAGTGGGTGTGTGGTGTTAATTGAATGTGTTTTTTATATATATAAGAGTATATGTTTTTTATTGTTTGATATTCCTTGAAGGTGGAAACACCGAAGCGCTAGAAAATAAAGTAATTTTGTTTTACACGGTTGCCTTCTTTGTAAATCACAGTCGGTGTTTTTTTTTTTTGGGTCAGAGTTGTGTTTTGGATTTTGTGAAGGAGAGGAGAACTTGTTGTCTATATATGAAGTAAGAAGACTGCAATGTCTAGCATGCAATGGCATTCAGACAGCAATATTTACTTATCTTAACTTAGCCTAGTATCTGTGGTTTATTTAATGGCAAAGAGTCTTCTTTTTAAGTTCTACACATTAGCACACTGCTGCTCTTTGTAGCAACATGCTTATATTCTGACTCCCATGAGAAACAAAGCGTTGATTGCACATGTACAAGTCAATGCAAAACAGAAATAAAATTAAAATCATCCACTATAAATAGCAATACAGATCTGTCTATATTAAAATACAAATTGATCTTACTTTTGCAGGGCACTAACAATAAAAAGTCAGCATGCACTGGAATAATCTAAATGACACAAACACGATATAGGTGGAGTGGTTAGGTCCTATAGGTACAAGGGAAAATTCAGTTAAATAAGGCTGAAGCACTGCAGGAGATGAAAAAGATACCTTGAGTTTACCTTTAAAGTATAATCTTGAAACAGACTGACTGGACTTTTGCATGGGAAATAATGCATATTATATGTTTGAGTCCTGCTTAACATATTCCAGGTAATACAATCAGAGGAAAGCAGACATCCTAAGCAATTTTATCAGATATCTAGAAAACATTATTCAAGTGCCAGCACATTAACTGCAGAAACATCTGTTTGTCAATTATAAACTACTGTCAGGATTACTTGCTATCCTATTAGAAGATCACATTTTCAGACTGTCTACCCCTAGTACACTGTGGAAATCAAGCTGGTGTCATCCAAAAAGAAAAGAAATAAAGCATCAGGTTTGGATGATGCAGCAATGCAAAACTATATACATTTTTTGGCACTTCACTAATGGTTAGAGAAGGTGACAGTTTGAATGTGATGCATGGATATAGAAGGTGGCACTTTGAGTTTAGAATGGATCACAGTTCCACAAACCTATAAAATAAGTTCACTTTTTAATTCCCAAAATGACCTATTCTTTGATGAGTTATACTTTATAGTCTCCTTACTTAATTTAGACTATATTATTTATCTAAATGCTAAAAATCTTATGAAAATATTAGCAGTATTTTAATATCACCAGAAGACTGGCCTTATAAGATGCATTATTAGGAGCATTAAACTTACTCCTCGGTGATAAACATTTCCCCACAACCACTGGAGTCATATGTCTTATTATGAAACAAGTATTTTGTTCAGTTATTTAGGACTACATGCAATGAAATAAATTCCCAAGACACTCACATATACTAGTCATAAATACAAACTCAAAAGTACAGGCCTTAGTACAAAATGGCAAACCGGCATCTGTTGCACATTTAGAGAGAGTAACATGGCATGCTGTCAAGATAATTGACCACCATCCTATGCTACCTAGAATATGCTATCACATGCATAACATGCTATGCTATGGATAACATGCTATCCTATGCAAGATATACAGTTGAAATATTACTGGACTCTGTCAATGTGTTCTGAAATTCAAAGCCAAAATTGGCATTCCCTTTAACTGCATATGTGGAACCACACCCATATATGGCCCCATGTATTAGGAATATCCTGTTCCAAGGAATATAAATCATTGTTCATAATGTTTTCTCAAGTCAATCCAAAATCAGATGAATGTATTTTATTTGGGAAACTTTTTATGAGCTGTCTTCATTGTGGTTTGTTTTACCCATGTGGACTTACAGCAAATGAAGCTGACGGTGTACTGTAGTGTGCTTTTTCATTTTTCCTCATTGCTATGTAACTGTTATGAGGTTATAGCGGTAGAGCAAAAAGTTTTGTTTTTTTTTGTTTTTGTTATGGTTGCTGAGTCATTCTCTACAATGTTAAAAAAATAAATTAAGTATATCTCATTGTGTAATGATTCAAATGAGCATAGGCAAACATGTTTTATCTGCAATGGTGTGCATATATTAAACCAATTTCTTATATATATTTATTGTACACATATCTTCTGCATTTGAACAGCCCTTTGGCAGTAGATGGATCATATTCAGTAGGATGACACATCATAACCTTTAAATTAGATAGACTTTTAATTTTTTTTAGACAAGAAACATCTTTACTGAGTTATCATTTATGACATAGGTAATCAAACATTTATATAAATGAAAAACTATATTGCCATATTTTCACTTGCAAACATACATTACTTATAATCTTCTGTACAATTGTCTGTCAAGCAATTCATAGCTCTATCACTTTCTACCTTCCCTGAAACCTCATTCCTCCAGTAAAACATTATTGTGCATGTACTGTTTCCACAATTCCCATTTTTCAATGTAATTTGCTCCTACACTTTTCTAAAGATCCACTTTTAGTTCTTTTATCTCTGTTACTATATTCCCTACTTCTGTTATGGTTGTTTTAATCTGAGATTTCCATTTTCTAGTAATTTCTTTTTTCTCAGCTACCAGAATTAAACTCAACAAGGCCTTACTATCGCTAGACAATTCCAATTCTGTATCATATCTCAATAAAATTATTTTTTTATTGACAGAGTACTCTGCAGGGAATTTCTAAAGTCTGCCAACTCATATACTCCCAAAAATATGTTCCCAGTTACCTCTTTCTTCCCCATCACACCTCCAACATTTGCAAACTACCTGACGGAAAATGCTTTGGAGTCCACTAATGCTTAAGCAAATATCCTAAATCATCTAGATGTCATTCCATATTTGGGAGCCATGCCTATATCCTCCCATTGTTTCTTTGTGAATTGCTTATCCAATCTTTCTTCTCTTCCTTTGATTGTTTCCTGTAGTTACCATGCCATATTTTATATGCCCTTATAACAGTGGCAGCTGGTGACTTCAAATTGAAGGGGGGGCTGCAGGAGACAGCTGAATGGGTGGGACCAATGGGAACGGGTGTGGGCAGCTAGAAAGGGAAGGAGCTATGCTCAAAACCACAAAAAAATGGAACTTTAATTAAATACGCTGCCCTGGGTGCCAAACCGTCATTATGAGAGTCCAATCAAGACAATGTGAAGTGTAGAAGAAAAAAAAATATTTCAATGCATTGGCTGCATGACAGCTTACTTAATATCTAGATGGAAACAAAAAGGCTGTGAGGCATGAAAAAATAAATTACTTTTTAAATACATTTACTGGAATGCCAGTCAAAATCAAGTACAAGAAAATCAAGCAGCACTCAACTCCAACCACTTCTCCCTGCACTGCAGTTCTAATTATAATTTCTATTCATCTTTATAAAAAGTACCAAGTAACATGATGGAAGTAGCAATCTCTGTGATACCCCCACTTTTAAAAATGTTTCTTATCCAAAAAAGACCTGCTGCCAGACAACAACTGTCTACTTGTTTCATTGGGAAAACATGATCAAAGTGAAAAATGAACAGCAAACAAGAAAAAAACTCAAGATAAATTGCTTAAAGGATTACTGCACAGGTTATGGACTACACATGATAGATTGGCATTCTGTTTAGTTTATGGATAAAGTCTATAAAGGTGACTGCAGGTCTGCAACAAAGGTAATGAGCTTCTTAAAATACTGCAATTCTGTCCTTTATTACAAATACTGTCATATGCATTTCAATACCAAAGGCTTATACGTTATCTAGTTATGTAAGTATTCTCTGCATGGCAACAACAAAAAGGCTTTCAATGTTGGTAAATCTTTAACAGTAAGCTTACTTGTATCCTACAATCTCAGACAAGCTTACCTGATTGCCATGAAAGCACTGCTACTTAAACACAGAGCAACGGGCACTTTCTAAATAATAAGAAGCATAAGCAACAGTATAAGAATATGACAGAAAACCGGAACATTCTGCAAAATCAAGCAAGGACACATGAAACGCCACTGTACTACTTGTATCTACCTTGGATGGGGGGATACTCTGCATAACTGCTCCTTGCCTTGCTTGGACACATCCAGAGTCACTACATGGGGGAGTGGGGTGCAACAAGTATGTCACAGCTTGAAATGTCTCTGGCTGACTGTGATGGCCCTGATACATTTGTCATACCTCTAAACCTCAGAGCAAGACATCTGGACAAAGCCATACACAGAAGTGGGATAAAGGCCCAAAAATAAGGACAATATTTAAAGATTGCTCTTATAAACTTTCGAATAGAATAGTAGGTCTTGCATTAGCATGAATTTTCTGAAGGGTATGAAATCTGAAAAATAAAATATCTGTCATTATTTTCTTACTTCAATCTTTAATGATTTGCCACGTATTTGCCAGAAAACCACAATTTTATAACAAATGGACCAAAAATGTGATGCAAAAATATAAAATAGCCACACAATATAGCTGGGAACCTGTCAAAGGGGCACTTTTTAATATTAGTACTGTTAGCTTGAGCAACTGACAAAATAAATGAATCTACATGCATTTCTGAAATAAAAGTAATGTATAACTCTGATCATTACAGTTATTTAGTAATTGTAAACCCTCCACGTTTTCTTCCAAAATTGCCATTTTGCAGAGGGATTATTAGAGGGAGAGCAACATTTTGAGCCAAAATCGGGGACGGTTGAGAGGTTTGGATATGCCCAATTCTATAAAGCAATTTGCACGTATCTCTCAACCTGTTAACACAGGAAATCTGGACAAGGCCAAATATATTGGGAGAACATACAAACACTACTAAAAATTACTCTTGTATAAACTTAGTTGATAGAACAACAGGTCTTGCTTTAGCATGCATTTTTTCTGAAGGTTATGAAGTTTGAAACTCACTGTCTGTAATTATTTAGTGACTTAATTCCTAAATGATTTGCCAGAAAACCACAAATTTTATGAGGAACAAACTAAAAATAAGAAGCAAAAAGCTATTAATTCTGTGAAAATCTGGACAGTTGAGAGGTATAGTTCAGCTGAGACAGGGCTTCTGAGTTTGCCATACTTCCCCCTCACAAAATCATGGTCGAATGGAGCCACCCCCTCCAGCCATTCCAATGTCCCATTAATTGGCTATTTCACCTCATTTACCATAAACACTGCAATGTGCATACTGCTTTACTTCTACGATGATTTGGATTTCATTTGAAAGTTTTATTTTGTATTTTACAGCACAAACACTAAGACATCTGCTGAACAAAGCAATGCAGTCTCACAATGAAAATAGACTTAGCATTAAAACTCTGCCCTTGAAACTCACATTCATTGAAACAGCATTGAAATACACATTCAAAGAAAATAAATTTGGGTAGTATAAAAATTAACTTTGGGCTGTTTTCAAATGATAGGCCCCTTGAACACAAAACACATGTTGTGTGATACACCTTCCTGATGTATTAAATTATATTCCTTGTATAATACAGTACAGTTGTTAGAGGGTATTTTAAATTTGTTTTGAACATTTTTACAGTAAACAATAAAACAAAATGCATGCACCAATAATGACAAAACTGCCCAATTGAGAATATTTCCATCATAAAAAAAGTCTACTCAAACTTATACAATCCACCAGAATCAGTAAATATGCACAATCTCTGCAGAAGTAAGTCATCTAAATAATTCCACATTAAAGAGATTTTTAACTAATGAAGAGGTTGCTGCTAGCAAACAATTTTATATTTCATTGTTTCATCTATAAATAAAGTGCCTGTTGCCCCTGAGGAATAAATTGCCTATACTGCATTAAAAAAAAAAGATAAGCTAGTAATATTGCAATAGGAAATGGATGGCAAACTGATAACAGGTTCATAGTTACTAGGTATCTTTGCCAAAGAGGACATTCTCAGTATGGCAGCATCCACCCCCTGAGGGAATAGAACCCACAGCCTTCTGCATCAAAAGTAAGTACACTACCTGTGGTGCTATTAACAACAAAAGCAGATTTAGCATAAGCAGCACTAAACTTCTCTTCCCCTGCAGCTCTGAGCTCCTTGTAAAATCTACTTGATACTCAATTGTATCTCTCAACTTCACAGCAAAAGAAATATGGAAAAAGCCAAAATTTGTTGGGGTGAAAAAAGCCCAAAAACCAGGGACACATTAAATGTTTCTTGTATATTCTTGGAAAGTTGCTAGAATAAAAAAAAATGCTGTGTTACCACCATGTATTTTACTGCTCAGTCTTGAGCCCAGGTCCCTGTGCAAAATGCTTAGAGTAACATACCACTATGCCAAATCAGCTGTTTTATGAAAGAGAGGAAGACTAAAACTTAAATGGCTACCATTTAGTGAATTCAGTTCTCACCATAGCACAAAACACCTGGACAAACCCAGTAATGGGGAATACAGCCCTCAAATGTATGCAGTGAATTCAATTCTCGCCATAGCTCTCAACCTTAGCACAAATAAACCTGGACAAAGCCAATCATGGAGAAATACAGTCCCAAAAATAGGGATACATTTCAAATATTCATCTTATAAACTTAGAAAATTGCTAGAATAAAAAGTTTTGTGTTACTATGTACTTTCTGAAGAATATGAAGTCTGAAATTCAAATGCCTGTCAGTTTTATTTATTTAACATTTGTTAACCAGGAAAGTGTGACTTGGACCAAAAAACAATAATATTCAGCAGAGGCCCAGCGAGAAATATTTATTTATTTATTTATTTTTTATTTTACATTTGTTGACCAGGATAGCCTGACTGGATTCATGTCCATTTTCAGCAGATGCCCGGGGAGAAAAGCTCCAGGGTATACATAATAAAACATAGTAATAAGGACAATATAACAGAGACAAAGGTGAACATAGCAATGCAGACAAATAAAGTATGCTATTACCGTTAATACTTTCACAGTCAAAAGTAAACAGGTTCACGACATTAGTAAGCACTAGTTACAGTCAGGAGAAATGAAAACACATTAGCATTGACATCTATTAGATTTTTTTGTACATTCATTAAAGCTGGCTAGCCAGGTTTGTTACAGTGGCAGAGCAAGTTTAGTGCCAGATGTTGTTTGAGATTGGTCTTAAATTGACTTAGGGTGGAGAGCATAGTAATGTCAGCTGGGAGTTGATTCCAGGTTCTACCTGCAGAGTTTGCCAAGAGAGCTTCCCCTGCTGTATTGATGGTTTTGATTGTAAGAATTTGAAGTTTATTAGAGGATGTAAGCAGTCTCTAATTAGTTTGGGTGGTGATAATATTTCTAAGAGCTGGTGTGTTATCTGGATTACAGAGAATGTTGTTAGCTATGATCAGAAGGTTATATTGTATGAGACTGGGGAATTCTAGCCAGCCAAGCTGTTTGAGGTTGATGCAGTGGTGGGTTCTGCATGGCTGGTCAGTGGCAAACCTGGCAATGTGATTGTAACAGATAGATAGTCTGTTTCATAGTGACTTGTTTAGATTAGACAGAAGGGGGGAAGCATATGTAAGTGTTGAAATTAGGTGAGAGCGGGCAATGGCAATCCTAGCTGGAGGGGTTAGAAAGGCTTTAATTCTATACAATGATCCAAGTTTTTTATTGATGTTCTTTATTATTTGATTAACATGAAGTTCAAATTTTAGGTTATTGTCAATAATGACACCGAACAGTTTTGTAGAGGGGTCTGGGGACATAACAGTACAATCTTTTGCATTAATGGTGAAATAGAAAGTTGCAGTCCTTTGAGTAGGTGAGAATAGCAACATTTTAGTTTTTTTGGGATTTAATAATAGCCAGCGACCAGTGAGCCAGTTTTGTACAATATTAAAGGTGGACTGGGTAGCAGACTTCAGATCTGAGGGAGATGTGGCTGAGAAAACCAGAGTGGAGTCGTCAGCATATTGGATACAGCTGACATTTGGGATGACAGTATATAAGACATTAATAAAAATTGAGAACAGTAGGAGCCCTAATTTGGAGCCTTGTGGTACTCCAAGGGTGTTTGGTAGTAGTATAGAAAGCTTGTTCTGCCAGAGAACAGCCTGCTGCCTCCCAGTCAGGTAGGAATTGAACCATAAAAGGGCATTAGAGTCTACAATGAATGTTTGCATAGTGTGTAACAAAAGTTGGTGATCTACCATGTCAAATGCCTTGGAGAGATCCAAGAAGAGGGCAGAAGAGATGCGATTATTATTGCGGTTGCTGTTTATTGTGTTGGTAAAGGCAAGTAGGGCTGAGGTAGTACTGTGGTGTGGTCGAAAGCCGTGTTGGGTATCGGCCATGAGGTGATTTTGGATTAGGTGGTGCATGAGTTGTTTGTGTATACATTTTTCCAATATTTTTGCAAGTGGTGAAAGTATAGCTATGGGTCTGTAATTGGAGAATTCAGTGGAGGAGCCTCCTTTATGTAGTGGGATAATATAGGATGTTTTCCAAATTCTGGGAATTTTTGCCTCTGCTATGGCATGGTTAATTACTATTGATATTGGATAGGCTATAGCATCAGCTGATTTTTGAAGGTATTCAGCAGGTAGTTGGTCAGCAAATAGAGTGAGGGGTTTTAATTTTTGATAAGGGTACAGCTGAGTGATGTGGGAACTGGTTGGAAGCTAAATGAGAGTCTATTTAAAGGGGTGGTATTGTCAGGGCTGCAGACACATGTCTTTGTAACATGAGAGGACACAAGAGCAAACCCACACAATTACAGGGAGGACATGCAGACTATATACAGAAGGCACCCCGGTCAAGAATCAAACCAGAGAACCTGTAGCTGTGAGGCAACCGTACTAACATTGCACCATCAAATACATAAGGATTTAAGCATTCAGAAACCACAGATATTATGAAGAACAGAACAGAGCAAAATATCAGGCAGAAATCTGCAAAAAATTCACAAATGGTGGTGGGTAGGGAATTCAGGCTCTTGTTACCTACACTCAATGTATAGGGGTCAAGCCTGATCTAGCCATCACCAGGTTCTGTGTAGCCACCAGTATAAAGTAACTGGGGCATTTTATACACACACACACACACACACACACACACACACACACACACACACACACACACACACACACACACACACACACACACACACACACCTCCATTTCCACTTAACTCTGCGATCCTGTTTGTTCACAGCAGTAAAACCTGATAACCTCCATATCACAGGGCAACCCTTCCACTTACTTACCTCGGCGATCCCGTTCACGGCAGCTATTAACTCCAGACAGCCACGAGGCAGACAACAACAGCTAACAATAAGCAGGACATCTGATAATCTCTGTAGCACAAGGCTAACCTTCCACTTAATTCTGCGATCCCATTCACGGCAGCTAACTTAATAAGCAGCAATGCAATAATCCTGTTCGTCACTTAACTCAAGGTAGCCACCTTTGCACCGGACACAATTCTGGTTTTCAGTTCCTGTTCATTCCAACATTCAAGACTGTAGACCTTGCAGTCCAATCCCCTTCCAGTGTATGCAGTTAGCACCGCATAGACCTCTGGGAAATTAGCAGTATCCTGCCTTCTTCCGGAATATGGACTGGGAAGGCAGCAGTCTGGATTATGTTATGTTTATGTAGGAAATCTAGGAGGAATGTACCATTTGTGGTCACAGCTGGGGGGGGGGGTCTGCAGTCCTATATCACGAGCCACCACTGCCTAATAATTAGCCCTTTTTAACAACAGATTCTATTCTACATTCAACTAAAAACTCTGCCAGTGCTGGTCCTTCACTTGGGATACTCACATTACTTTTGCCTACACTGATGTCAGTCCTTAATAGGGAAGGCAATCTCTAGCCTGCAGTCCAAATGAGTTATTGGCGTCTTCCCATTCTATTCCCTTTCCCTCTCTAATTATTTCTCCAAATACCTTAACTCCTCTGCCAGTTTTCTACAGTAAATTCCATCCCCCCTCTTGCTTATTTTCTGTACCCCTAATTGCAGTCATCCCTATTGACAGAATCTCTTTTCTCCATTCCTGTGTTGGCTTAGTTCTTAAAATACTTCTTGCTACTTTATGAATATATTTTTCTGTATATTGTTATGCTCCTTAAGGATCTGCATACAAATCCCATTCTCTCCTTATTTCTTGAGCTTCCCCTTGCTTGATCATCATCCCTTTACACTTTGAGCTATAGCTCTCTGCTTCTGCATAGAAGTTGTAACTATGTAGCTCTGTAATACCCATTCAAATCAGGAAATCCCAAACCACCTTGTTCTATTGAAAGGATCAACTTATCTCACTTGATTCTCACTTTTTCCCCTCCTAGATAAAATCCATCAGCTCTTTATTAATTGCTATCCGCAACTTCTCCTCTGGTTCATAAAAATATGCTTGACCTGTGTATAACAAACTAAAGGGACCAAAAATATTTTCACTGCTTGTCTCCTACTGTCCATATCCATAAAACAGAATCCTTTTTAATCCATGCCCCTAAGAGCTTCATTTTATCATGCCCCCATAAATATGTGTATTTTTGAACCAGTTCATGTGTGGGTAGATAGTTTAGAGCTATTGCCATTGTTTTATCTTCATTAATTTTGCATACTGAAAAGATTTGAAGCTGTATTAGAATGTTCCACAACACTGAAATGTCCTTTTCTGTTTTTTTATCAGATGCAAAATAATATCATCTGCAATTAAATCCAACTTTTCTTGACTTGCATATTAATGATATACTTTATTTCTGAATCCCTTATTTTCTTTGCCAATGGTTCTAAATATAACACATATAACAAAGACGGAAGATGACAGCCCTACCTGGTTCCTCTGCTCAAATAGAACATATCATAAAGAAACCTCACCCACTTAATTTTTGCCTCCAGTTCCTCATATATCCTCCAAATCAACCTTATTATTTTATCAGGAGAAAGCAAATGCTTCTATTGCCCTACTCATAAAATCCCAGCTTGCATTGTCAAATGCCTTCTTTGCACCAAGAACCACAATCAACAGTGGTATTTTCTTATATTCTTATTCCCTCTGGATCATCGTTGTTCTATTAATGTTGTCAAATGTCCCCCATCCCCTCCACACAACCACATTGATCCATATCTATCAATTATGACATCACATTTGCCATTCTTTTAGCCATTGTAGATATAAATAATTTCTAATCATGTTTAGATTTGAAACAGGCTTATATGAAGCTGGATCTGATGGTTCTTTACCAACTTTAGGTATTACAGTCAAAACAGCTTTCTTCCAAGATATTGGTCCTTCTCCTCCTTTTTAAATGCATTTGAAAAAACATTCCAGATCATTATCATTTTCTTCTCTCCTAGCGTACAAACTTCCACATGGATCCCATCTATTCCTGAAGACTTTCTGTAGATTAGTAATACATCACCATTTTTATTTCATCTACTCTTATCCTAATTGTTAGTAATGGAGCCTTATCTAACTCTAACCTAGGCATATTTATTTTTTAATGAAGATTTTGCTTTGTACTTTTTCTTCATCTGGTTTATACAGATTTTAATAAAATGTCTGCAATATTTCTAATACCTCTACCGTATCTCTGGTTATTTTCCTTGTTATAGGCTCCCTAAGCTTGGCAAAAACCCTTTCTACTTTCTGTTACCGGAGATGTTGTGCTAAAAGCTTTTGTGCTCTGGAGTTATTATCAAAAACAGATGCTTAACAACACTCTTTCTAAGCTCATGCATATTTTCAAGGTAGTCCCTTATTTTCCCTTTAGAACTGTGCAGTTGTACCACTTCTAATTCTGTGAGATTCCCTCTATTCTATAATACTTTAACCTTTGTCAGTCCCAGTAAATAATCCTTGTTACTTCTTAACCACATCTCTTTTTCTTTTATTTCTGTCCTATTTTTAAACTCTGCTTTCATTGTTATCCCATTTTATAGCTATATTTTTTTGCAAAAATGCCCATCTTCCCTAATAACTCCTGAATAATTTCTACTACCCATTCCTTAAATTCCTTTCTGTTTAACAGGTAGGTGGGGAAGTGCCAGTATCTCATTTTTATTTAATTACCCTGTATTTTTATTTTAGTTATTATTGGAACCTGATCTGAAATAGTTATTAGATGCATATCAGAACTTTCAATTAAATACACATGTGCCTGTGAAATATAATTTCTGTCTAGCCAATCACGTTTTTTTTTTTTGTACCTTGGGGAATAATATGTAAATTTTCTCTGAGCTCCTACTACTGAATTCACATCTTCCATACCATATATTTTCATCATTCTTCAAAATTCTACCCTCTTTTGTTCTATTTTCCCTTCTAGACCATCTGATACATCCTCACCATTGCAGATCAAGGTCCTGTCCCCCTTATAAATAATATTCCCTGGTAAAAGCTGATTATTTATTCCAGAATTTTCTTAAATTCCATTGTAGCAGTTTTAGGTGGCATATAAATATACAACAGTGTAATCCTCCTCTCTTGCCAGTAGCTCCTTACTACTACAAATCTACCATTATTATTGTTTTCTTATTCTCCTCTAGCAATTAATACATGTACTACTCCTTTTCCATTTGTCCCAGATATTCTACAGAATAGCCATCATGAAATCCTTTATTTATTAAATTTACTTGCTCAATTCTTTCCAAATGTGTCTCCTGTAGCATATCTGTTTTCACTCTGCATTTTTAAATATAAGTTATTACTCTTTCTTTTTATATATCCTGTGAGACTATTCACATTTAAAGATAATGTTGAAAGTGTTGTTATCATGATAAGAATTTATTATTCCCTCCTGTTGTGTATAACAACTTTTTAAAAAAAGTCTCATGTCAGCTTTTGTATTACATGCATACACTAATCAGTGATCCTTTTTAGAGCTGTCTGTTGTCATATCTATTTGAACCTATGTCACATCTTACAAGACATTTTGTTTTAATGAAAACCCACAAACAAAAAAAAACAGCTACAGAACACCCTCATAACCTATTAGCTTAATACAAACACACAAAACTATGTACAACTTCAAATAAGTTGAATGTTCCTAATAGGAACAATTGTCACAGATTGACAGCTACACTCACTGGCTTGAAATGACCTATAATGATGGTTATCCATGCTAAGATGCATACTTCAGTCTGTGCTTCTATTTACACTAAGTGCTGTCTGCTTTTTTATTTTCCTATCTTTATTTATCTTCCTGATGTAGAAAATTACTTGAATGCTTTCAGAAAACATTATCTTCTAGCCATTGAAATAAAAAAGGTATTCTGTTTTTATTGTACTTAGCATGTCTCCATAGAAACATGAGAACCAGATATAGTTTCCTTCAAGTACAAGCTTGTCATGCTGCACTGTGAACATTTATTTACTGAAGGGAAACTTTTTACTACATTCATTTTTTTTATTTACATGCTTCTCCTTAAAATGTATTGTTAGATCAAGCAAAGGGCCTTAATCCAGTCATTTCTCCATGGAAAGGTAAGGAAAAGCATATTGATTTTACTTATATAATGCTCTTTTGTCGAGGCATTCCTCTCTTTTTTACATTGCAGTGCCCACATTCCTCAAAACTGAAAAATAAAAAAAAAAAAGAAAGAAGAAAGGAAAAGGGCACCTGTTTATTTTACTATCCCTATTGCACACAAAATAACTGAAAAAAGCTTTACATTATAACATGCAGTATCCTTCATATTTTATAAAACTACTGTTAAGAATACTGTTAAAAATAAAATAAATACATAAATAATAAGAGCAAAAACTGTTTTACTTACAGTTACCTCTTTCATTCCCCTGCCCTTTCACTCCCCTTAATGTTCCTCCAAACATTAAAGACATGATGTAGGGCATATGATTTGGAGTCCCTACAAGTATAACAAAGTAAAAAAAAAGTCCAATATTTCCAGGTATTGTTTCACCATATTTCACAAATGGGATTGATGCTTTATAATCTTACAGTTATTCATTAATTTTGAGTTGCTGGATTTCTTCCTGTTGATTTCCATCTTTCAGTTCCAGCCTCTGATTCATTTCCAGCTTACCTCTGGTTCTTCTATTCAACTGCTATGATTTTTTTATGTCTCTTAAGCATTTTCATTTGGATTATTGGAAAAGGGTTCACTGGCATAGTCTCTCTAAACTTTATTATTGGAAGAATATGAAGCACAATCCCACATTGTCTGATCGCTCACTTTTTTTGGACAAAGTTTAGTATTTCCTCCCTTAGCATGTATTACAGCAAAAAAAAAAAAAAATACTTTGGCACACCCTCCCCAGGAAAAAAATTTCTGAAGGTAGCTGGATGTATCAGCTTGAATTTCACACCTGCTTCCCAACAATGTGTGGAATAAAAGCACTCCACTTCTGCCTGGAGAGTAATCATTTTTCACAAACACTCTACTGTCTTCAACTTTTACTACTTTGTCCTTGTGCCACAGTTTGTCAGAATCAACTCCTCTTGTTGGTAGGATTGCATCTTTACTATTAGAAGTCTTTGCTACTTTCTCATAGCCAGGTTTGCTGCATGTCCAGGATGTGCCCTTTCAACTAACAACTCCTGCTGTGGAATACCAGCCCATTTCCTTATTTGTGTTTTCATAAAATAAATACAGTCTGTTCTTTCTATTTTCTTTGGTACAGCAAAAAGTTTCATGTTTTCCCTACATGCTCTGTTCTCTAATTCTACCATTTTTCAAACATCTCTTCTTGAGCAGTCTCATACTCAGCCAGCCTTTTGTTTATTTTGACCCCTCATTTTTGCAGTTTTATCAACTCATCTGAATATATGTTTAATGTTTCTTATATCTTTCCAGTCATTTGAGATGATATACACCACCATTGCTTTGTTTATTTTAATACTTTGATCACAGTTGACTTATTTGTTTTCCTCTAGATTACTGGAAGTCATAGTTTGCACCAGAGCTGGAGCTTTAACTGTTTTTGCTAAATAGTTGAAAATTTGTTTTCTCATCACCTTTTATGATTGATTTTCTTTCAGGTTCTCTAAATTTCTTATTTGCTGGCATCCAGGCAGTGCACTTACTAGCCAATAAATAAAATTTACTCAAAAACACTCATTCACTGGCTCTCTTTTCTGACTTTCTGTTTTCACACTGGGAGAGCTGAAATTAAGCTGTTAGTGTGTGACCATCTTGGAAGTCACTTTTAAAAACAAATTTGATTGAACATTTACAGTGTAAGGTAATTTGGTTTCACACTTTATCATTACCTAATATGTTATGAGAATTTCACATATCTTTTGGGGAAAAAATGACTGTAAAGGTAGTTACAAAGCAGATTACAGAGCTATCCTTTCTTTTATTAGGATGCAGTGTTTTACAATTTTTCTGGTATTAATAACCATCCACTATGGTATGAGTCTGCCAACAGAAGCACATCCTAGTCCTACGTGGGTAAATGCAGAGTCAGACAAAGTGACAATACCTGTATCCATGTGAGTGTTATCCACAGTAATGTGTTTATTTAACATGGATTGCTGTTCACTGTTTTGCCATTTAAATATTTATGACTGGATTAAAAATATTTGTTTACTGGATAGGTGAGCTTGTCTTTCCCAGATACGTTGAAGCCATCATTAGAGCAATTTAGGCCAGTATAAGTCCAATGTATGTGGCCAGCTTATATAAGCCAATTGTCAAGCATGTTTTGAGAAGAGGAGAAAGAAAACCATAGGACCGCAAAATCCTTTGCAGGCAGGAGAGGAACATAAACTCCCCAGAGGATAATGGCCTGACATCAGAGCTGGATCATGGACAAATGGGACCCTAGGCAGGGTAATGCATCAGGCTACTCCCAATACACATCTGCTCCACCACCGCAGCCATTCCGGTATCCCATTGCTTGGCTATTTCTCACCAGTTACCATAACCACTGTTCAAACCTCTCAGTGTGCATACTGTTTTCTGTTTTATTGGATTTCATTTAAAACTTTTATTTCAAATTTTATAGCCAAGCACTGATAGATATTTGCTAAACAAAATAAGACAGCCTCACAGTGGAAGCAGACTTAGTATTAACAGTAACTTTCTCTGCTGTTGAAACTCACATTGATCGAAACAGCATTAAAGCCCACATTCAAAGAAAATGCATCTGGCCACTGATGGATAAAGTTTACCTTTGGGTTGTTTTCAAACCATAGGCCCCTTGTACATATTTTCAGAACAATGCATACATGTATGTATTCTTTAAAAAAACTTCCTGATTGTATTCAGTTATATTCCTTGCATAGTATTGCAGTTTTGAACATTTTTCCATTAAGCAATGAAACAAAAAGTACAAACCAATAATGACAAAACTGCCAACTTCAAAACATTTCAACCATAAAAGGCCACTCATACATCTGTCATTACAATCCACCAATATCAGTCAATATGCACAATCTCTGCAGAAGTAAAAGTCATTTGAATAATTCCACATTAAAGAGATCTGTCACTAATGAAGAGGTTGCTGCTAGCAAACTTTACATGTCAGTGTTTCATCTACAGATTCAATGCCTTCTGCCCTTAAAGGTAAAT
This sequence comes from Protopterus annectens, assembly GCF_019279795.1. Classification (NCBI taxonomy): domain Eukaryota; kingdom Metazoa; phylum Chordata; order Ceratodontiformes; family Protopteridae; genus Protopterus; species Protopterus annectens. Next base: position 1,976,318,155 of record NC_056731.1, read on the forward strand.
TGCCTGTTACATTTAAAAAAATTGCTAAGCTGGTAATAGTGCAGTAGGGAATGGATATCAAACACACAAGTTCATAGTTACTAGGCATCTCATCCACGGGTCTCCAATCGCAGGACTGCAACACCCCCACCCCCCTTAAAGGGAAATTCCCTAGCAGTCATCTTTCTATATGTTATGGGAGTAGAACTCACAACCTTCTGCACCAAGAGTAAGTATATTACCTGTTGTGCTACTAACAATGCTTTTAAGTCTTATAGCACAACAGTTATGACCATTTTCTAAACAAAAAAGTTGTACAGTGTAAACAGACAGCATGAACTGCAGCAAATGTATCTTCCCTTGAAGCTTACAATTCCTCAAAAATGCATTGAAGCTCACAATTCCTTAAAAATGCACTGAAGCTCACAATTCCTTAAAAAGTAACTTGAAAGTCAAACTCAATTCCTTGAAAATACTTTTGAAGCTCAAATGTTTCAGCAGCTTGGTAGTTGGGGTAAAGGATTCAGGCTCTTGTTTCCTGTAACAAAGGTGCAGTGTTTGAGCCTGAGCAGATTAACTAACTTGCCACCCCTAAGTAGGGAATTTTATACATACATACATACACACACACCCCTCCCACCCCTATCTCTCTGTGCTGTGGGAAGAAGCAAGTCTAGGCAATTTTGCTTGTGTTAGCACAGGAGCATCTTCTTGTGTTTAAATTCCATATGAGGAAAGCAGAAAGAAAGAAAGAGGGAAACAATGGGTCTCTGCAATGATGATGCATGGACACAACCATTGTGTGTGACCAGACACAGAATGTAGTCTTAAAGGACACTCTTAAAAATGTATTTTTTTTTTATTAAAAATGTAAATGTGCAGTCCCCTGGTCAGTGGACTCCCTCCCAGCCAGTGGGCCCAGTTGCTCAGTACTGGATCCAGTTCTGCCTGACACCTGGACTGAAGGCAACACTATAGCACTGGTAGGTAGAAATCTTAACCACCGAGCCACTGTGCTGCCTTATTTGAAGAAAATGGGAGTGTTGAGGGATGACATAATTGTAAAGTTGTTTTGTTTATAGATGGAAAGTATAGGGTTTGGATTTCACATTTGGAAAGCATGGCTATGCTTAAAAAGGTCCACTGGAGCCATTATCTTAGTAATCACCTACAAATTATGCAGTGATAAAATGAATATATTGCTTCCTACTCTTTACTTTTTAAGTCCATTTTCATAGCAAAAAGCATCACATTAAATTCTAAAGATCTCATTACTAATGGGTAGATAAATGCCACAGCATTAGCTACAGTTATAATCTGAGATGCCTAGAGGCACATGTGCATTGTGATATACATATATATATATATATATATATATATATAAAGGAGATGGGAATTAAGAATATACAGATTTTTAAAAGTGCCTTGAAAGACTTACAATCACAGATCACATGTCAATCATCACTATACCAAAACATCATCTGATAAAGTGGCAGCTTTCTTTCTTTCATAATATAGTATGCTAGTCACTTGCTTTGTGCATTCCACAATAAATATGGGTGGACAGTAACAAACTATTATTGTATGCATTGTTTTCAGGGGAAAATAAAGCAGTATGCTATGACTCTCTGTGTGATGTTGGAAGCTTTTTTTTTTTCTTTTCCAGATATACAAACATATTTTGAAGACATGTATCTCAGGCATCATGTTTAATCTACTGAAAGATGATTACATATTCTCATGTAAATATATAAATATACAAATTCAGGGAAACTAAGTATAAACACAGTACCAGAAAGCAACTGATTTAGCAATCATGCACTTTTTACATACTGTTCATTTATTTAGCTTTTTTTGTTGATCTGGCTAGTCCCACTAGGCAAGTAGCCTCTTTTCAGGAAGATCTGAAATGGTATTTGTACTACTAGTGGAAGTTTGGCAAGGGCATCTGGGAACTTACCCTACTCGTAGCAAAGGGGGATGTGATTGAGAGTGGCACGTCTTACTTCCTGTTTCCATTGCAGGTGCATAGGTGGCCCAGAGAAACAGGGAGAAGTATAGCAAATGATTGTCAAAAAGAAAGTGAAGCAGAAATTATAAAATAAGTGTGAAAATGGAGAAGCCTTTGCAAGGAAGTAACTGATGTGGAGGTGGAGAAGTTGTGTGTATCCGAGGGGAAGGGAGAAACAGATGAGAAGAACAAACTGAAGGTTGTAGATGAAGCAATACCAGATATGGAGGCTTTATCTCAAAAAAGATTATTTGATGGAGAAAGAGGCACTCAACAGGAATGCATAATTACAACCCTTCAATCCATAGAGTTGTGGGATGTTTACTGAAAAGAGCTGATCAACCAGAGTAACCAGAGAGTGAGGTAGCAGCATTGTGGGGTGAGATCATGGAAAACATGCAGGAAGAAGAGATCATGGAAAACATACAAGAAGAAGAAACAACAGAAGAATCGACAATAGAGAAATCCTATGCAGAGACAGTGAAAGAGGGAGGAAGAAGATTCAAACAGGCAAAGGAAGTAAAGAAAAACATTTGTTGTAAGAGTAAGCAGTAGAAAAGAAAAAGGATTGACCAGGTATGAAATATGGGATGCTATAATTGCACCATTGGGTATTTCACTAAAGGAGGCAAGACCCTTTTATTCTTATGAGAATTGTTTTTGAAAAATATGAGCAAAAAAACAACTGGAATCCATGGACTGAATATGTGATACATTAATTTTGTAGAGAAACAAAAAAGAGAGTTATGGTTCAGTTTAGAACAGAAATAGAAGGAAAATATTTGAAAGAGTATTTAATGACCTTATGCAAAGATGTTATGGACACAATGAAAATATATGATGAAAGAGGTTTATGGACTAGTGGATGGGAATGTGGGAAAATGATAATGTGGCTCATATTTCTAGTGTTATTAATGTGAAAGGCAAAAGAGGATTTGTGAAATACAGAGGACAGACTAAAACATGTTTTTTGGGGGGGCAAAGATAATCATTTAATTAGTGAATGTCACAAACAAAAATGTTTTATTTGTAGTAAAGCAGGACATGAAGCAAAAATGTGATTTGAAATGCAAAAAAAGTTGAAATACTGGACATACATGGCTAGATTGTAAAGAAGATATATAAATTGTAGAAAAAAGAAGGTACACAAAATTTAGTTTGTGACAAGAATATAGAAAAGGAACAAGAAAAACAGTGTAAAACACAGGATAAGGAAAATTATATAAAATAGATGGAAGAGAGGGGGGAAAAGGAAGAAAAGATACTTGATACAAATGAATAACAGTATGTGAACTGGCAAGTAGTGAAGGAAAAGATAAAATCTATAGGGAATAGAGTGAAAGAAATAAAAATAAATTTAAAAGTATAATTACTAAAGAAAAAAGGTAGAGGATGAGAAAGAAAAATTTAAAATTTGAATATTTTAGCTTTAAATATAAATAGTGTGAAGAATATTAAAAAATAATATGTATCTTAGGATGGTATGCTTTAAGTGATGCACATATAACTATATTAGAAGATACTAGAGTACTGACAGAAGAAGAAAGATCACAAACAGAAATGTCATGTGTGGATCAATTATTTGGAATATGGGAAAGGTACATGTTCAGGAATATGTATATTATGTCAAGAAAATATTAAAATATTAGATGTTACGTTAGTTGAATTAGGATGAATAATGGTAATAGACCTAAGATGGAAAATAAATGTTTATAGAATAATTGCTATATATGCATATGTAACAAAGAAAGAGAAATAATGTTTAAAAAATCCTTAATTATGTGTGTGAATGTGGATGTAATACTGACAGGACACTTTAAATGTAACTTAAGAACAGATAATAAAAATAGTTGCGATGTTAAAATGGTAAATGAAATAATGAAAAGCAGGAAATTATATATACGTTATAATAAACATTGGACTTACGGAAAAAAGTGAAATTAAAACTACAATTGACTATTTTTTAATATCAGATAGTCTAAAATTTTACAAAAAGGAATAAAAAAGACAGGATTTTCAGATCATATAGCTGTTTGGATAGAAGTACATCAGAAACAGGATATATAAAAACAGGTAAAGAAGGGAAAATGTTGAATGAAAAAGACCTAAAACAAGATGATAGAAAAGAAATAAACTATGGAAAAATCATATAGCCATGAGAATATTCTATGAAAACTGACAAGCTGTTGGATAAGCTTTAAGAAAAAACGAAAAAAAGTGTTGTTTGGAATGTCAAAATAATAAGAGAAAAAAGAGAAAATAAAATGTAAAGCATTAAGTCAAGAAGTATTTAGTTAATAAGGGATAAGATAGCTTTCTGTAAAAATGAAAAAAAAAACAATATATGAACTAAATAAAAGAAGGATTAATAAACTGTTATATAAACAAATATATTGTTACAATGGGAAAAGAGGAGGTGGCACTTTACTTAAATAAATTACCGAAAGAAAACAGAAGGATAATAAGAGTTAAAAATAATTAAGGAAATAGTTACAACGCAAGAAAGAATAAGTAAGATTATCAAGAAACATATTGTACATTGTTTGTTGTTAGAAACAAAAAAAGATTAAAAAATATGAAGTCAATAAATTCAGTAAAGACGATAATGAGAACTTGGGAGAAAAATATAAATGTGAAAGAAATAAATGAAATATTAAAAGATATTAACATGACTACAGCTACAGGGTTAGATGGTGTTTAATACCATATGTGTAATGAGAAGGAAAACTGGCAAACAGTTTTATTATTTGTAGAGGTATTAAATGAATGGTTAGAAATAGGAATGGCAGATAATGAAATATGTATAGGAATTATAAAAAATTATATTGAAAAAGGAGAAAAAGTTGGCATATTGAACTGGAGACCAACAGTATTCTATTTATGTGAATAATAACTAAAGGGTTAACAAATAAAATAGATAGGTTACTTGATCAAACATTTTTTGGTAGAAAGGGAAAAGGAAGTCAAGATTTATTATGGTCAGTAAGAGAAGTAATAAATTATATTATAAATAAAAAGGTAGAAGCTAAAATTATGATAGGGGATTTAAGTAAGGCATTTGATAAACTACAATCTCCTCCTCCCAACAAATTCCAACACATATGAGAGATGCAACCATATAGCCAAACTGGAGGCTAAGCTCTCTCAACTCAGTACTGGCATAACCAGTCAGGAGGAGAAGGAAACCACACTCACTACAATTCCAGTCTCATATAGACCTACCACGACAGCAAACCAAACACATAATCACACAAAAACATACTCGGAGGCTCTAAATAAAGATCTGCCTAAGCAGCAGAGACCTCCAAAGCAGACACCCAAGCAACCGCTACCCCAAAACAAAACACGTGCAACACATATCTCACAAAGCCAGTGTGCCGAACAGTCACAGCCCTTTAGACTAAACAACACACCTGATACACTTGTAATAGGTGACTCTATCGTCAGGCACACTGATGTCCCGCTCACCAGGCTGAACAAGGAGAAGGTCATGGTGAGCAGTTTGTCGGGTGCTAGGATCCGCCACATAACACAAGCACTCAGGTCACTCCAAGGCAAGTACAAATATGACTCAGTCATTGTCCATGCTGGTGTGAATGACCTGAGATGTACCTCCCTGGACTACATGAAAAGAGACATAGAGGAGCTCTCTGAGCATGTAGTTCAGGCCGGTATGACCCTGACCTTGAGTAGCATCTTACCCTCACCAAGAATGATGCCACAATATGAAGACAAGATGATCAATTTCAGCAATTGGCTTACGTACTGGTGTCATTCAAAGGGGATCCAATGCCTGTCAGCCTGGGATGATATGCTCGACAAGCCACAATGCTTCACTAGGGACGGCTTGCACCTGTCACCCCCGGGCTTTCGGATATTGGCAAAGGCTCTTGCTACCCCCATAGTGCCTTTTTTAGGCAAGGCTCAAAAGACAAACCCACCTCCATAGGTATCACAAGGGATAAGAAACTAAGAGTAATGCTACTCAACTCCAGAAGTTTAAACCTCAAGATGCACGCACTTGAAACTCTCCTTAGCATGGAGAACATTGATATCTGTGCAGTAACAGAAACCTGGTTCAGGGCTCCCGAGAGCACCCCAGCACTACCAGGTTATACCTCATAACATGCTTTTCGGCCCCAAAACTTGGACCGAACCACAAAAGGAGGGGGAGTATCGATATTCATCAAAGATACCCACACCTCCAGGTTGGTGGCAAAGCACGAAGCATCAGAGACTATCCATGTGCAACTAACAGTGGGTAAAACTGCCTTCCAGTTTATAGCCTGCTACAGACCACCCTCCCAAACCCAGGAACCCCACTCGGCCTTCCTGAGAACACTGGAAAATATGAAGGTCTCTCCAAACACCATTATATTGGGCGACTTCAACTACCCAAACATAGACTGGGAGCATTACTCTAGCTCCAACACCCTAGCCCAAAGGTTCCTAGAATTCATAAACTCAAATGCTATGGAACAACTTGTTACCACTCCCACAAGAGGGGAAAACATACTGGACCTGATCATCACCAACATGGGGACTATATGCTCCAGACCAGAAGTGTATCCCTCACTGGTAAGATCAGACCATAAACTGATCTCACTGGATAATCACATCCCGACCCCACCCCCTGCCCAGAAAACCACAGTGAAAAGCTTCTCTAAAGCAAATTTCACACTCCTCAAAACCAAGGTGGAATCCTTCAAAGCCCCCGGGCCTGTGGAAAATACGGCCCAGACCGCAAAATCCTTTATAAATGCATTCTATGAACACCTTCAGAAATGCATGGATCATGCAATCCCAAATAAAACCAAGACCCAATCCTCCAAAGGCAGACGTGCTGTCTGGTGGACCCGAGCCATAAACAAACTATACAATAGAAGGAGGAAGCTACTACATGATAGAGCAAAATCCCAAAAAGGGAAGGCATCTCTGATCAGTATTAGCAAAAAACTAAGGGCACTCATAAAATCGTCTAAGGCCAGCTTCGAGAGAAAAATTGCACAGGACACTACAGATAATCACAAGGCTTTCTTTACTTATGTTAGGAACCTGGGTGGGAATTCCGAGATATGCTCAGAATTACTCCAAAATGACAAAAAATACACCGAACCCACAGACATTGCCAACATCCTAGCTGACAGGTTCAGCGCAAACTTCTCCCCCCCCTCCCCATCAAAAGGGCAAATATCTATCCCAGCAGAGTGCTGCCCCCCTGACATCTCAGATGCTCAGGTAAGAGCCGCCCTCTCCAAAGCAAAAAACACAGCATCAATGGGACCAGACGGTGTCCTGGGCTGCGTCCTACATGAACTTCAAGAAGAGCTAAACCCAAACATAAAACTACTGTTAAATCTTAGCCTTACTACAGGATATGTACCCAAAGAGTGGCGTACAGCAACAGTGGCCCCTCTCCGCAAAGGTGGTGCCTCAACGGACCCTGGAAACTATCACCCCATAAGCCTGACTAGCTTGGTCTGCAAAGCTATGGAAAGGATCATCATGGACCTCATAAATAAAGATATTGGGGACCTACAGACACTGGATCCTACCCAGTTTGGCTTTGTTAAGGGCAGATCCTGCCTCTTAAACCTGGTTGACTTCTTTGAAACAGTTACCAAGGCCATTGACGAAGGGAAGGTGGTCCACACAGCCTACTTGGACTTCGCAAAAGCCTTTGATACAATACCCCACTCGGGCATTATAGATAAGCTCACCAGCTTAAATATAAACCCCTATGTCACTAGATGAGTTGCAAACTGGCTCAAGGATAGAACCCACATGGTTAGAATTGCAGCAGCCATGTCAGACTCCAAACCAGTTACAAGTGGCGTCCCACAAGGCTCAGACCTGGGACTTCTCTTGTTCGGTATATATTTCTCAGAGGTACAGGCCAACACAGAAGGACTGTGGCTGACCAAGTTCACAGATGACTGCAAACTGGGCGCCATAATCAACTCTCCAGCCGACACAAGCACCCTCCAAAAGGGCCTCATAGAAACAGACAACTGGTGCCAGAGCCATGGCCTCAAGCTAAATGCCAAAAAGTGTATAGTCATCCCCTTTGGCAAAAACAAAGTGCCCACAAATTACCACATAGGTGGTAATCCATTAAGTACAGAAGAAGTAATTAGGGACCTGGGGACCCAAGTTGATAGCAATCTCTCATTTGACAACCACGTGGCCAAAATGGTTAGAAAAACATTTTATATAGCCCACCTAATCATGAAGGGATTCACATCTAGATTAGGGGAGGTCATCGTGCCTCTTTACTCATCCCTCATCAGGCCCATAATCGAGTACAATGCCCCTTTTGGGATGTACCTTACGAAACACCTGCAGCAACTGGAAAGACCCCAAAAGTACCTCACCAAGAGGATCAAAGGGCTCAAACAGATGCCATATGCTGCCCGGTTAAAGAAACTCCAGCTCTACTCAGTGGCATACCGCCTGCTCAGAGGCGACCTCTGCCTGACGTATAAAGCCATGTCCAACCCGGAATTAAGGGACATGCTGCACCTCAAAAAATCCAAATCCCATCGAGCTACACGCTCGAGAGACTTGAACCTCACCACTGAAATACATAGGACATGCTGGAGGGACAGATTCATAACCTAGAGGCTCCCTTCACTCTGGAATAAAATCCCAGTCCAGGTTAGGAAGAGTCCCTCATTGACTCTCTTCAAGAGGAATCTTGATGAATGGATGGGAGATCGTAGGTTTACCCCGGGTATCACTTCTGTGTCACTGTTAGACAGAGGCACAGTATACTAACCTCGAAAAAGGGCATAGCAAAATTAATTTAAAATGGGTGGCGAAAGCCAAACATACTCTGGCTAGGCTTATAAATGCCCTAGGGTAGATAGCCTAGTACGAACCTATGAACCTATATGAAGCTGTATGGGATATTCTAGTGGCATATAATGTAGGTATGAAGACAATACAAGTAATTAAGTCAGCATATGGATAGCTAAGTGAAGAAATTAAAATAGAATGTGAAATAAGACAAGGATGCCCATCAAGCAATATTATTTTTCTTTAGTTATGAATGCAATCATGAATACGATCAATAAAATGACAAATATGGCAAGGTACAAGATAACATATGAAAACACAATTATCAATAATATATACATATGCAGATGATATAGTGTTAATCATCAAGAGCAAAGAATGGATAAAAGAAGTAAATAAAAAGATAAATAAATCATTAAAGATGTTTGGTCTATTTATAAATAAAGAAAAAAAGTAAGGGCTTTGGATTTACAAGAAATATAGGAGATATAAAGTTTAATGAAGAGAGTATAGATATATTTAGAATAGTTTTTGGATTAAGTGAATATAAGAAAAAACAATGAGAGAAAGTACTTCAGAAAATAAAATATATATGTACTTTTTTGGAAAACATATACAGTTTGGGTCTATATTGGATAACTGAACATTTAAAAGTTCGAGTGTCATATGGTCAACACCATATGATTGAACTTTTAAAAGTTTGAACATCCAAAAAAAAACTACATAAATAACCTACCTGAATGTTTTAAGCAGGGGGACAAGATCCGCTGCGCTCCCCCTCGCTCTTTAAATATACCAACTCCGAGATTATGACACTCGAACTTTTGAAAGTTTGAGCATCCAATATAGACACTAGAGTTCAAAGAGTGAAACAATACTAATTTCATGAACTTTAATTGTACTTTGACTTAGGAATGGGGTCCATTCCTGTCATGGTATTAGAAACCCAAAAGACTTGAAGAAATTAAAAAGGAAGAAAGTATGTTTGATAAATTCTATTTTATTAGGTAAAATAGCATATATAGCTAATGCTTATATGATACCAACATAATATGAGAAAGAAATAATGTCTATTATATTTTATTTTATATGGTGATCCACACTGAATCCAGTCAGAAGGGGAATTTTGTATGTGAAGGAAGATCAAGGAGGATTAGGGCTAATAAATCCAATCATTCATGCAGCTTCATGAATTTATGCAGCACTTTAATATGTTACAAGAAAGAGAATAAAATTTGAAAGATATATTTTGTATAGTAAATATAAATATTTTGGGGAAAAAATGGAAACAGGTAAGCGATTTAAAAGTTTTGTCAATGAAGAACTAAAAAAATATCAAACCAAAATGTTATTGTGGAAATTAAAAGTGAATATGATTATAAAAATAGGAAAGAATAGTATTTGAACATTATGGAAGAATATTATGTTATTTGCCCTTAAGAACATCACATGGAAAAAAACTAGGCAATAAAAATGAGATATAAATGGCATAAGAATATATATGGATGTAAGGATTTCTTATGGAGATTGTCAATAGATAAACTACCTTTTAAGGCTAATATGCCTTATGAAAGAAAAAAAAAGAAACAATATGTATTAATTGTGGAGAATTTGAAACAACAGAACATGTCTTTTTGAAATGTTTGAGGGTGAATACATTATGGGAAAAGATATGTAAAAATAAAATGTTGAAAGGTTTTGAAAAAGTTGAACAACTAAACATGGACATGATTAAATAAGGCTATTATGGTGCTAAAAAGCAAGAAGACACCAATTAAATTGACAGAATAATATTTTATGTTTTATGGACATTATGGACCGAGAAACTAAATGAAATTAAGTTTAAAGGCAAAAAAATATTAGCAGAAATTCTAAAAAAATACATTTTGGCTATGGAGAAATGTATGGGGGAAATGTTTATTAACAAAATTTAAGTTGAATTGTATAAAGTGTAAATAACTATAAATAATGTAAATATGTATATATAAGTACTGTACATAAGTGACGTCAATCAATAAAAAACCCTACTTGTCATTGTTATGAGTGGGAACCATTTTAGAGGAGCACTTCCTGTTTCCATTCCTGGCACAGAGATGGCCTGGAGAAACAGGGAAGGAGATGGTGAGAGAAGGAGATGATGGAGTAGTGAAGGAAATAAAGACAAAAGCCAATATCAAGACTGCAGAATGTGTGCATTCTTGTGGGAACCATTTTAGAGGAGCACTTCCTGTTTCCATTCCTGGCACAGAGATGGCCTGGAGAAACAGGGAAGGAGATGGTGAGAGAAGGAGATGATGGAGTAGTGAAGGAAATAAAGACAAAAGCCAATATCAAGACTGCAGAATGTGTGCATTCTTGTGGGAACCATTTTAGAGGAGCACTTCCTGTTTCCATTCCTGGCACAGAGATGGCCTGGAGAAACAGGGAAGGAGATGGTGAGAGAAGGAGATGATGGAGTAGTGAAGGAAATAAAGACAAAAGCCAATATCAAGACTGCAGAATGTGTGCAGGATTCAGAGGAAATATTTCAAAGAAACCTGTTTGATGCAGATGACTCAGCAACTAATGGATTTATAATTACAACCCTCCAGTTAGGAGAGTTGCAGGATGATTTACTTAAACAAATGGTGGTGCATAGTGAGACAGAAAATGAAGGAGTTATTTCCTGGGGGGGACATTATGGAGAAAATACAAATGGAGGATGGAGACAATCCTGAAGGATAGTGGTGAGATGGAAAAGAAGACAGATGCAGAGAAAGTAAAAGAGGGCAAAAGTGGAATAGCAGAAAAGAAGGCAGACGGAAATGAAAAACAGAAATATGTGGTAAGGATTCAAAGTAAAGAAGACAAACAAATGGGCAGGTATGTAGTCTGGGACAATTTAATAGCTCCTTTGGGTGTAAAAGCACATGAGGTAAAAGTGTTTATTTTTAGTAACAGAGTAATTTTGTGACATTATGTTTGAGACTGTTTTTTTACTGAAAAATGTTCTTGGAGAATATGAAAAAAAAAAAAGACTGTAACCCATGGAATCTTTATGTGATAAAAACATTTAACAGGGAAAAAAAAAAGAAGATTCATGTACAATTTTGAACAGCGGTAGAAAGGGAGACTTTGAAAGGGCAACTGAAAACTTTACATAAAGAAGTATTGGACATTGCAAACATTTGTGCCAAAATGGGTTTATAGACTGGTTCTGGGATTGTAATATTGTGTTAAAAATAGAAAGAGAAAAAATATACATATACCAAACATGATACATGTGTGGGGAAATTTGGGTGTTGTAAAATACTGTGGACAACCCAAAACATGTTTCTTTTGTGAAAAAGGACATTTGGTAAGTAACTGTGGCAAAAGAAAGTGTTATATTTGTGGGGGAATGGAACATGATACAAAAAATGTGAACTGAAATGTTATAAGTATAATACAATTGGACATATATGGATGGATTGCAAAAACGAAAAAAGCAGGAAAAAGAAAACTGGAAGAAAATGAACAAAGAAAAAATTTCAGAAGTAGTAGAAGCAGAAAAAAAATTAGATTAGAAAAATAATAAGGAAGATATTGAAGAAGATTCTGAAATAAGTGAAGACGAAGGCACAAACTGGGAAGTAGTAAAAGGGGAAAAAGAGAATTCTACTGGAAAAGGGTAAAAGACAAAAGAAGAAATTTTAAAGGGAAACAATTAAGGAAATGGATCAAAAAGAAGGTTTAAAGCTAGTGATTGTGGCTTGGTATAATGGTTAAGGTGTTTGAGTCTCATTTTGGAAAGAAAATTGGTTAAGCTAAGAATGGCCTATTAAGAAAGCTAGCCTAGTAATTAGCTATAAAGTTATGAATCTAAGGAAAAAGTGAAATGAAAATTTTAGAGTGCTTTCTGTAAATGTGAATAGTATTAAGAATATAGTAAGAAGAATCAGAATTTTGGAGTGGTATAATACATGTGATGTAGATGTAATTATATTAGAAGACACATGTTTTTTAACAAATTAAAAAAGATTGCAAACAGAAATTTCATTTATTGTAAACTATATACCCCGATCTTTACTACATCACCTAAACCTTTAGTTTTCTATTTAAAGCTATCCCTATCATCTCTAGACACTTGTTTGTGCAAATTATTAAGTTTCCATCAAACAGAGGAAAGATAATCTGGAATTTGGGAAATGAGAGATATTCTGGAATAGCTGCATTCTGTAGAAATACAGTAAAGATATAGATGTAACTTTAGCAAAAAGTGGAAGATTAACCATTGTAGATTTAAAATGGAAATAAAAGGTATATAGAAGTATAATAGTATATGCTTATACCAGCTGTAAAGAAAAGGAAAGCTTATTTCATCAGATTTTAGTTTATGTAGTGATAAATACGAATACTATAATAACAGGAGAAATTAATTGTGCTTGAAGAGGCAAGCATAGAAAGAAAGGACATGATACATGGAAATATTAGAAGTTATAAGATGTGGTAAGCTAAAGCTTTGGGGCAAAATTTCAGGGACTTACAAAAGGGGTATGTATAGAACTGAAATTGATTATTTTATAGTATCAGAAGGTTTATTTACAGGAGAAGAGGTGGGTGAAACTGGATTTTATGATAATCTTGTAATATGGCTAGAGATAAAAGAAAACAAGTAAATAAAAATAGGCAAAGGAATAAAAAGGATAAAAGAGAAAGCATGGAAAGAAAAAGGAAAGAGATTAGTAATACAGTTATGGAAAGATCATATTACTATGAGAACATTGTGTAAAAATTGATCTGAATTATGGATGATATTTAAGGAAAAATATAAAAAATATTTTTGCAGTGGCAATATGATGTGAGAAAAGTAGAGAAAGAAAAATGTAAAAGAATATAAAATGATGTATCAGAAGATTTAGAACATAATGTCAGAAAGTACTTTGAAAAAAAAGAATTATGTGAAAGAAAAAATACAATAAATATTATATAAGCAAAGATATTTTTACAAGGAAAAAGAGAATAAATATTCAGTTACTTAAGCAGATTTAGTAAAGGAAGATAATGTAATGAGAGAAATAAAAAAATCTGAAAGGAGAAATAGAACTCAGGAAAATGCTATGCAAAGTGCAGTACAATATGTACAAGAAATGTTTAAAGAAAAAAGAAGGTAGTGAAAAGAACATGGAAAGTAAACAAGTTAACAGAAAAAGAGAATAAAGATTTGGAAAAGGAGATTTCTTTAAATGGGCTAAAGTATTAAGAACAGTGAATATAGATTCAGCACTAGGTCCTGATGGAATAGGGTATGACATGTATAAAAAGTTGAAAGATTGGCAAAAAATATTTTTAAAGATTTTGAATGAATTGTTAAATTAAGGTTTTATGCAATAATAATTATGTAATGGAATACTAAATTCATATGTAAGAAAGAATATAGAAGAGAATTAAAAAATTGAGACCAACATTATTGAATAATAATGATTATAAGATCTTTATGAAAATAATGCAGAAGAGATTTGAAATGAAAATGGAAATTGTTATGGAGATAGTATATATAGTATAAATGAGAGGGTTGTCAAGAATTATTAATGATAGTTACAAAAACTGTGGATGCTATTATGAACAGAAAGAAGAAGCAAAAATCATGATAGGAGACCTTAATAAGGCATTTGACATAACTAGACATAAAATCTCATTGGTAATAATAAAAGAATAATAGGAAATTATGTATGTCAACGTATAGCAATAATAAAGTAAACATACTTGTAAATGGCTGGTTAAGCCATAAGATACATATGAAGAGTTGCGTAAGACAGATATATCCAATAAGATGTATACACTTTGCATTAGTTATGAATGTGATAGCATGTGAAATAAATTACAAAATGAAGGAGGTGGTGTATATAACACCCAAAAGGTTAAAAATTATATTTCTGTTAACATATGCAGATAACATTATAATAAGTGCAGAAAACAAAATTTGGATAAAAGAAGTAATAATTTGCACAAAGAAGTGTCTAGAGATGATGGGGATAGCTTTAAATAAAGAGAAATTAAAGGTTTAGGTGATGTAGTAAAGATTGGGGGCATACATTTCACAATGAATGAAACTGCTGTGTTAGGTACTAAATTTAGGAATAAATATAAGTAGAATTAAATGGGAAAAACAAGAGAAGAAATAAAGCAAACGTATTTTCTGGAGAACGTATAAATTATCATTCAGAAAAAGGCTTATTTGATAAATTCAGTACCAATGGGAAAGGCAGTATACTTAGCAAGTGTAATTATGTTGCCAGCAGTATTTTAAAATAAATTATTGCAGATATTGTTTTCATTTATATGGAGTTCTATATTAAACATAGTAAAAAAATAAGTTTTTTATGTAAATAAAGAAAAAGGAGGATTAGGGTTAATTAACCCAATGGTATATGCTCCTTCATTAAATTTGTACAAATTGTTAAAGTGGATAAATGAAAAAATTGTGAGATTAGAAGTAAAATTGTATAAATATATGTATGATAAATTTTGTGGTATGGTAAAAAAAGTAAAAGAGAAAAAGAGTGTAGAAATGAAACAATAAAATGTTACCAAGAAAAGTTATTTTTGTGGAAAATAAACTCTGATGATATAGAAATAGAAATGCATGCTATCAGAATGTAGTGATAAAACATTACTATGGAAAACCATGGCAAAATCTTACAGATGAAAAAATTAAAACTGCAAAAATAAGAAGTAAATTATGTCATCAGAAAGTAGAATGTCAAGATTTTTTATGGAGATTGGATATAGATAAATTTCAGGTAAGAACAAACATGCCCCCCCCCCCCCTGGATTCTGCAAGCCTTGCATGTCATGCAGGATTAGACAAGGAGCTCCAGCAGGCAATATGTTTGCCGTGCGATCCAGGAATAGCCTGTAGGGACATGCATGAGTGTTCCTGCACTTGGCCTGCATGGACTCAGCCCGTGTATGCAAATTACCCCATTTGCAGGAGAAATCCATGCAAATGAGGTCAATTTGCGATCCAGGAAGCAGGAAACCAGCCATGCAAGACTAATGTAACCTGCAGAAATGTACTTCACCAGTAATGGAGTACATTTCCGAAAATTCCAAAATGGAGCCATGACAGCTCCAAATAAAGTGGGCATATCATCTAGGAAGCATGCTGTTGGCAAGGTATAAGGCCATTGGCATTGAAAACAGTTTCAAAAATAAAAAAATCAACTTTTATTTTTTTTTAGCAGATCTCGGCTGTTTAAGTGTAGGGCAGCAGTGCGCAAATGGGATCAGGCTAAAAATAAAACAAAAACCCCAAAATAAGCATTCTAACCAAAATCACTATTCTGACATTATAGTCAATGGCAGGCAGAAGACAACATGGCCAGTGAGTAGTGGTTGCTAAGGGGGGAAGCTCAGTGTGAGACATGTAACTACGCATTAGCAGGCAATCCTATGCAAATGAGGGGAATAATAGTGAATCCCAGATTTCCCCAGCATGCTAGTCAGCTTCCTACAGTGTAAGAGCAGGAATAGCTTGGTGCAAGCCTAGGAGTTAGCTGACATCATAGGGGGTAGCCCTGTGGCTCAGGTTTGCTCCTAGCTTAGCACAGCTAGGCAAGGGGGTGTTTCCGAGTCTGCCAAGCACTCTTTACATTGACTAAGCAGGTGTGCGCGCCACACACCGGGTTTTAAAGAAAAAAAATAGGAAACCAGGAAATAGCAGTGCTGTGCACATTTGAGCACTGTGTTTGTACAGCGTGCTCCTGGGCTTAAACAGGAAGGCAATGGGAAGGGAAAACAGTAGTAGGAAGTTAATCAAGGAGAACTAGCATAGCTGGCAGGTGAAATGTATCAGAATCAGCCAATTACACAGGCAGCAGACCAGTCCAGCCCAGAACACTACTTTAAACTATGCAAACACGTTCCCCTCTGGTTTTTCCCATACTCTACACCACTGGTGTATACAAGCAGGGAACTTTTAACAAACAAAACTTCAAAATGATAGGGGCTTCAGCAGACATCATACAACAACATGTGCAAGAGGCTGAGGGTGGTGAAGATGTGAATGCTGCCGACCAACCCACAGTGAGGAGATGGAGAAGAGTGTACAGACCCAGGGTAACCTACCAGGGGCTACATGAGCTGGAGATAGTAGAGCACTATAGGGTGGACAGGGACCTCCTCCTACAGCAAATTGTTGAGCTGTGTCGGCCACTCCTGACACACCAAACTGACAGAGGGGAACCCATCCCAGTGGATACCAAATTATGTGTAGGCCTATGAATACTAGCCACAGGTACCTCTCAAAGCTCAGCTGGGGATATCATGGGGATCTCACAGGCATAAGCATCCAGAGTATTACACCAGTTCCTGGATGCCATGTCAGCACATGCTGGTGAGCACATATATTTCCTCAAGAGCCGTGAGGTGTTGGCCAGCAATATGCGTCTCTTCCACCAAATAGCAGAATACCATGAGATAGTGGGTGCTATAGACTGCATGCACATATGCATCAAAGCATCACCCGGTGGTCAGGGTAGGGGTCTACATCAAGTGCAAGGGCCTCCCCTCCATCAACTGCCATGTTGTGTGCGATACCCAGGGCATTATAATGAATGTGTGTGCTGGCTGCCCGGGAAGCAATCACGATTCCCACATCTGGTATCTGACGTAGCTGCACCAGAAATTTGCCAATGGGGACATCTCTTACAGTCACCTAGTGGGGGATGCTGGTTACACACTGGAGCCATGGCTGATGACTCCCATCAGAAATGCACATGCACCCGAACAAGTACCCCATAATGAGGCACATGCACAGACCAGACTTATTATAGAGTGTGTGTTTGGGATGCTCAAGTCACTGTTCCAGTGCCTGGACACATCCAGTGGAGCCTTGCAGTACTCACTAGATACATGTACTCAAATTTTTATGGCATGTGCCATGCTACACAATATGATCCTGTGGAAACAGCTGCAGCAGGAACAGCACGGGGCAGGGCCACACAGCCCCCCACCAATGCTAAGGCCTGCACAGGCACAGAGTGACTTGGAGGAGGAACAACCTGAGCCTACCCTAGTAGGCAGATGGAGATGTATCCAGCACGCTCTGGCCTTGGCAAAGAAGCAATACATAGCACATACACTGACACAGTAGAGACCAAGGGAATGACACCTCTCTCTGACTCGCACATACAGTAAAAGGGATGCCAAACATGACACTACCTGTGGTCAACCATGTATAGGGAGAGTACTATGTGCATCCGGCACAGGCAGCCCTCCAGCACCATCCTCAATACTGGCACACCCACAAGGTATGTCAATCAACTTACCTATTGCCGAATGGAGTACAATGTGTCATTACCTGTATCTATGGTATGGATGTGAGCATGCAAGGGAATGGGGTGGTTGAATGGTATGGCAGCAGATAGTAGACACCCTTAGTGGCACCATGACATCTGTAACAAATACTGGAGTCACCACAATAGCCTGTACTACACAGGGTGACAAAACCCACTGCAGAAAATGGGTTGGGTGACATGTGTGTCCATATGACTCACACATGCCAGTCAGGGAGGTTCACATACCCAACAACAGTCTCAGCCAGCAGGACAGGTGTAGACAAGCACAAACAGAGCCTGTGCTATGTCCTCTGAGTGATGCTTGTGGGTACCCCCCCCCAGGCCTACACAGACAGAATACAGCAGGTCAGGCAGTGGGATGTTAGATCTGAAGGGTAGGAAGTCAGACACTAATATGTAGGGCAACCAAAGCTAAGACCTGTAGTACACTGATATGCCTCTAGTCAGCATGATAGGTTAGAATACAGATTTAAATACTGACCACATTATGAAACACACACCATCCTAACACACACATACCGGTACAGGCATAGCAAATGTGTACAAGTGACAGGTGTGCCCCCCAATCCTATGTAGACATATAGAAACAGTAAGGTGTGTCCCCCCAATCATGTGTAGAAATGTAGAAACAGTCAGGTGTGTCCCCCCAATCCTGTGTAGAAATGTAGTAACAGTCAAGTGTGCCCCCAATCCTGTGTAGACATGTAGTAACAGCCAGGTGTGAACCCCCCAGTCATGTGTAGAAATGTAAAAACAGTCAGGTGTCCCCCCACAACCCTATGTAGAAATGTAGTAACAGTCAGGAGTGCCCCTCCACTCCCATGTAGACATGTAGAAACAATCAGGTGTGCCCCCCTACTCCCATGTAGACATGTAGTAACAGTCAGGTGTGCCTCCCCACTCCTATGTAGACATGTGGAAACAGTCAGGTCTGCCCCTTCCCCCAATCCAGTGTAGAAATGTAGTGAAAGTCAGGTGTGCCCCCCCAATCCTGTGTAGAAATGTAGTAACATGTATGAGTAGGTATAATACAAGTGGAGCACAGATGCCCAGAGATGGCCAAGGTAGCAGGATAGGTTGTAGCATTTACACAATATGCAAGTCTGTGTGTGTTAGGATGGTGTGTGTTTCATAATGTGTGAGAGTGGTCAGTATGTATGCATGTTGAGGTAAGACCTGGTGGCCATTGCTCACTACTGCTGATGACAGGGACAAGCCCTCACAACTGCAGTGCCCAAAACAATCCCCACCAGTATAACACATGCTAGCAGTAAGGCATTGTAAATGTATGGTTATAATATGTGTAGCCATCTGAAAGACTGACATGGCATGGCTGTTGGGCTAGATATACAAGCAGTGCACAGGGGAAAGTACCCCAGACATACAGTATATATTGTGTCACTGTGAAATGTAGACACCCTTGGAATTGTACATACAGGTATGCATCACAGTAACTGGACCTGTAGTAGGGGATACCGGTGATGTCTGCCCGAACACTTGCAGATCACAAAGGAGGTAGGACTGATGTAATGGGAAACAGCTGATGTACCTGCACATGCCAGCATAACTGGAATGCCCCATGCATATCTGTGTGTCAGCTGCAAGTAGTGTCCATAGCACACATGCACCTAGCTCATGCAAACACCACCCACAGGCACCTCTCTGGTCATATCCCTGCTGCGGGGAATGGGTACAGTAACATCCCACCTGTATATGGCAATAGCAGAAGAATGCAGCATGCAGTGCAGGTGTCCCATGCAGGTGTGTCCCTAGCTGTAGGTAGCACCCTGCCAGCATCCACACCACCTGATCAAGACTGATAGAAGGTATTGGCATGAACACCTATCACATCTACCCTGTCACCCCAGGGGAATATATTGTATGGCAGTCTGGGACTGCGGGACTAACAGAATGCAATGGCCTGCCACAACTGGCCTACAGCAACACCTAATGCCCCACAGGCTTCTGGCAAAGGCCTGTGTTTCACACATACTGCCAATGCATTTTATGTCATGGACACCCAAATAACAACATAACACACTCCACATAAGCCATATGCAAGGCCATGTGGGCAAACCACAGTAACATGTCTACCATGTCCCACTGCATGAACTGTGGATCAACACTAGCACATACCTGCGATGGGGTGATACTCTTAGGGAAAGTATCAGAGAATGTATGCATAATGTATGGAACAGTTTAGAATAACAGAGGGGGGGTGGGAGCATGGGCAGCATGGAATGTGCAGGGTCCGACACCAAGCTGTGTGCACACACTATCCCTGGCTGCAAACACATAAATGAGTGGCTACACACCTGCCCGTACACCACAATAGGGTTAATGTCCTGACCCATGGCCCCTGCCTCTGGCTAACCTGCGCAGATCTGTACAGCTGTGAGGCATTTCCACAGCAAAAATAAGCCCATACTTTTATGTCGATGGGAGTACAGGTATGGGATCCTCTGCCAGTACAGTATCAAGGTGCTGAACTGGATACACAAACCCAGCAGCAAGTGTCTGCAACTCCCCCTCCAGAATGGCATAACTTACCATGAATATGTAGGTGTCTGCCTACAATACTGGACACAGCTGCAGTCACCCTTGTCCCCCAAGACATCACTTTGAGCAAGAATGTCCACATGACAGTACATGAGGACAGAAAACACCGCTGTGTATAACAGTACACATGTCTGAATATCTCTGCTAACAGCAGTACCAGGCAGCTGAAGTAGCACAGACACAATCACCTACAGTGCACACTATCCCCTGCACAGTTTGTCCCCATATTGCCAAATGATCAACAGATACCCTGCAGTGATATGTCAACCTCTAGATGAATGGGTTAAGTATGCTACCTGTAGGTGCACAACACAAAGGTCTGCACTGCAGTACCAACTACCTGGAATCGATCCACACATTCAATAAAGAAGGGTATACTGGGCATGCTCACACACTTAGAGAAATGAAGGCAATGTCAGTCAACAACATACTGAAAGGTCATACTGGGCATGCTCACACACTTAAACAAATGAAGGCCATGTCTGCAAACAACAGTGGACCACACATATCTGGCAGTTGCAGATGTTAGTGCAGTCACTCCTCAGTATGCACCACTCATGCTTTGCACACACAGTAGATAGGAATACAGGAATATATCCAAGGACAACACACTATAATAAGCCAAAAGTAGATGTACATAGATGTGTGGAAGAGAGTGACTGTGAAAAGGGACCATCCATTTTGAGGCCTGTTCCACCCAGCACACAGCCAAATGGCTACAACCACATGAGGTTCAGATGTCACTCACTGTAGACTTTAGCCACTGATATCTGTCAGCATTACGGACTATGTGGTGCAAGTGATAGCTATGCAACATGACTGTACAAGGAAGTAGTCATCTAGCAGTTGTATACATGTACCTGTGGAATATAACCCTGTGTGTGCCCACATGTGATGTGTCAACCTCTAGATGAATAGGTTAAGGCCTATGCACACACACTGCCATCCCCATAGCCCTATTATGACAAGCTGCTGAGGTCATCCACTTTGAAATACACAGTTGTGAAAGGTGTAGGCTAGTAATCTCTGTGGCGTGTCCTATAACTGCGTACTGCTGTAGTGTGATAAAATAGTTAGATAGGAGTTCTAATCCCAGATATGGCAACTCTGTGTGTGTCTGTGTGTGTGTGAGTGTGTGTGTCTCTGTCTCTGTAGAGAACAATCCTTTTTAGGCTAGTCACACTCATTACAATTCAAATGCCCTACTTTGGCAAGGCTGCTGATGTCATATACTGTGAAATACACCTTTTGAATAGTTGTAGCCCAGTAATCTCCGTGGCACGTCCTATAACTGCATACTGCTGAAGTGTGATAAACTAGTTAGGTAGGAGTTCTACTCCCTGACATGGCAACTGTGTGTGTGTCTCTCTGTCTGTGTAGAGAGCAATGCTTTTTACACTAGTCACACTCACTAAAATTCAAATGCACTACTTTGGCAAGGCTGCTGATGTCATATACTGTGAACTACACCTTTCTAAAAGATGTAGCCCAGTAATCTATGTGACACATCATATAACTGCATGCTGCTGTAGTGTGATAAACTAGCTAGGTAGGAGTTCTAATCCCAGACATGGCAAGTGTTTGTGTGTGTGTGTCTCTGTGTAGAGAGCAATGCTTTTTAGGCTAGTCACACTCATTACAATTCAAATGCCCTACTTTGACAAGGCTGCTAATGTCATACACTGTGAAATACACCTTTCAGAAAGTTGTAGCCCAGTAATCTCTGTGGCGCATCCAATAACTGCGTACTGCTGTAGTGTGATAAACTAGTTAGGTAGGAGTTCTAATGCCAAACATGGCAACTGTGTGTGTGTGTGTGTGTGTGTGTGTGTGTGTGTGTGTGTGTGTGTGTGTGTGTGTGTGTGTGTGTGTCTGTCTGTGTAGAGAGCAATTCATCTAAGGCTAGTCACACTCACTACAATTCAAATGCCCTACTTTGACAATCCTACTGATGTCAGTCACTGGGAAATACACCTTTGGGGAAGGAGTACTCCAATATTCTCCTCGGCGTGTCCTATAACTGTGGAGTGCTGTAGTGTAATAAACTATTTAGGTAGGAGTTCTAATCCCAGGAATGATAGGTGTGTGAGTGTGTGTGTGTGTGTGTGTGTGTGTGTGTGTGTGTGTGTGTGTGTGTGTGTGTGTGTGTGTGTGTGTGTGTGTGTGTGTGTGTGTGTGTGTGTGTGTGTGTGTGTGTGTGTGTGTGTGTGTGTGTGTGTGTGTGTGTGTGTGTGTGTGTGTGTGTGTGTGTGTGTGTTTGTAATATATATCCTGTGGGGAGGTGGTTGTGAGTGTGTAACAACTAGAGTCAATGTGGAGCGGGTTTTGCAAATTTTTTATATGGTGGCCCTAGTATATATCACAATGTCCACCATACAGGGCTAACAGATGTGAAATAGCCGAGAGTCTAGGGTGAGAATCCATACCCCTACATGTGACATCAAGGGCAGGCAAACAAAGTCAGCAACCCAAGTATTACCCAGAGAACACTCAACTCGTGTCTCATACACACACACTTGCCTAGGCAGCAGCCACTATGTTGGTAGTACCCTGCATATTGCCCAATGATAGTAACCATGGTGTGATTGCAGTGGGCTACAGAGGGCATGGCACCCTGTCCATCCATCCAATAGGCACGTACATACCAGCAGCGCACCTTCCCCATGTTCCTCACTGGACACTTGCAACACCTGTGGTGCCAACAAATGTGACCCACAAAGGACATACCATGCCTGAAAAACATGCCCTGTATGGGCAGATGCCACTGACACCAGGGAATTCTGGTATCATGTTATCAATGTAGGTGCAGGGTAAACCTGCTGTCCATTAACAGTTCCCACCACATGAGGCCAGGACTGGCACATCTGATGATAACAATCTGTGTAAATAGCATGGCCCAGACACCCCAGGTACAGTTCCACATGACACTGTACATGCATGTGGGAGGCGTGCACATCCCATATACAGTCGATGTCATGGACTAAGGAACACATACATGGCAAGCAATGCACAGCATTGGCCACACGCAATAGTCACCCAGGTGACTGGATGGTGAATACAATACCCGCCAGTGTGGGCAAATCCAGAAACTAAACCCCTGAGCCACAATGCAGACCATTGTCATGTTGCCTGATATCAAGGTATACCCATCACCTAGCCTTGTATAGCTGTCTGGCACAGTCAATCACTACACACCCATGAAGCAATGCACCCATGCATATCAGTACTGACACCCTATGTGTGTGTGTGTGTGTGTGTGTGTGTGTGTGTGTGTGTGTGTGTGTGTGTGTGTGTGTGTATTGTATGATGCACATGATCACATTCACACTCACTACAACCCCCATTGGCATACTGAAGCATGCTGTCCGATGTCAGGCACCTCCACATACCCTTTGCCCATATAACCGCTGTATCACCCCTGTGGTGCATGTGATACCTGCACAGTAATGTGTTGTGGCAATCTCATTAGTGATGAGTTGTATTCCTGGCCCTGCCAAGTGTGTCAATGTGTGTGCATCCCTGTGAGAGAGTGGCTGTGTTGATGCTGGTACCTGTTCATGTGGACAGGCACGTGTACTACACCTACCATACAGCTACCATATTCCTGTTGCAGATGTCACTCACCATCACCTATAAGTTTTGAGGGCTCCTCAACATGTAACCTATGTGGTGCATCCGATAACTGCATAGAAATGTGATAGCACTACATAGTCGTCAGGGGTTTGATACCCTATGCTGGTAGGTATGTGACACAAACATGTTTAAGTTTTACTCCCCCACCCCTCCCTGACTTTTCTTTGCCTCTGTCTGCCTCTCTTACTCCCTCTCTGGTGAATGTGGAGACCTACACCTGCTTTGTTTAGGCAGCAGCATGTGTATTTTAAGTGATGCTCATGATCAGCTGATGGCCTCTGCATGAATTGCAGCCCTCCTCTAGCTGATTGCATATGAAACAGCTGTGCTAACATTCCCATTGCCAATTGCATGGAAACACACTCCAGTATCTAGGAACATCATGTTGGTGTTGGGCCTTTTCATTCCCAGTGAGCAGAAACTTGATCTGTTGATTGGCAAACAGCATCTCAGATAGATTGGGGATTTACCTCTAACAACATACACTGTGGAAACAGGGCAACACACAGGAGGGGGATGTGCCTGACCTGACTACAGACTGTAAGTGCTGTTATACTGCATTTGAAGTAATGTTGGTTTAACAGGGTGTGTGTGGATATGGCTGTCCTACATGTTTTAATACCTGCCATGTCAGTGCTATGTTTATGAGGAAACACCCATCTGTAGGGTCGTCTGCAGACTGGGCAGTGTGTGGTGCCTTTTGTTTCATGTGTTACCCACAGGGCTCCTATCTGTGAACTGCAGAAGGTAGTGTGAGGATTGCAGTCTGCAGATGGTGACAGACGTGAGTTACTGACTTCATATCCCTCATAGGACATATGTTTCAACAAACCCTGTTACAGCAGTAAACGTATGAGGTTATCACAGCAACATGTCAATACTGGTCCTGTGTATGTGCCTACAGCCACAACTCTGTCAACCTTTGTACATATGTCATACAGTGAGAGGTGCATATGTGCTGTACACCATAATTAGTGACTTCATATCTGATAACAAGCCAGTGAGATATCAAACTGCTACACATGTTAGGTATAGTAGGGATTATATTTGATGACATAATATGGACATTCTGTGGTTGTGTGTACAGTACTGATGTCTGTGTACTTAAGGCGAATGTTGACAGTGTGTGTATTGCTAATATGTACTTTGGCCTGTGTACAGACTGTGGTATATGTCATTGTTCTTGGTCATGTTCTATCTGATGTTATATGCTGCTCCACTGCATGCTACCCTATCAGCTTACATGTTTGTAGGACCATACACACACATGTCCCATACCACAGACAGGCATTGGACCACACTGTGTAGTGGCCCAGTATATGTAGGGTTAGTGTGTAAGTGGCACATATGATGATGGTGTTGAACAGATAGTCCATATAAAGTAATATTACGCCAGTTTAACATATGTGGCTGTGGCTGTGTTCACATTAGTTGTGATTATGCACTTTCACACAGATGTATCACTCTGTGTTGTGACATACCTGTAGAGCCTGCTATATATGCAGGTACATGTGCATTCCCCCATAGGAAATGTAAGCCAGTGTTGAGTCAGTCTGCCTGTAGCCTACACAGTGCTTTGTGACATGCCTAGCAGCTTAGTGTACTTACCCAGTGAGATGTCATGTCCAGATAATTGCCAGATGTACTGCTGGTGGGCCTCCCTTAACAGTCATGTATGTCATACAGAGCAGTGGTATGCTGTACAGATGTATGTCAATATCCAGTGGGTAGTATGTGGCCATGGCACCTCTGTACCAGCAGTTATTATGTTTCAGGACAGACAGGGGTGCGTGAATGCATAACCTATGGGGGGTAAATGTATACCAGTCATTACGTGTTATACCCATCTACATGGCTGTTAACAGGGTTTATATCATAACATCAAACGGCCATAACCTCGAATGTGCTGTTCATTGAATCTGTTCATGTGGGGGGCTGCGGCTCCCACAACCCCCCCCCACTAATTATATATGCCAACTCCGAGGTCGCACTACAATGAGGAAAGGGCATATTTACTGATCCTCACTGTACCGGGATCCCACAAGTACAGATTCGATGAATGGCACATTCGAGGTTATGGCCGTTCAATGTTATGCGAATTCAATGTTATGATATACACCCCTGTTAACATCCACATTGTCAGGCTTGGTCTACATGTCTTGCACTAAGGGGTTCTGTGTATACCTCTGGGCTGTCCAGAGTGTGTCAGAATGTCCACATATATTGGCCAATATCTCTGCTGTAGTCCACAGGAGCATTATGTGCTAGCAGCAGTACTGTACTATGATGTCCTTAGGATGTCTGTCAGTAGCCAATGGCGCACATGTTAAAAGCAGATGTGACCTCACACACACCATGTCTGTGAAGACAATTCCTATTACAGTAGCAATAGTCTACAAATATACCTGCTATACATACTTGACATCCCCTTGCACTACGAAGTTGGGACTTTAGGGGCTGAGGTAGGACTACACTCCATGTTAAGGACATATGGTGGAAATATATGCATATATAATTATCCAGCTATCTATATAGAAATATTCACATATACATATCGACATATATAGATGGGTATGTATATGTACATATATATACATATAAACACGCAGATATATACATATACAGAGCAATATATGTCTACACATATACAGATAGAGATACATATGCACATACACATATGGATATCTACATATATATTGACAGCAGTAGGTATATCAGAATAGATATGTATGCACATATAGTTATAGATATCTACATATATAACAACGTAACTAGGCCTATCTGTACACATATGATGTGCATACATATATAGCTATAAATACATATATCTATATATACATATGCGTATATCTCCATATACATATATCTAAATATATATATATATATATATATATATATATATATATATATATATATATATATATATGTACATACGAAGAGATGTACACATGGTCATATAGTTATATATATATATATATATATATATATTTTTTTTTTTTATATATATATATATATATATATATATATATAGCACTATACAGATGTGTATACAGACATATGTATGATTATACGTGTATGTACATGTAGGCATATATAGACCTATTATATGGATGCAACCATATTCCTTTCATGAGTAAACCTAATGGTTGTGTATACCCCCCCAGATGTATTTCACCGTATGCATCTGCTATGTGTACATTATGATAAAACAATATATGTGATGCAACAGTCATATTAATAACAACGACTACACAATTTAGGAACTAAAGGCAATTGTTCAATACTACTCAGTATGTGTATTGACAGCTATATTAGTAAAACAACAGCTGTCTTCACAGTGGTCATGGTGTAGTGGTTAAGTATTGTGACTTCAGTGTATAGGGTCCTGGTTTCAAGCCCTGTAAGTTCTGTTAATTTTGTTGCTGAGCAGAACAAGGGCTGTTGGATACAGAGTGGTTAAGGCAGTTTTGAGCTGCTTTAAGTGGGTTTGCACGGGTTTGTGTGAAACTAAGAAAAACGTACGGGTGCTTACACAGTGTAGGCATCGCTTACCAATGTGCAGAGCAGCTCAGCTGTTATATTGCAGCAATGTTGATACTTGCTAAGCATGGCTCAGCCCTGGTAACCAGGTCACACCACCCAGTCTGATAATCTGTAATAAGTGTATGCAATGCCATGTACAATACATACACCTATGTGCTGTCATTACAGTAGCAAGGGGTGTGAGTGTCGTG
The DNA here is from genome assembly GCF_019279795.1 of Protopterus annectens. Classification (NCBI taxonomy): domain Eukaryota; kingdom Metazoa; phylum Chordata; order Ceratodontiformes; family Protopteridae; genus Protopterus; species Protopterus annectens. Next base: position 1,976,346,189 of record NC_056731.1, read on the forward strand.
TGTGGAACACAGACATATATGAGGCCTGTACAGTACTGTTATCCATGTGAATGTGTTACATACAGGTGTAGTAGCCCAGGGTATATGCTGTCACACTGGCATGTAATGTATCATGGCAGTACTACTGTTGACAGTGCTAACTCAGGCAAGAGCAGAGCGCTAAATATAGTGCTGACAGCAGGCACACCTGTGGGCATAGCTGGACACTGATGCCTCCCTGTTGTATCCCTGGTGTGTGAGTTGTGTCACAGTATAAACCCCTTACTGGGTAATGATTCATCATGTGGAATGTAACTGTAGACTACCGTCTGTACAGCACATGTTAGTGAGGGCATCCAACATGTAGTTATGGCATACATATTGTTGTCAGATGTCATGAGTAAACCTCACGGTTGTGTATACCCCCCCCAGATGTATCTCACCGTATGTATCTGCTATGTGTACATTATGATAAAACAACATATGTGATACAACAGTCACATTAATAACAAGGACTACACAATTTAGGAACTAAAGGCAATTGTTCAATACTACTCAGTATGTGTATTGACAGTTATATTAGTAAAACAACAGCTGTCTTCACAGTGGCCATGGTGCAGTGGTTAAGTGTTGTGACTTCAGTGTACAGGGTCCTGTGTTCAAGACCTGTAAGGTCTGTTCATTTTGTTGCTGGGCAGAACAAGGGCTGTCGGATACACAGTGGTTAAGGCAGTTTTGAGCTGCTTTAAGTGGGTTTGCTCAGGTTTGCGTGAAGCTAAGCAAACGTACAGATGCTTACACAGTGTAGGCATCGCTTACCAGTGCGCAAATCAGCTCAGCTGTTATATTGCAGCAATGTTGATACTTGCTAAGCATGGCTCAGCCCTGGTAACCAGGTCACACCACCCAGTCTGATAATCTGTAATAAGTGTATGCAATGCCATGTACAATACATGCACCTATGTGCTGTCATTACAGTAGCTTGGGGTGTGAGTGTCATGTGTGGGACACAGACATATATGAGGCCTGTACAGTACTGTTATCCATGTGAATGTGTTACATACAGGCATAGTAGCCCAGGGTACGTGCTGTCACACTGGCATGTAGTGTATCATGGCAGCACTACTGTTGACAGTGCTAACCCAGGCAAGAGCAGAGTGCTAAATGTAGTACTGATAGCAGGCACACCTGCGGGCATAGCTGGACACTGAGGTCTCCCTGTTGTATCCCTGGTGTGTGAGCTGTGTCACAGTATATACCCCTTACTGGGTAATGATCCATCATGTGGAATGTAACTGTAGACTACCATCTGTACAGCACATGTTAGTGAGGGCATCCGACATGTAGTTATGCCATACATATTGTTGTCAGATGTCTATCTGTCAATACACTCATGCTACTGCATAGATACTTGCCAAGCTGATGACTGTCACTCCCTGTACAGATGTGCAGATGGCAGGTATCCAGCTGGGATATGTACAGGCAACCTAAGCTTGATTGATACTGACATATCTGCCCAGCTGTGTAAGAACTGGCACACATAGGAGATGTCACCCTGTACGCACCACATGCCACGGGAACCTCCACTACACTACCACAGTCAACCAAACATGCTTGGGTACAGGTCTACATCACAGACATTAACCATGTGTTGTAATGCATGTTGCATTAATGCCAACTTTATCACCTCAGTGGCTATGTGCAGGAGGCACCTGGAGGATTGGCTGATGCATGTCATTCTCACCCTGAGGGTCACCACAGTAGTGTCTGTCGATAGATTGCCCACTTCCACCTGGCAGATGGCAGGATGCCACTGTACACACAACCCCTACACAACCCATCTCCCCATGGACAATAGCTAGGTACACAGCTATGACTACCTTCAGTGATGCACCCCTGTACTGATACATGTGTACATGTACATGACTGAGTATAGCAGTGTCTGTGTGTTTGCACACCTGTACTTGGGAATTCCATGAGGGCCTTCACAACCAATGCAACACCCATTGCCATAGTCAGTTGTAGTTGCTGCTGTATGGGACATTACATGTACTGTGTTAAGCTCCCCCCTCATACAGGCTACATGAGCCTTGCAGTACCAGCACAACAGTGTTTTACAAATGGGTTGACAGGCATAGGATACCCATTGTGTACTGGCATGTGTGTGTAGTTGTGCATGTCCATATATTTGTAAGGTACAGCATTCCGAGGCCACATACTCCTATTACAATACCCATTGCCACACAGTAGTACAGATAGTGTTGTTGCTGCCCATAGGTGAGGCATGGCAATGCAAGACCCTACTACGCGTGTGGCAAGTGCATTAGATGCATATCCCTGTAGTATCACTGTTGGGGTATACTATGGGTTGTATTGCAGTCGAGGCCAATGTGTGATGGTGGGTATGGCAGAGTGTCATCATAGGTTACAGGGAGTACAATATCCACTGGGGGATGTGAGTGCTGTGCACACTGTCATTGCACCAAGGTACACCCGGTATATGTCCCATATAGCACGTTATGGTTACCACTGTCACCATCAACCATACAGGTAACCGTTACCACAATCCAAGCCAGTTATGCATGTGATGTGTGCAGCCTACCTGTAACACATTAGACACACGGTCAAGTTAGTCAGCAGAGATAGGCCCTGGTATCTCGGATGTGTGTCTGGCTTTTATGTGTCTGTTAATGTGTATATGATGGTATGTCACACTAAATATTGTCCAAATACAACCATTACATCCCCCATTAGCATACTGTACATGTATGGGGATGTTCTGCATGGAACTAACATGTAACCTGGGACACACCTCACCCTAAATTCTGTGTGGTGTGTGCAATGTAAGCAACACACTTCAGTATTACTACATAGCTAGGTAGGGGTCTAGTCCCAGTGTTGCCAAGTAACAGTGTGCATGTATGTGGATGGGTCTACATCAGGTTGCAGGGTATACATGCCTCAGTGGGTCACCTGCCCATGTGGCACAGGCAATAACCATTGTAGTAACCTGTGACATGTGTTCAACTGCACCCCAGATATGTCACAGCCATGGTGTCACCACAGTGACATATCCCATTGTGGAATATAACTACAGACCATCCTCGTGCTGACACATGTACACCTACAACACAAATGGATAACATTACAGGGACTGCAATCAACCAGTGTTATTAACAGCTTTAATGCATCATTGCTGGATGGCTACACTACCTGCCATGTATGCATTGCACTTTACTCCTTACAACATGTTACACTGCAGTACTGTGGTACACTGTAGAACAGTCACCATGTGCATCATAACAATATCAGCCTGTCCCTGCATTGATGGTATGGATGACAGGGATGTGGCTCAGGTATCATCATATGCACAGGGTGTGATGTTGGTTTGCCAGAGGTTGAAGGTGGGCCATACATTTGACACCATGTGTGTGGGTGAGGGGTGTATTGTGGTGAGCTGGGCGAGGTGATGTGGTGTGTGTAGGTATGGGGTTGCCCTAGGTGTGTTTGAATAGTGTGTGGGTATGCATGCACACAGTTCTGCCATGTGGCTGCCCTACATAGGTGTTTATGGGCAGCTGCAGACCTGACCTGGCAGGGTGTACAGTTCACTGCCTCCAGCCATGGGCATGTGGACTGTGCCTGCCAGGGGTTCCATGGGCACGTACAGGTACAGGCCTTGATGTACTACTCTCACCTGCTGATGACAAATGTCCACAGGTACCAGGTCCTTCCTGAGACTGGCCAGGACCATGTGCACATGGCCTGCTGTGGTGTGATGTGTACTGCCGGGGCTGCTACTGCCACTGTGAGAGCCCCTTAGTGTACTAGCACATCCACATTAACTGCCAGCTGTTGGTGTTGCTGGCCAATGTCCACATGGGCGTCACCACATCCCCACCACACACTGAAGCACAGACACACCACGGCCGATGAGGGCCATCATCTCACCATGCCGTCTATCCGTGAGCTTGGTATAAGCATGGATGGCACCTGACAGTTCACGGAGGTTGTTGCTTACAGATGTGAGAGGAGTCCTCTGCAGCCACAGGCCCTGTTTGGTGTAATGTTCCATACATGCCTGCGCTGCCATGACAGCCAGAAACATGTGCCTGCTTGTACCAGCTATGTCACCTATGCCAGGAGCATGATGTCCAGCGGCCCTACCATGAGCACTCTGGGACATCTGCCTATGTGGTGCCCTGCTGGACATCTGGCTATGCCTGCTGTGACTGGACACAGTAGGCATGGTTACCACACTTTCCTGTGCACTGCCACCAAACGCCAGCTGTCCATCCACTATGGCCAGTGGTGATGGGGTATGTGAAGGCACTGATACTGTGTGCAGGGATGGGGTGGCTAAAAGAGGGATGTCAAATGTTGGCAGAGTGTCGGCCTCTGACAACCCCACCTGTGCCTCAACAGTACTTTCATCATCTTCGGTGTCTGTATGGACACTGACATCAGATTGCATGCCACCTTGCCACCTGTGGGGGAAAACAATAAGTGCACTTTAAAACCTGTACAGCATTGCCTAACAGTAGACACACGCACACACACACACGCACACACACGCACACACACACACACACACACACACACACACACACACACACACACACACACACATCCATAATACCTACCTGTCCATGGCTGTACAGACAGTCCCACGTATATTTCGACGTGGTACCCCATCCTGCATCACACTTGTTAACATACACACATTGATACCACTCCTTAACATATCAGTCCTCTAAATGCCTACACGAGTGGACACACCACAAGACATGTTACTACATTACCTGCCTGACCTGTGTGTAGTGGTTTTACATGGCCTTACTGCTGTCATTTGATATGCACCCTCTGTATGTTTGGACATCATGAGCATGTCCCCTATATGTGTGGGCTACTGTGTTCTATACATAATATCACACACTGGTGTGGCTTGTGTATGTAATGCTCAGTATATGCCAGATATGCTGCTCATTCAGCCTATCATGTGACAACTGTAATATATGGATACACTCCTTGGTGTTGACTAGGACTTGCCCAATGCATCTGTAGTGCTGCATACGTGGGTTGTAGGTGGCCTCCCTGCTGAATGCGATATTAAGGGTGTACCTGATGTCTACCTTTCCTCTCGATGCCTGCTCCATGCTACAGACCATATTATACTATCAGCTGTCCTTTATTTACACATGACAGGTATTCCTGGTGTGTAATGTGACAGTCCATGTCCATGTACTACACTGTCCCAAAGGGAGGTACAGCTGTATGAACACTCCACAATCTCACATGTGCATACATGAATACCCACACAAGCACACACATGCACACATGCTTCCTACATGCATTAACCTCCCTCCACTTCACGAGAGTGGCCCTACAGACAAACTAACTAACCACTAGGATGCACGCACATACACACACATACAGGTGAGGTTGCACAATGATAGTACACACAGTCCTCCTATTACCCATCTGTCTACATGCAGAACAGCATGTAGTTCAGCTATAGTCAATCCATGCTAGCAACAGTATACATGTGTGTAATGCATGTGCTGTGTCACTAGGTGATGCTTCTTCCCCTGAATACCACTGCACCCATGAACACAGTATTGCTGTGCACCTGTTCTGCACCCTGCCATGTACTGTGCACCACACCTCACAGGTGCACAACCAATTGTGGAATGTGTAGTACTGTGTCAGTTATGTCAGCTTTAATGCTCACAGCCCCTATGTTTTTCAGCAACACATACCTGGGATGATATGTGGACAGTTGTCATTTGTGAATGCCTGATGACTGATTTACAGCTCTCAACATCAGCGGACCATGTATGACCAATCCAATACTCTTACGCTAACAACCATCAGAGCATACCATGGCTATGGGGGGTGTACACACCCTTACTGATATGATGCACCCATCCGTGATCTGCACTGGGACCACATCACTGCATATCTTAACAGTACATGTGCCTGATATGTGACATATGTCCTGCACTTTCACATGCAGTGTCTACGGAATGTGTTAGGTGTGTGGATGCTGACCGCAATGCATACACTCTGTGTGGGCATATGTGTGCTATGACGGTTTGACACACCTCTTGTGTGTACTGCAGCAGTCACTACTCCTGGCGGGTGTATACCAACATGGGCTATCTCCAATTGCCAGTGTATGTTCAGCCTGCCCTACACATGTCCCCCTACTCTGCATGATTGCAAGGTCTACTGATGTGCACATCCCTTGGTGTTCACACACTGCCGTCACTATTGCTGTGGGGGTAGGGTTACATCTGCCACAGGTCCTGAACCTGACTATGTGCAGATACTGCCATTCTTAGCATCCTTAGGATCCCTGCTGCAGTGCACTGGTGTGTCATGCTGACAACCCCCTCCTTCAGCCTTTCTGCAGATGCATCATCCACGTGCAAATAGCAATGGGCAAAACTGCTATTCAAATTATAGCTTGCTACAGATCACCCACCATGTCCCAGGACCCCCACTCCACATTCCTGGAAACACTGGGAAACATAAAGGTCCTACCAAATACCCTGATATTGGGTGATTTCAATTACCCAAACATTAACTGGGAGAACTACTCAAATACAAATTCCCTTGCCCAACATTTCCTAGAATTTATAAACTCAAAAGCCCTGGTTCAACTGGTCAACACCCCCACCGGAGGTGACAACATATTGGACCTGGTCATCACCAACATGGGCAACCACTGTTCCACACTGGACGTCAACCCCTCGTTGGTAAGATCTGACTATAAACTAATCACTCTGTATATCCACATTCCGCCACCACCCCTGGTCAAAGAAACCATGGTGAAAAACTTTTCAAAAGCAAACTTCACATTACTTAAGACAGAGGTGGGAAGTTTCAAAGCCACCATGCTAAAGGATAATGCTGCACAAGCTTCAAAATCCTTTACTAATGCACTCTACGGGCACCTACAAGAATGCATGGATCGTGCTATCCCAAACAAAACCAAGACTCTCTCCTCCAAGAAAAGGAAACCAGTCTGGTGGACCCCTGCCATAAACAAGCTATACAATAGAAGGAGGAAATTAGTACAGAAAAGAGTAACAACTATGTTCCCTCATAAAATCATCTAAGGCTAGCTTCAAAATAAAAATTATCATGGACTCCAAAGATAACCACAAGGCATTCTTTAGCTATGTCAGTAATCTAAGTGGCAATTCTCAGATCTGATCAGAGTTAGTGCAGAATGGCACAAAATACACTGAACCGACCAATATAGCCAACATCCTGGCAGACAGGTTGAGTGCAAACTTCACCCCCCTCTCACCCCCAAAAGAGCCCATAACTATACCAGAAGAATGTAGTGCCCCTGAAATCACAGGCACTCAGGTTAAAACAGCCCTTTCCAAAGCCAAAAACACAGCACCAATGGGACTGGACAGTGTCCCAGGCTGCATCCTACATGAGCTCAAAGATGAACTAACTCCTCATCTAAACACACTGTTCAAACTCAGCCTCTTCACAGGCTATGTGTCCACAGAGTAGCACACAGCAATGGTTATTCTGCTCCACAAAGGTGGAACCACAACAGACCCCAGGAACTATCACCCGATAGGCCTGACTAACTTGGTCTGCAAAGCTATGGAGTGCATCATCATGGATCTCATTAGCAGAGACATTGGGAACCTCCAAACACTGGACCCTACCCAGTTCCACTTTGTTAAGGGCAGATCATGCTTCCTAAACCTGGTGGACTTCTTTGAGACAGTTACTAAGGGTATAAATGAGGGAACAGTGGTCCACACAGCCTATCTAGACCTCACAAAGGCCTTCAACACCATTCCCCACTCAGATATTATAGACAAGCTCACCAGTGTGAACATAAACCCCTATGTCACAAGATGGGTTGCCAACTGGCTCATGGACAGAACCCATATGGTAAGAGTTGCGGGAGCTAGGTCTGACTCTAAACCAGTTACAAGTGGAATTCCCCAGGGCTCAGTCCTAGGACCCCTCCTGTTTGGCATATACTTCTTAGAGGTACAAGCAAGCAAACGAGTACTATGGCTGACCAAGTTTGCAGATGACTACAAACTAAGGGCTATAACTTGACTCTCCGGCTGACACAGACATCCTCCAAAAGGGTCCCACTGAGACAGATACCTGGTGTCAAAACCATGGCCTCAAGCTAAATGCCAAAAAGTGCATAGTCATTCCTTTTGGAAAAAACAAAGTACCCACAAACTATTACATAGGTGGTAGCCCCCTAAATACTGAAGATGTAATATGGGATCTGGGGACCCAAGTAGATAGTAACCTCTCCTTTGATAATCGCATTGCTAAAGTAGTTAGAAAATCCTTCTATGTGGCCCAACTAATCACAAAAGGGTTTGCATCCAGATCGAAAGAGGTCATTGGGCCCCTCTATGCATCACTCATCAGACCCATCATAGAGTACAATGCCCCATTTGGGATGTACCTTAAAAGACACCTGCAACAACTGGAAAGACCACAGAAGTACCTCACCAAGAAGACCACTGGTGTCAAGTAGATGCCCTATGCAGCTCGACTGAAGAGACTCCAGCTGTACTCAGTTGCATACTGCCTACTCAGAGATGATCTCTGCCTGACATACAAGGCCATGTCCAACCCAGAATTGATGGACATGCTCCACCTAAAGAAAACCATATCCCCTCGAGCCACACGCTCCAGGGATCTAAACCTCACCACAACAATACATAGGACGGGCTGGAGGGATAGATTCCTGTCCCAGAGACTCCCCATGCTCTGGAACAAGATTCCAATCTACATTAGGCAGAGCTCCTCGCTAACCCTCTTCAAGAGAAACCTTGACGAGTGGATGGGAAACAGAAAGTTTACCCCAGGGATCACTTCAATGGCTCTGCTGGACAGAGGCACAGGGAACTAATCTAAGGGGGTGATGACAGCCAACACATTCCAGCTAGGCTTATAAATGCCTTCGGGCAGATAGCCTAGTACCTACCTATGAAGCTATGACAAGTAAGCCCTACACATGTGTATCACTTTGCAGTGTCCCATACACTGAACACCACATGTTACAGCCTAGTCCCAGCTGATAATGTGGACTACTGTAATGCCATATGCCATAGTCTCTGCAGCAGTTGCCATTGTCCTACAGGTATATACACTGGTGTTGCACTGTATATGGGTGTTGTTCCAAAGATGTCCCTACTGTAGGCCATGTCTCCCACCATTTTGTTACTCCCTGTGGACACATTCCACAATGACAGGATGTTAGTTATCATGCAGGTGTCTGACATACCCTTCCAATACCCCATCGTGGTCATCCCTGTGATGCCGTGCATTTCACAGCAACAATACGTGCACATGTACAGCATGCATTCTTGGTAGGTGTGTTAGATGTGTGCATGGAATATACCATCACCATTACAGGCACAGTGTGTTGGCAAGCATCTACATAAACCATACTCACCAGCTACAGGCTGCTGTCTTGGTGGTATCTCAGAGGGACCTATATAACAGGGTGAGAGATGCAATGTCAGTGGCCACACCTGTGGCAGTGCTACAGGGTGGGTGCAGTATTACAATACATCAATGGTACATTTCCACAATACTACCACATCTGGACATCTGTTTATCACTACTATGCAGAAACATAATATATCTATGACATGTCAGATATGCATGATCTACCTGTACCAATGCGGATGTATACGCAACAGTGGTCTACTGATGTGCCCTGTGTCCTTACCTGCATGCTCCTCAGCTGGTGTGTGGGTGACACCCACCTCCACAAAGGTGTCTGGCAGTTGGTGGCTGGCCAGAAGGGCAGGTACCATGAGGCTGGCCAGGAGCTCCTCCACACGTGTTGGGGGGGGATGGATAGCATGGGCCCCCCTGTGGTGAGGTGATCCCACCGGATTGAAGCAGCATGCCGATGGGCATTGCGAAGCAGGCCAGTACAATGATGCTAGACCTGCTCATAACTGCAGTTGTGCAGTCTGACATCACTGACCCTGTCGACTAGGTCATTCCACAGGGCAGTCCACTCCTGCTGGTTATGGGCAGCCCTGCCAAACAGCACAGGGTAGTGCTGGATTAGGTATGTGATGAGAACTTCATTTTCAGCTGCTGAATAAGTAGGCAAACGTGCATGTGACATTTTGGCTGAAAGACATAAAGATGGAAACAGGTTCTGAACAACTCATATAACAAGGTTACCACAGTTCATAATACACATCGCTGTCACCCCCACCATATCAGCTAAAACAAACTGTGCACACAACCCATTAGGTATGGCTACAGCTTACCTACCAGTGGGACAGATATTGTATTGTACCACACTTTCTGCTATGTGATTGTAGTCATGTTCCCTGTTTGGACACTATCATTGCTGGCCTGTTACAGACTATTCACCTGCATGCCATTGTCAGGGCCACTGTGGTTCCATATATGCCTGTGGCATGGCTGCTTTGTGATTGCTGCACATCTGACATTCTGTGTTATTCGGGATATCTATGCATGCTGTTGTACATGTTCCGGTATTGTGTAGACTATTACTACCAACATATGTTCTATAACAGTGACACAATAACATGTATATGTACTATTGGCCAGCAGAACCACCTCTCCAAACCCATCTGCCCATGTTACCTGGCCACATCACATGTGTGCCCCAGCCTGGGCCCTCCTCATGTACTGGTCCAGCAATACCATCAGGCGGAACCAACCCAGGGGATGTTGCCCCCCCTGGGGGCACACACAGACATGTTCCTGTCCCCTGAGGTCAGGTCCAGAGTCTGTTCCATAACGGGCTCCACAGACACATGTGGGATGTGCTACATCACTCTGAGGCACCCAGTATACATTCACAGGTCCAACATGCTCCTCCTGCTCAGATTCCAGGCCAGGCACCTTCAGGACCTGGACTGTTGTTGTGAGTAGCAGTGGGTGGGAGGCTTGTTCCCATTGTGCCCATATTGGGGCCCATGGGGCATCCACATCACAGACCACACACACCATCCAGGGTGTTTACCCACCACAAGTGTCACATACCACCCCTGTAGACTGTCCTCTATATCTACCAACCCTTACCACCTCCACAACTATGCCTGCTATACTTCCCCATATTCCCATTCCATACTTCACAGATGAGGGCAATGTGGTCCCAACAAGGGATTAACATGTGACATACCCGTCCATGTTGCACACACTACCAGCTGTAGATATCTGTGTGTATTGTTATGTGTGCTGTTGCCTCCGCATAGCATGCATCACTGTGGTAGTAATACAGGGGACATATATTTACATACATATATGTTTGTGTGTGTGGTTGTATATATGTAGATATGTGTATATAGGTATATATCTATATATGTGTAAATATATGTGATGTATATATGTGCTCATATATATATGACTACACATGGGTATCTGTATATTTGTGGACATACATGTTGATATATATATATATATATATATATATATATATATATATATATATATATATATATATATATATATGTGTGTGTGTGTGTGTGTGTGTGTGTGTGTGTGTGTGTGTGTGTGTGTATGTATATATATACATACATATATATATATATATATATATATATATATATATATATATATATATATATATATATATATATATATATATATATATATGTGTGTGTACATATGTACACATATGCATACCTATATGTGGGGTACATTTAGACATCAGGTCCACAGTCTCACAACACCTTCCTGCACAGCTGCACTGTTCTGCCTTGCTACAACACAACACAGACAGGTGCCACATATCGACACAGCCTGACATTAGGGGGATATATGTAGGACCAGATTGCAAGTAACCCTATTACACACCTATGGCATTCCTGCATGCTACATTGCAGATCAACCTGAGTATCCTGCAAGGGGTGGGCTGTGGGTCCCACATGTCCATCATAATGTCATTACTTCTACCACCAGCTATTGGCCACATAATATACATACTTCCCATTATACAACACACACTATGATGGTTTACATCTTGTCAGTCAGTACTGATCTGCACAGTTGACATCTATGGCCCACTACCCACAGAGACAGACACTATTGTCCATAGCAGTTGTTCAGTTGAACATCATTATAACAACACCTGATGGCACATATAAATCATTCCACATCAGCTATCCCAGTATTATGGACCAGGTACTACATTCGATTACATGCATATATACTTCACATACCTGTTGTAGGAATGATGTTAGTTCTGGATGGTTTGCTGGATGTTATAATAGTTTTTGTTTTCCTTTGACTTTTACTTTGCCTTTGCCTTAGGCCTTTCTTTTTGTTTTGTTTTTTTCTTTCTCTCTCTCTCTCTTGGTCTCTCTCCAGTAAATGGATTGAGCTGCTTTGAATAGATTGCAGCATGGCTTTTGTAGGTGATGCACATGATCAGGTGATGGCCTCTGTACCAGTCAGTGTCCTACACTTGCTACCTGCATGCAGCTTGCTGTGTAGTACTTCCAATCACCACTGTCATGGCAACCACCTACTATAAATCCCAACATCATGTGGGTGTGGTCACTTTACCTTTCCTGTGTGATGGACATCCTTCCTGTGTGTGGGCATCAGTGTTACAGACAGCAGGTAGCAATACCTCTTACAGGAGAAACTGCAGATTCAGGACAGCTACACATTTGTAGACGGTTCCAGAACTACAGACAGAGTGTGAGTAGAGTTGTTGTATGCATTGTATAGTACTACTGTTACAGGGTTTGTGTATACATACTAGTTTACCTTGGAATGCAGTCTGTCTGCATAGCTCTCAACTGTGTGCCTATCCTCTTGATGGCCAGAGGTGTGCCCATTATGTTTTGTCTGTCCAACACACAGGTCTTGTATCAGATATTTCACTGGCAGTGTGCGTGTTGAGTGATATCAGTACATGGCTACATCCATTTATGCTTCTAACTTCATATCCCTGACTAAGTGTATGTTTCAGACTATCCTGTAACACCAGTGACTTGTTTAGTGTATGACAGCAGTTTTCCATATATGGGCCTGTGTTCCAGCTTCTGTCCTCCACCTACATACTAGGCTTTGCCCATATGACATGCTGCAGGGGTTGTTCTGTAGTGGGCTGTGGGTATGTCATGCTGCCATTCCTGCCATAAGTCCACTGCTGTTGTATCCCCCACACATATGGTGGGGTTGAGGTCATATATGTGTATGTTTCACCTGCACAATACATGTGTGCCCTTATGCAATCCAGAGGCCAGTGTATGTAATAGTGGTATATGGCCCTGTATTATTGAGTCTAGGAGGGTGCACCATAACTAACCTAGACTGTTACAACATGTGGGGGTATCAGGGGTAAGCTGCCTTAAGGTATCTGGATGTACATTACCATACAATTCACCTAAAATTAAATTAATTAAATACATTGGGTAAATGCAGGCCTATTGCCTCCTGCCATACAGACTGTTCTGTTTGTCAGTGTGCTTATGATGGTGTCAGTTATGCCTTGTTATGTAACAGTTACATCCCATTGTGTTAACTGAGGTCTTTACCCCCTAGGGATTGTGTACAGAGTGTAGATAGAGGTTGCTGAACTATACATTTGCATTACTTAATGTTGATTGTTTGGTATCCTGTAGCCTAGTCTGTCTTTACTATTATACTACTTGAAGTCCTCAGCCTGGACAGCAACATTTGTAAAGCTTTCCAGACTACTGTATTAGTATAACTGTTTCATAGTTGCATTACTCTGTTTATGTGGATGCCAGTGTCTAAACAGCGATATGACATGTCATATACAACTGTAATAGTACATAAATAAAGCTTTTGCATTTATGCAAACCTGTGTGTAGTGTTATATCCTTTGACCTCTCTGTGGGTATATGTTGCAGGCAACGATTGTCATTTGTATGGGTGGCTCATACAGTGTCCAGTTGTTAAGGTGGTAACTGTAGGCATAGTGGCTGTTCCATATTGTGTGCACCTTCTGCATATGTATCTTACTATACATATCTCTGTGTGTGTATGTGTAGTTACATGTATATATATATATATATATATATATATATATATATATATATATATATATATATATATATATATCTGTAACTGCATATATGTGTCTGTGTATATGTATCCTAGGGATGTTGATAGCTTCCACATTGTACATTCCCTATGGGAGCCAGACTGTACTGCATGATATGTTACTGATACCAGTCTGACATAATACAGGTGGGATGGAGTTCTGTTAACATCTTGTGCCCATGTCGTGTCAGGTCCTGGTTATGGGATCTGCAACAGTTGGTAGTGTATTACAGGGCAGACATGTTTGGCTGTGGGGGGGTATACCAATTCGTACAAGACATATGTTGTTTGGGGCCTCTCAACCCAATTAATGGTGCATGTGGACATATATGTTTTTGTTATGTTCCCATTGTTATCTACAGATGTATGTCCGTATATACCTATATGGATATATATATCTGCTTACATATATAGAACTTGCTATATATATATATATATATATATATATATATATATATATATATATATATATATATAGGCATATAGATGTAGACATATATATCTATAGATGTATGCATTTGTATGTATATATGTTTATATATATATACATATATATATATATATATATATATATATATATATATATATATATATATATATTTCTATATTATATCTATAACTAAATATATAGATATGTTTTGTCTATTTAGATATTAATATATATATACCCACACATACATGTACATGTTGGAGCACATTCCCTGCACTGTTGAATGACTGGGCTGGATTATATGTTTGTAAAAACATCAGGGTTATGGATATCTGACATAGTTTAGTGGTAAATCACTTTGGCTATGTTGTGCAGGGTCCAGAGTTCAAGCCTTGTGAAGGTTGTTTCTTTTGTTGCTGGGCAAAACAAGGGCCATTAGATACAGAGTTATTAAGGCACTTTTAAGCAGTTGTAAGCGGGTTTGCACGAAGGTAAGCAATGCTAAGTTCCGGTTTCAGTTTCTTATACTCAGTTAGCTTCTAAATTGCTTAACCTGTGTAGACATTGCTTACCCCATGCGCAAACAAGCTTATACCCGCTTACTGCTGCTTAAAAGTGCTTACTCCCACTTACCCCCGCGCTAATTTCTTTAAAAGAAAAGAAAAACGTGTTGATAGGAAAGTAGTGAAAAAGGGGCACAAAGAGGGAAAGACAGTAGGGAAATAGATAGGGATGTGCAGGAAGGGTGTGGGGAAGGTCCATAGCTGCCCATTTCATCTACAGCAACAGCTGTGCATATACACTGAATTTGGAGGTAGATTTGAACACTCAAACCCTGGGAGAGGGGTGAGGACAACAATAATAAGTTGTGATGCCAATTAGACCAGATTACATGTGTCCAGTGGATATGTGTGCAAAATGGACAGCTATGTATGGAGCAAGATTTTTGGGGGGGAATAGATTGCCTTTTTTTATTGTTTTTTTCAGGTGAGAGTGGGATGTTGGGGAAGGATAGTAGGTATATTTGGGGAGGTAGGTTGTGTAGGTTAACAGACAAGACAAACAAGACACATACAGGGGCAATATGTGACACATGTGGCGGTAAACACCTTGATGGGGAGGAGTGTTTGGAAATCGGAAGCCCATGAGCCCCCTAGTGGAAACAGTGGGACTGAGGTCCCCACCCATGGGCAGTCACCACTGAACCTTCATAGCCCCGAAGGTGGCTGTGCTGGGGGCTGAGTCACAGAGAAAGGCTGACCCTCTAGTCATGACCTGTGGCCCTCGAGCTGGTGTAGCAGATCACCAAACTGCTGGTTGAGCTCGCTATGCACCACGACCCAGACCTGGTGTTGGGTGACAGGTTCCTGTCTGTGCCTGCTCCCGGGGGGTGAGCCCCATCCCCTGAGGTGGTTCCACTCGAAGGTGGTGCAGGACCAATGGACAGGGAGGTCCCAGCTTCGGCCCCAGACATGCTGTTGCCCAGTGCCACGGCCAGCTGAGGTGGGACAGGCGGGTCCGCTGGGACCGGCCTTCCCAAACGTGCTATAGTGTTTAGATTTTATCATCATATGTGGGTTAGTAATAGTCAATATATTCCAGGGTTAGGTATAACAGCATGCATAGATATTCCCATTAACCCAGACACCAGATATGGAACAGTTGCATAGCAAACAGAACGTATGCATATATGGGACCACAGTGGTAATAAGAACAGCATGCAGGTACATTGATGGTACCATGCCACCAATGTTGGAATAATTTAATATAGCACATGCGTGGGAAAAATAAAAATATTTATCAACCAATAGGACATAATCAGAACATTGGAGTCATTATATACCAGTTGGGGTGAGTATGTTGTTTATTGTTGGATATATGGTGGGGGGAGAAAGATGTCAATTAACAACTAATATATTCCTGTAGCCCACATTGCTTTCCTAGTCAGTGCTGTTATCTGTACATTACAACTCTTACTACATTACCCTATATCCTTAGTTTGGACAGTGATATGGCTGTCATCATCGTTATACATGAACTGGTTTTACCTGCAGTATACACTTCTTACCTGGTATACCTGTGGAGGGAATGTTTGTTAACACTAACTGTTTCTACACATACTCCCAGATTCTGGGTTGATGTTGTGCACATAGCTATCCAACTCTTTCTGCACAGACTCTGGCCATGTGTTGACCACATGCAGGTGTACTGGGACATATCTAGACTATTGCCCTCTTCAACCTTTAGTGATTTGACACACACATACGTATACATGCTTTCCTACACAGTTATATTATGAAGCACAGTGACAGTGATCAGTGATACTTCATTATTCAGAGAAACTACAACACTCACAATTCCCTAAAATACCAGAGTAAACAGTACCAGTACAGGGTATAATGTTTTTTTATTTCTCAGCACAGTGTTTGTATCCAACATACCTGTGAGAGCAATGTTTGTTAGCACTACCTGAATGTTGCCACACAAAGTTGCAGATTACACATTAGTATTATGCACATATATCTCACTCTGTTAATGTACACACTCTGGTCACAGCTTGACAACATGGGGCTGTAGATAGGACATGCTTGGCTTATTACTCTCCTAACAGTTTCAGGAGTTGCTACAGTGACAGGTTTGTTCTTATAGATGTTTGACAATCACATCTTATACAGATTTCCTAGACAGTTTTATTTTGTAGGCAGTGTGGGTGACAGTAATGAGTAATTCCTCATTATTCAGAGCAACTGCATCAGTCACACTGCCATACAATACTAATGTGAACAATACCAGTACAGGCTATCATTCTTGTATTTCTGGGCACAGTGTTGGTATCTGACAGACCTGTGGGAGAAATGTTTGTTAGTACTACCTGAATGTTGTCACACACAGTACCAGATTCCACATAACTATTAAGCACATACATCTCACTCTGTTACTGTACACACTCTGGCCACAGCCTGACACAACATGGGGGTGTAAATGAGACATATGTGGCTTCTTATTCTCATAAGGTTTGGGGGAGTTACTAGTGTGCCAGCTTTGTTCTCATAGATGTGTGCCAATCAGTTGTATTTCCTGTTTGCTACCTATATATCTGGAATCATCCTACTGATTTCCCAGGGGGACAGGTTGACAGGCAACAGATATGGGCCACTTTACTGGACATTCTGGACACATCTGTACAGTTATGGGGTATGATTCTGTATGCAGACTACTACTACTGGCAGGATTCGAACCATGGCTGTGTGTGCTAAAAATACAACAGTTCACATCTCAGTTGCATTTGCTATTCAGGTTTTGTTGCCTGGCTTTTCCCTGTTTTCTGTCTATTGTGTCTCTCAGTTGTACTAAATGGCATCTGGGAATTACACCAGTCATATACAGGCATTCTTACACATTCCATTTATGGTGCACGGTGTGGGTAACAATGCTTAATACAACAGTACTATTACATGAATGCAAATCTACATTACCATATGATACCAGAGTATACACATGCAGTCCAGCAGTTAGACCTTTATTGTCAGGCTATTACACTTTTATTTACATACATACTTTATGAGTCTCTTTCTGGTATATTTTCCGGTGTATGCAGTACTTGCCTTAAACAATACTGGTTTTATACAGGCAATTAATTTACTAATACTTTTAGATTTATTTCCTATGACAGTACATGCAAGAGTATTACTGACCTGCCTCATGTCGCAACCTCTCCAGGCAACTTCCATAGGCCTCCTGGTTCATGGCCCACTCGATTGCAGCTGTGGAGGACATAAGAGGAATATTTAGCCATACCTATCCATGATATACATGAGCTGGCAATTATTACACACATAGTGGAGTGATACTTACCCACAGCTGGGACATCCCCTGCCATTCTAGCCTTTTGGATCCACTGCTCCAAGAGGTCCCCCTTATGCCACTTCAGGTCAGCATAGTGATGCCTGACCTGCTCACCAGTTTGGGGTATGCCAGTGGCACTGGTGAGGTCATGGGTGAGATAGTCCCAGGCTTCTGCCTTATATTGGGAACCCTGGTACTGGCCCTGCAGCAGTCTCTGCTCATGGTCTTTGACAAGGAGTCCTGCCATGACTCTGGACACCTGGATGCACCAGCACTGCACCCAAAAGTGCACTCCCTCTCCCCTTCCTGACATTGTGCCTGCAAGGGAAGCTACAACCAGTTATGAGATGTATTCTCACATCTTGGGTTTAAGTAGGGACAATTTCCCACACTTTTTTGTGATTGGCCAGTTTTGAAAAGGCTAAGCTATGGGCAAACCTGCTTATCTAAGGTTGGCATTGTTTAAAGGGATATAACATCTGGGCACATTGAGTTAGTTGGCCTACACATTGCTCACACCTCCTAAGCTGGACTGTGCAATGCTTAGCATTGCTTACATTAGACTTTACATTATATTTTCTTTTTGGCATTGATTTATTATTCATTACATCTTACATGTATGCCTGGTATCCATGATTCATGTGTACGTGCACTGTATGGGGTCCTTGTGTTTTATTGGGGACTTCAACACTCTATTACAGTTACACCTCACGTCTGGGCTTACAGCTGTACTCCAGTTCACATATTTATGTTATGTAGTGGGTTATGGAACATGGCGGCCACGGTGGTGCAGTGGTTAGCATTGCCACCTCACAGCAGGAGGTTCTCCGGTTTGATCCTCAGCTGGGGTGCCTTCTGTGCGGAGTCTGCATGTCCTCCCTGTGGTCGCGTGGGTTTCCTCCGGGTGCTCCGGTTTCCTCCCACATCCCAAAGACATGCTGCAGGTGGATTGACACTCTAAATTGGACCTAGGTGTGAATGTGTGCATGTGTGTGCCTTCAGTGGAAGGTTGGGCGCCGGGCTGGCAACTCGACACCATAAAACTCCACTGCCAATCATGAGCGGACAAGGTGATCTGCTGTTGCGACCCCTAACCGGGAAAAGCCGAAAGAAGAAGAAGAAGAAGTGGGTTATGGAACATATGACTGTATACTGATTCCTTTCACAGGTTCAGTTTGATTTTACTATAGTAAGGACTTGTTTGCTGATACCTCATTCTTCTGTACTCCTGTGATGGCTTTGTGGTTAACTGCTGTAACTGTATTGTATAGGGTCCTGGGTTCAAGACCTGCAAGGCTGTTTATTTTGTTGCTGGGCAGAACAAGGGCTGTTGGATACAGAGTGATTAAGGCACTTTTGAGCAGTTGTAAGCGGGTTTGCATGAGTTTGCGTGAGGGTAAGCACTGCTAACCTCCAGTTAATGATGCTTACAAAGAGTTAGCTTCAAAATTCCTTAATCTGTGTGCGCATTGCTTACCCCCATGCAAACGGGCTTAAACTCACTTACTAGTTCTTCCATATGCCTACTAGTGCTT
Organism: Protopterus annectens; assembly: GCF_019279795.1. NCBI lineage: Eukaryota > Metazoa > Chordata > Ceratodontiformes > Protopteridae > Protopterus > Protopterus annectens. The sequence goes on from NC_056731.1 coordinate 1,976,366,064, forward strand.
ATTGGTGCTTAAACCTGCTTACTAGTGCTTTATTCATTATGACACTGACACCTCACATGTGCATTTAATGCAGTACTCCAGTTCACAAATATATATTATTTAGTGGATTATGCAACAAAAATATTGATCATAACATGCTTTGCCATGGAAAATGGAATGTGCTGCAGTGGGACTCAAACCAGGAATGCCTGCTTGTAAGGTGAATGCTCTGCCCACTACACTATTGCTAAGCTGCTTCATTTACATATATCTTCCTTGTTATCCTCTTCAGTCATTTAAGCTGCATTAACCGTAGCTAAGCAATGGGCACACCCGCGCACCTACGGTTAGCTTTAATCGGATTTTTAATAAAAAAAAGGGTTTATTCATTTTATTTGTATTTGCTTGCATTTGTACACAAGGGGGTATGTTGGTGGGGATATGTGGACACCTATGAGTAGTCTCGCTCATTTCTTAGGTCTTTCTGCTGTTCTTCATTGCACGGGCATGTATATTCTGAGAGCTCTGCTCTCAGATACGCCTTCTGCACTCCTACATGCTCCATGTAAGATTAGGAGCTCAGGCAGCACACCTCATTAATATGCATGGCGCGCTGCCATCCTGCTCCTAAACGGCAACTTCCATGCAGGACTAAGCTAGTCCTGCACAGAATATTAGTAAATCTGGGGGGTGCCATATAAAAAGAAAAGTGATAGACTATGCTTACATTGTCAAACAGAAGAAATGACTGAGTGTGTTTTGAAATGTAAAATGGTAAAAAAGTTATGGGGAACCTACAGTATGTAAAGTATATTTTTTGAAGATATAAAAGATATAAAATAAACATGGATATGAATAAATTTGGATATTATAAGAATAGAAGTAAAGAATATGTTAAAAGAATAGATAAAAGTTATTTTATGTTATATAAGTTATATGAAATGAAACAATAAATGAATTTATGTTTAATAGTAAATGGATTTTACCAACAATATTAAGTAAAATAAGATAGTGGTTATAGAAAAAGGAGTGGGGAAAAACAGGGATAAAAATATAGCATGATTAAAAAGGAAATTATGAATGTGAATAATGTGTATAAACAGATTTGTATATTTTTATATTTGTACATATGTAAATATTTGTAAATATGTAAATATTTTTAAGTAAGCATTATTTTTGTATATAAATAAAGGATCCTTCTTCTTTCAATAGGTCCTATGGGATCTTTTATGTCAATTTGAGCTACCACCAACTAAAGCAGATGGGAACTCAGTTATGCTACATGTCAATGCCAGGAATCCATCTACCTGTGAGTGTATAGATCCCACAAATGTCTGCACAAGAAAATAAATTGGCTGTTGTTCCTATTGAAGTACTTGGCTCGCTGGTCTTATAAACCATTTTCAGTCTAGCCAGTTCTCCTTAAATGTAAGATTCAAATGCTCTACTTTGAGTTTATGAGGTAATTGCCTAAACTACTATGCCAAACAATGATGACATTTTTTCAAAACTGATAGATATACATAGCAGGGAATGAATGGCAGTTAGGACTTATTACCTTTTATTCTGTAGTGCAGTATTCTTACTAAATACCCAGAAAATTGAGGAGTTGATCAGCATCTCAGAATCAAAAAGTCTTCACAAACTGGTGTAAGATATTTCAAGAAGGAAAATATGTAGTTTGAATGGAAAGATTTAACTTGCCAAGGAATTACATGTAAAGATTAAACAACTTTTTCAAACATTCTTGCTGCATAGACAGATACCCCATCAGAATGAATCTCTCTCTCTCTCTCTCTATTTTATATATGTGTATATAAATATATATATATATATATATATATATATATATATATATATATATATATATATATATATATATATATATATATATATATATATATATATATATATATATATATATATATATATATATATATATTTATATATATATATATATATATGGTTCCACTTCATAATCCCAAAATGCTGAAATCTCGAATTTCAGCATTTCAAAACTATAAAGCCAAAACCGCACAATACCGAAACTTCACAAACCCGAAACCACAAATCCCAAACACACAGCATACACACCACACAGAAACCACAACAACCACAACACAAAACAAATAAACACGGAAAAACAAAAAAAAACAGACATGCACATACCTACACTACACAAAAGCAGGGGGGGCAAACCCCCTGCACCCCCTTTTTGGGGCCTGTACCCCCACACCCTCCCTACTTATATATACCAACTCTGAGATCACACAAACAGGAAAAATACAGCGCACTCACACACAGACATTCCACAGTCTCTCGCACGCACACACACACACACACACACGCACACACACACACACACACACACACGCGCGCACACACACACACACACACACACACACACACACACACACACACACACACACACACACACACACACACACACATACACACACACATCACACATAGACAAACACGAACACATCCAACAATTATACACTCATACCTTAACCTTCCTACCCTAACTCACACATACAACTTACAAACAATCTCACATACACTCAGACTGGCACCCAAAACCCTTATAAAACACTCACTTACCTTACACTCCACGTAAATCCACATACTACAGTGAACAACATCCAAAACAAACACCGCATGTCACGTAATGTAAAGCCATAACCGCAAATTGAAGATATTCAAATTCGCGATTATGAGCTTTCCACATTTTAAAAAGTCGCCTTTATGCTCTCAAAATGCTGAAATTCAAGATTTCAGCATTTCAAGGTTATAAAGAGGAACTATATATATATATATATATATATATATATATATATATATATATATATATGCATCTACTTCACGTGACGGAAAACTCACTAGACTGAAACTCATTTCACTGAGCACACTTGATTGAAAGCTCACTTCTGTGAAAACTCATTTGATTGAAACTCACTTCACTCAAAGGTATATGCCCTTTTCCCCATTGTAGTGCGATCCTAGAGTTGGTATATATAGTAAGGGAGGTGTGGGGGCCCCCACATAGTTTGAGTATATATTATCTTCTAAAAAGAGTTTTTTATTGCACTTGTAAGTATCCATGTATATGGTTTAAAATTTATAAAATAGGTGGGGGGCTATGCTCCCCACACACCCCCTTACTATATATACTAACTCCAGGAGCGCACTACAATGGGGAAAAGAGCATATACCTTTCAGCAAAATGATTTTCAGTCAAATGACTTTTCAGTGAAGTGAGCTTTCAGTCAAGTGAGTTTCAGCCTAGTGAGTTTTCAGTCAAGTGAAGTAGACCCATATATCAATATATATATTTATATATATATATATATATATATATATATATATATATATTTATATGTGTACATATATATATACATGCACACACACACACACACACACACACACACACACACACACACACACACACACACACACACACACACATATATATATATATATATATATATATATATGGGCTTACTTTATTTTGTCGAAGTACCATAATGTCTATTCCCATTTTGTTGATGCTGAAAATATCGAAGCCCAGTACACACTTCATTGAAGGGCTGGAATTATGAAGATCTTCTCAGAGTAAGTAACCACTTAGCCAGAAAGAAAGAAAACACTAACTGTGCCATCCCTAACTGGGAGGCTGCACCTTCCCATACTCCCCTAACTAAATATACCAACTCTGAGCTCACACTACAGTTGGGAAAAGGGTGAAGTTCAGCGTCTCGCACAACAGGTTACTTACCCTGGTAATATCTTCATAGCTGCAGCACTTTGATGAAGTGGGCTTTGATATTTTCAGCATCAACAAAATGGGATTCGATATTATGGCACTTGGACAAAATAAGGTAGACCCATAAATATATATATATATATATATATATATATATATATATATATATATATATATATATATATATATATATTATAGAAAAATAATTTCAAAAACATTGATTCTGTTCTTCAAGCTATTTCAAGCTTGTAAATCAATAGGTATGCTTTATTAGCTAACATGAATGCTACATTACTTACTGTCATAAATCTAAACAACATATTAGCTAACAGTAGACAAGAAAAACAGTTCTAGTAAAAGGTCTTAGCCTGATAGATGGTCAAATGAAATTCAAGATGCTACATGCTGTAAAAGTAAATTTTGCAGCTTTTATACAAAGATCATGGGATACTATTTAAGCTGCTATATGTGTTTCTGGGAAGAACTCTGTAGGCATTAACCACTGCATAGACAATGAATGAGCAAACAGGTGTGTTGTGCAGAAAAGATAAGAGGACAGCAGCTTTGAAGTTATGCTTTAATCAGACATAAATTCTATATAGGGATCGAAGCGTTTTCAAACCAAGGTGTGTTCTTTTACTAAAACAACTTGATAATATACATAATTTTTAATTAAAAAATGTCGATACCTTCAATATGGCCATTAGGAAGGTGAAAAAAGGGTTTTGCATGGTTGACATTCCCCAGAGCCAGTGTACACTGAGGTTTCTTTTTGGGGATAAACTCTTGGCTAGGCTTGTAAGTGCCCCAGGGCCATTAGCCTAGTAACCTCATATGATCCTATGATCCTATGATATTTAAGAAACTGTGTGCACAGACTATGTCACAACTAGCTTATCCTTCTCATGCTCTGTATATTTGATTAAATGGCATCCATTTTTCTTTTTAAAGAACATTTTATAGACAGCATTCAGGCAAAACACTGATTTCACACTGTTAACTCCTGAAACTGCAAACGTGCAAACATATTATTCTGATATTTTACTGTTTACTGAAGATGCACTTATAAGATTTATGAGTCATATTATATGAATACATCACTGAATTACAGGAGTATGTGAATGTGCAAAACATGGCGCCTCATACTGAGGATGGAATATTTATAATAAAATGGGCAATAATGTATGGAGTATTTAGTAATACAGCTGGAAAGGTAAATATTTCATGTTGTACGTAAGGGAAGGTTTGTTACATTGGTATGTCAGTCCTGTTTCCATTCCACTTTCAATGTTTAATGACCTCTTCTGTCCTGATCTGTTTTTATGTATTTTACTACTATTAAAATTATTTTAATAAAACAATAAAATAATCTGCTTACACAATTCCATGATTCTTATAACAGCTTCATCAAATCCATCTCTCTCATGATGGCTGATAAACATTATCTTAACACCACATCATCTCACAGTCAGTAAGATAAGACCCATAAGATAAGACCAATCACCAGAACAAGACAAAAATAAATAAATAAATAAATAAATAATCTGCCACTGCACTCATTCCCAATACACAGATACAGATATGTGACGCCTCACAAGTACAATACCACTATTATGTGCCTCATATGAAAGTTATACAGTCAGCATCCATACACAAACTATCTCCATTCGCAAACACATAACTGGGCACATTCAATTTGTGGCAGTTTTGCTTCATCCAGTGACATGCATTGCCCTGCTCTTATTTTTCCTGTCAATTAATCTACAGAAACATCATGTACCTAATAGAAGGCGTGGACTGATTTTTTGTATAACATTAGTCAGAGATCATGGCAGTGAGGAAGAACATGGCTATTTTGTGGCTCTTTCAGCCATAGTATGGACATGTCCTCCTATCATGTACTGACATTAACAGATGAAGACATAACTGATACCCTCCCACACATAAACATAAACATACCTATCTATGATTTAGTCAGTAATCTGTCAGTTTTTGATTGATATGCTGATAGTCCTTGCATCTGCCAATCAATCCAGATATGCTGATTCTGTTGGTATACTTTTATGTTGCACATTGATATATAAATACTTTTTCTGGATGTTTAAATGTTATTTACATAATTCTAATGATTACGAAATATGCAGGTATAGTTACAGAATCAACAGAACAGGGTCTATTTACATATATCTACAATTTTCTTAACAAAAGCCACACGTATGGTTTTCATTTCCTGAAGACTTTTGCAAACTAAAACATAAAAGTCAGCCCTGTCATACTTTGAAATACTGTTATCAACAAATGTAATTTTTGCATTCTTTGCATTTTTGTACAGACTAACAGAATTTAAATCCACTAAGAAATAAACCTCCACTAACCGTGTCACTTCAGTTTCAAGATCTATCATATCCAAAATGTAATTTCTTTTATCAGTGGTAGAAATAATATATTTAATAGAGAATAAATGATTTTGCTGACCCTCTTTACAACTTTTGTCCATTAAGCCGAATATGACTTTTAAGGTCCTCTCCCAGAAATGACATATACCACTTCCCACATTTTATGCATTGTAAATAGCTATGCAATCATCATGTTGGTATTACAGTCACTCTTCCAGTATCGTACCTTATGCTCACTCTTTATCCAGTAGCTATTCTTCTCAAATTTCAAAATTTCAAGCAGCAAATGATACTGTATTTAAATGCTGTGCTTCTATGATTTTCTTTTTGCATTATGCATGCTTGTTCTTAGAAAGTGTTTTTGCTTTTTACAGTTTTCTACTTCTTGTATGTGTCTGTTCTTTTTATTACTTCCTAATGGATTATTAGTTTGAATTATGGAAGGTCCTTCTTGTTTAGTTTAAATGTTTTCATCGCACATTTCTGTTTAGTAAGCTTGCAGGGCATCGCAGTACCTAGTTTATTTTAATGAGGTCCATTTATAACATAGATGTGTTTTCTTGTTGAAAGAAGGCCTCCTAGGAAGAGACAAAGATATTGCTTTTTCTTTCATAAAATTATTCTGTAATTCATTTTAAATATGTTCCACTTTTGTTCTTTCTTAGGATGACAGTTTAGTATCAGCTGGATACTACAAATAACAAGGTGCCTTGCGGTGCATTTGATTATTTCCAGCATATTTACTACAATGCATGCGCACACTGCCTTCCACCATTCATTATGCCTGCATGAATAGCTCCTATGTGTTTTATACAGCGTTTGACCTTCAGTAGTTTTTGAAAAATATGGAAGCATGCCATTTCGCTAAGCTTTTGAAATATATGGAAGCATGCCATTTCCCTAAGCTTTGCGTAAATTATTTCCTTCTTTCTTTAGTCTTTCTTTATCACCTTTTATTTTGTCACATTTATATAGATTTTTTATAATTACAGCATTTATTATGGGAAGAACATGAGATTTTTTAAATGCACCACATTGTTATTTTTCAGGTTAATACATGATTTCAAACATGCTAACAAACTGAGTTCATACGCCAGGCAGAAAGTGCAGCGGATGTGTCTCACTTTGGTCAGTGTCTGGTTATTGGCTAGTTGTTTAATAGTCTACAGACTGATTTTCTAGTATTTATCTATGAACCTACAGTCTTCTATAATGCAGCTCACTATTTCATTTTCTCCACAGTAGAGCAAGTCACCCAATGGTGTAAACATTGGCTCTAAAAGATTGTCACTGTTGATGTAACGTCCTAAGCTATCTGTGCAAAAATGGGTAAAAGTGGTGTAGATCGATGAATGGACTGTTTAAGTTCCTCTTCTCTGCTTGAATTGTTTGCATAAATGAGGAGTGCTGTTCCCCATGAGTTAAACCTGATTCATTTTTACTGAAATTTGAATAGCTAACGAAAAGTAAAGATACATTAAAAAGGACCAGGTTCTAAAATGAATAGCTACATTTTATTTCTACCAAGCTCCATACTGACTCAGTGGCAATGTCTACATAATGCTCATATATTTATGTCTATATAAATGTATATTTCATTCATTTATCCATTCTTCAATTACCTGCTTCATCCACTCAGGTTTGGGTGAATCTGAAAATCATATTAACACTCTAGCACTTTATATGCCCAAAGCATTAAGGAGTCTATTGCTAGTCTATCACAGGACATACACACACATACACACACACACACACACACACACACACACACACACACACACACACACACACACACACACACACACACACACACAAAATGACAAATGCACATAGAAACTCGCTCATTGCAGAGACAGCTATAGTTATTCTGAAGATTCAACAACTCACCTAGGCCAAGTCTTTGGAATTTGAGAAGAAATTGGACCACATGGAAAAAAAACGTGCATGGAAGATGTGTATAACTCACACTAATGGTACCCCGTCTGAGAAATGAACTGAATAACCAAGTGCTGTGAGCATAATGCTAACTGCCACCCTACCGCAGTACCTTCGGTATATATTTATAAATACAGACAATTCATGCTCACAGAGGAGCAGGAACCTATCCTATCATACAATGGCCACAAAACAAAGAAACTATTCCAGTTCAGGATGCCAGTATGTTACAATACACAAATAAAATGAGATCAGCTTACAATTAGGCATAAGAAGACAGCAAAGAAATAAAAAATCAAACAACACTCACCCTACTGTATGTATTTTCTTGATATATCTGTCTTTATTCCTGAATAACAACATTTCTTATACAACAAATATGTTTTACCAAAGCACTGTGTGATTTTTAATTTATAAAATCATTGATAATAGCTGCTGGAATGTATTATTCCCAGTACACATCACCACTATTTCCAGTACCTGAAAAAGAGTTTCTTTACTGGGAACACAGCTTCTGTATTCAATGAAAAAATAGTTTATACTGCTGAACTTAACAATAACAATGAATAAATTAGCTTACATAGTATTTAAGAAAGTAGTTTTGGATAGCTTGCCTTTAGCAGTATAATCTGTCTTCAGAAATACCCCCTTTGCCTAGGAAATCTCTTCTGTATGGAACTACACTAATCACAGGAAATGCAGGATTATTCAACCAGTGGCTATGAGTGCCTTGTCAATAACCACTGTCAAGCTCTGCCAACCTTTTCATGGAGAATAAGGCCTGCAGGCCCTACAGTTCATTTTAGGGTACCCACCCATTTGTGTAAGCTATAATTAAAGGGTGATATGAATCCACAATGCTTGAAATACAAGAGTAGCCTATTCTAGATGCAAGGGGTGACACCAGGTAATGAACCTATCTCTGCTTCATTTTGTTTATGGGCTGATGTAAATTAAGACCTGTTTTTCTGGTGTTGTTTGCACTATCTGATATATCAAGAAAGTAACGGCTGCAGATTAGGGTCCATAAGGACATGGAAGGCAAGGCATAGGTCCCTTCTCAAAAGACTATATAGCATGGAATACAGGGGTACTAGTTCCAGCCTTTCTTGATACTAAGATTTTTGAGTGGCAAGATCCCTTTTGTTGGGAACCTCTGTTTTGAGTTTTTTGATGCGTCTTATGAGATACATGCCATAGGGTGCATTGTATTATATACTGGGACTAACCAGTATAGAATACAGGGAACAATAACTTCACTGGTTTTAAAAGAGATACCCTTTGTACTTAATTTTGAAGCATAAAAGGATTTTCTGACTGTAGCTGCTACATGGTGATCAAAGAAGAGGGAGCCATCAACTAAGGTACCCAAGTCCTTTATCACAGACTCATTTGAGAGAGGGAGGTGTCATTGATAAAGGTGGAGGTAGGGATTTGTAGTTTTCTAAAGCAGATGATACTTTACTTCTTAGCATTTAGTCTGAATTCTTTTTAGTGCATCAGAAGTTAACACTTGCTAGTTCAGTTTGAAGAGAGTTGATTTAACTACCACACCCACCTTACAATTATTAGTGAACTTATATAGAGATCCTTGTTGTCAGTGTTTGGGTTAGAGAAATAAATGCTAAAAGGGAGGGGGTCTAGTAATGAACCCTGGGGAATATCACTGGTTATCTTTTCCTTGACTGAGGAGGCATCACCAACTCTGACAACATGTGCTCTTACCTCGACTCAGTTTAGAATCCATCTTACCGCGTAGGGATCAATGTTTAGGGCCATTAGAGTATTAACAATTTTACTATATGCTATGATATCAAGTGTCTTTACCAGATTCAAGAAGGCTTGGTGAACAGTCCACTGTCCCCTACCTGGGTGACTTTTTGAAGGACATAAACTTAAGCAGGAATGGCCTGCACTTAACAAATCTAAATTGCTATAGGTCAAGCCTTATCAAATTTTTAATATCCTGGTTTATGAGGTCAGTAATGATACATTCCAAGGCTTTACAAATATGACTAGAAATGCTAAAACATCTATAGTTTCCCAGGTCAGGGTAGGGCCACCCTTATGGAGGGGCATAACAACCACAGTGCCACATGACTCATGAATAATATCTCAAAGCAAGGCTTAGGTCATACAGCTATATGAGAGGATCAACAACAGCCTGCTTATACTATTTATTGGACAACCTGTTATATTATCAGGACCCATTGAAGAGGTGTTTTTAGTATGCAGAGCTTTCAGAGTGCTTTAAGGATGTGATTTTTTTAGATGGTAGAAGTGTGAAGCAGAGATGTTTGAAGCAGACATAATAGTTTCAGGGAAGCAATTTGCAGCAAAAATATTAGCTAGTATATTGGCAATATCTTTAGTATGCTGGCAATGTAGGCATGCTGAGTAACATTAGTGCCTTCAAGATGGAATGACAGAAAAAATATTTCTCTTGGAGTCATGCTTGCCTTCAGAATCTCTGTCCACATTATGCCTGTTATACAGAATTACTTTTGTAACATCTCATGCTTGTATGCTATACCAGTTTCTCTTTCTTGTGCACATTTTCATAGCCAAAGTATTGATAAGAACTTTCATAGCCACACTTTCATAGCCACGCTATTAATAAGAACTTTCATACCCACTGTATTGTTTTATGAACTTCAGAATGTGACAAAAGCAACTCATAATGGAAAGAGGAAGATTTCAGGTAGTACAGAAAAAAGCTTTAAGTCTAAAAGTTAGCACAGAGGATTAAGACTATGAACAGTCAATGAGGTTCTTGTTGTAGCCAAGAGTTTGATTCATTCAACCTTTGCCCATAGTGTGACTGAGCAAGTCATTTAATCAGACAGTGTTATAAGGAAATTAGGCTAGGCTTTTCAATACTCTGTAGTACATGCCTAGTAACTACTTATGAATTATAAAATGATTGAACCTCTGTATCACTTTTTAACTGTTTTGTCTGATAATGGTTGCTGGAATGGGAAAAAAACTCAGATTCTTCTCAATAAAATTTTCAATATTTATTATCTCCTTTATGTTTTTATAATTTATTTATTTATTTATTTATTTTATTTATTGCCGTTGGTTTACCAGGACAGTCCATTGGGCCATGAAGAACCCATTTTCAATGGAGTCCTGGGGAGAAAAGCTCCATAACAAAAGGTATTTTCAACATTTAACAGTAACAATCTTGGTATAGAGAGTTAATAATATTATGTAAACAAAATAAAACTAGAACTAATCAAATTTAGAATAGCAGTCATAACAGTTAATACATTAAGAAGAAACCTACTAGTAACAGAATAAATGTAAACATTAATACTGATTAGAGAACAAATATCATAGCTACAAAAGTAGGATATGGTATTGAAGGAGAATTAAGTAGAGTTAGTTATGTGGGATGGGAGCAAGAGCATTCCCACTGTGATGCTAGATGTAGGAAAAGAGACTTTTTGAAGGCAGAGTGGTTAGAGGTGGTGTGGATGAGTGGGGGTAGGGAGTTCCAGAGGCGAGCGAGGCTGAAGGAAAGAAGGTTTTTGCCTGGGGGATGAGTCTGTTTGTATACTTCTAGTAGATTTTGATTATCTGACCTTAGAACTCTGTTAGGTAGGTGCATTTTAAAAGCAGAGGAAAGAGAGGGACAGAGGGAAGGGTTGAGAATAAGCTTATGGGCTAGAGTTAGTTGAGTGTAAGTTAGTTGATTCGGAAGTTCTAACCATTTTAGCTTATGGAGGGAGAAACAGTGGTGAGTGGAGGACTTTTGGCTGGTGGTGAATTTTGCAATTTTGTTATAGCAGGAGGTAAGCTGTTTTTTAAACAAGGACTGAATATTAGTTAGTAGTGGGGCGCCATAGAGAAGGGATGGGATTAGGAAGGAAGTAGAGAGTGATTTTAGTGGCAGATGTGAGGTAGGCGTTCTGTCTATAAAGCATGCCAAGTTTTTGGTGTGTTTTTTTGATGTTTATTTGCAGGTGGGAGTTAAATTTAAGTAGGTTATCGATTTGGACCCCAAGTAGTTTGGTTTCTGACACTATTTCAAGAGGTGAATTGTGTTGAGTAGTAATTGAGAATGTACCCATGTTGGGAGGGATGATTTTAGAAGGAGTAAATAACATTAGTTTGGTCTTGGTAGCATTGAGAGCTAGATGATTACATAGCATCCATTGCTCTGTGGAAGAGAAAGCATATTGAGTAAGTTTTTGTAGTGTAGTGATAGAAGAGGCAGAACAGATGATAGCTGAATCATCTGCATATTGGATGATGCTAGAGAAAGGGATTGATTTGTGGAAGTCATTTATAAAGATATTGAAGAGAAGAGGACCCAGTATGGAGCCTTGAGAAACTCCCGTAGGGGTACTAAGGAAAGAGGAGGTAGCTTTTTTCCATTTTACAGCTTGACTTCTGTTAGATAGGTAGCTAGAGAACCAGTTCAAAGAGGAGGAAGATAGGTGAAGTTTGGAGAGTTTGTTTAAGAGCAGGCTATGTGAGATAGTATCGAAGGCTTTGGAGAGGTCAAGAAGTAAGGTGGAAACAATTTGTCCAGAGTCACGGGCTTTATTTACAATCTCAAGGAAGGAGAGGAGGGCTGTCATGGTGCTATGATTAGCTCTGAAACCGTGCTGTGTGGGAGTTATAAGATGGTTGTCTAGGAGGTGAGGAAGGAGCTGAAGTTGGACACATTTTTCTAAGAGTTTAGAAATGGGGGACAGGATGGCTATGGGGCGGAAATTAGTAATGTTATTATTGTTACCACCTTTATGTAGAGGTATAATAAAGGCTTGTTTCCAGATTTGGGGAACTGTGTATTCTTGTAGGGAGCGGTTAATTAAAATGGTAATGGGGTAGGCAAGAGTTTCAGCAGCTATACTGAGAAAGTAAGAAGGGATATTATCAGGAGCATTGGTACATGGTTTCAATTTCTGAAGGAGTTTCTTTATAGTGGATGTTGGTATGGGATTTAATGAGAAGAGGGGGCAGTCAGGAGGGGGGGAGGATTTTGGGGAGGTGGAGATGAGGATAGAGATTGTGTAAAAGAGGGGGTAGAGGAGTTAGTGGGTGGGGAGTAGGGTATAGAAGTAGAGATAGTGGGGGTGGAAGAGGGGGTATTAGATACTAGAGAGGTGTTGGAGAATGAGGAGGTCAATTTGGAGATTGAGTCAATAAAGAAAGAATTGAATTGAGTGGCTAAATCATGTTCTGGAGCATTTGGGTCTGGGGTAGGACTATCAGGTTTGCTGGGGTGGAGGAGAGTAGAGATCCCTTTCCAGAATTTTTGAGGGTTGTTTTTATTTTGGTTTTGGAGTGTAGAGAAGTAGTTTTGATGATCAGAAGTAATGAGTTTCTTTACTTTATTTCGGAGCATTTTATATTCGTTAAGGAGTGGTGCTGTCTTGTGTTTTTGGTAGCGTGCCCAGACTTTGTCTCTTTGTCTCATGATAGCAAGAGTAGTTTTGGAGAGCCATAGGGCTGATTTAGTTTTTATTCTTTTAGTCCGTAAGGGAGCTTGGGAGTCGAGTAATTTTAAGAAAGTTGAGTTGAAGTATGAGACTGCATTGTCAAGAGATAGTGTTTTTAGACAGTTCCAATTAATTGCTTGTAGTGAGTTTGAAAAAATTAATGGGTCAAAGTTTTTATGGTCACGGATTGTAATGTGGTTATGAGTCTGCTGAACGATAGTGGGAAGCCGGTGGGTAAAGGAGGGTAAGTGGTCACCAAGTGGATCGGGAAGAGTGCCACTGTTGGTGAAGTAGTGAGGGTGGGAGACTAGAATCCAATCCAATATACTCCCATTGGAGGGGTTTTTGGCAGGGTGGGTTACCAAAGGGATCACTTGTGAGAAATTGTAGAGGTTGATGTTAGTGGGGTTTGTAGGAGACTGTATAAGGGCCCAGTCAATATTTACATCTATTACTATTCAATGTATCATGAAGTACTTAGTCATAACACTGACAAAATGAATTTTTCTTGCCATAGTTTCCTTGATATTTGCATCTCTGATAATAATCCAGAGTTTATTGAAGATTTCAGTACATTTTCACAAAATTGCAAAATTATGCAAAAAACAAAATTCTTCACCAAAGTATTCACATTAATGAACAGGTTGAAAGAGTATTGCATGCTGTAAGAAATACTACAAAACCATGTTATCATTTCCAAAGCAGACAATTATCTATTCTGCTTGAGTATAGATGCACTAGTGAAAATGTGAAATGTGCAATTAGCTTGACAGAAAGCCGAACAAAAATGTGTATCATTTCATAATAAGCCATGGCACAATCTATCCTGTGACCAATACAGACTATCAGAATCTGGAATCCATCTTATCTTGGAACAACATGAAGCTGTTGTCATTGGCCAAATACACTGAAGCTCTACATTGTTGAGACTAAAGAAAGACTGAGAGTTAAATGTAAAGCATGGGGTTATGTACAACTAGACGCATCAACTGAGAACAATGTTTCTGAAAGATTACCTTTTATAGAAAGTCTGAACCATAAATTGTTGCAGTTGCAAAGCCAAGAGACTGTTGCTAAGATGTTCACTCATCCTGATAATACTGTATCAGCAAATGCTCATGTATAATAATGGACAGTGCTATTGTATGAGATGATGGCCATTTACTGGATTGGACCGTTGTACCTGTTCTGACATCATCTTATTCTACTATTGACTATATAATAAGACTTGGTAGACCAATAAAATATCAATACAAGATTGTTTTGATATGTGATATTAAAGACTGAGTTCTGTAGCTGCTATTTAATGATTGCAAATTATTACCATTTCACCTATGTTTCTCTATGCATGTATTTTACATGAGTGTAAATCACTATGTACAATCTTTGCATAAATGTTAAGCATTTGACGTAATGAGAATGGATGTAATATATGGTACAGTGAGCATGTGCAAGCATATATGTGGGTTGTCACATGGTAAAGACTTGCTTGTATTTACTGCTATGGTAGCAAAGTGTCTGGTTGCTCGCTTACTGACTTCTGAAAGATTGCAGCTGGTCATCAAGCAGGTAATAGGATCATAAGATCATAGGAGATTGCTAGGTTAATGGCTCTGGGGCCCTTACAAGCCTAGCTAAGAGTTTATCCCCAATAAAAAACCTCAAGACAGAACCTGCCACCCGTGTCAGTGAGGGACACAGGTGGAGCACCTGGGAAAAATTTGTGGTTACCCATCCACTCATCAAGGTTGTGCTTGAAGAGGGTCAGTGAAGTACTTTGTTTGATGTGTATGGGTAGTCTATTCCAGAGATGTGGCAGCCTCTGGGAGACAAACCTGCCTCTCCAGCAGGTTTTGTTAATGTCACATATTGGATTTAAGCCTTTTGATCGGACATTACATGAGGAGTTCCAATAGTATTACCACTGCTGACTGGTTAAAGAAAGACTTTGTGTTTGGTATGGACGCTCGTGTGGGCTCAAAACATACGGAAGGGGAGCCCTATCTTGTTAAACTTGATAAATTAAAAGTTTTAATGACTAAGTTTAAAATTTTAAACATAGAGAATGCATATTTGAGAGAATGTATGAAAAAAGAAATTGTCCCTAAAGGACTACGAATATGCAAGTATCCAAATAATGTTTCACTTGGATCTATTTTCCACACTAGCTTATTAAAAGTTTTTAACCAGTGTGGTTAGATATTGTTAAATTAATAATTGAAGAAAATGAAAGGAAGTTAGTATGTTTAGGTCAAGAGATAGATGAGCTGGATGTTTGCATCAAGGGTGACTTAATACATGGAATAAGAGAGGAAAGGAATAAATACTATAAAATAAGGCAAGATATTGATGGAAAATGTAAGCAAGTCATGCAACGGAAGTTAGGTAAATTAAATAGGGACATTTTAGAATATGAAACTGGCAATAATTATCCCAAACCTATTGTTTCTAAGTGGGATACAAATGGTAATAACAGAAAATGGAACAAATTTGATACCACTAACAAGGATTGTAGGAATGATTATCAATATGAGCAGGAGTTCCCCCCACTAGAAAGGAAAACAGATGAAGAATATAGGCCTCAAAACAAAAAGGGAAATTTTTATATGAGGGGGGGGGGGAGAAGGGGGAGGGGGAGGTTTTAATTAACAGCCCCTCTGCCATAACTACTGTGTTGGATGTGGATGACATTAATACTGATTATGTCAAACACACATATAAAGATTTTTCTATTTATAATTATGGCAATTTTAGTATAAATGAAAACCATTTTAACCTACTTAGTAAGGGATTCAAGTTTATACCCTGTAATAAGGGTGACACAGCCACCACGATTTTAGATACAAAGCTATTTATAAGGAAAATTAATTTAAGTGTTTTAGCTTCAAAACATGGCAAAGAGAATGGTAACAATAGAATAGGATTGAGAAGGAAATCTACTTACAATCCACCGTTATTACCACAGTTAAGGAATTTTGAAAAAATTCTGGAAGAAGAGATCAGACTCACACAAACTAAGAATAAATATAGATATAATAATAATTTGAAGAAGGGGGAGAAAGAGGCGTTAGTAGAATTAATGAATAATGCTTCTATCAGAGTAATGAAGCCAGACAAGGGTGGGGGGATTGTAATAATGGACAATATTATTTATGAAGGAAAGATGAATATGATTCTTAGGGACGAACAGAAGTATACAGTTGTTTCAAGGAATGAGGTAAATTTAGCCTACCAACGTATAGACAACATGTTAAAAGATTACATGTTTGAAGGTGTAATAAATCTGGAACTATATAAATTTCTCACTGTAGTTAAACCTAGAATAGCTACAATGTTCGGAATCCCGAAAGTCCATAAAAATTGGTTAGACCCACCCTTGAGACCCATAGTTACAGCTGAAGGGTCAAAAACAACACCTCTAGCGAAATATGTTGACATTACAACAAAACACATATGGACAAATAATAAGACTATTTTAAAAGACTCGTGGGATTTTTTAAAACAACTTTCCACTGATTATTTTAAAGAGGATCTTCTCTTTATCACCATAGATATTGTGGATTTATTTTCAAGCATACCACATAATAGTGGTATGGAAATGTTTGAAGAATGTATATTCCAGGACAACACTATGACACAGGATGAGAAAATACTTTCAGTAGCCCTTATGGACACTATATTAAGATATAATTTCTTATTATTTGATGGAGAATATTTCCAGCAGAAAGCAGGAGTGTCCATGGGGGCGGCGTGTGCACCCACATACGCCAACATAGTGTTGTCCAAATGGGAAGAAAAATTTGTGTTGAATTCTGAATTTAGTAAGGAATGGCTTTTGTTCAGAAGATTTCTTGACGACATAGTCATTTTTTGGACTGGGGGACAGGAAAATTTACAGAATTTATGGAATATATGAGTCACACTACCAACTTTCTCAAATTTACTTATAATATCAGTTCGGAGGTGTTGCAATATTTAGGCAATATTTAGATATAGAAATAGTTAAGAATGAAGAACAACAAAATTTTGTATCTAGGGTGTATAGAAAGGACACCTATTGCAACTCTTATTTACATTTCGACAGTGCTCATCCCCTACACTGTAAAAGAAACATAGTAAAGGGACAATTCGTGAGGGGATCGAGAATGACTAGTCTAAGTAATGATTTTGAAAAGGAGTGCAATAAACTGGAGAAAATGTTCACAGAAAGAGGTTACCCTAAGAATTTTGTGGCCAACATAAGAAGAGAAGTGGAAATAGGCAGGGCAGAGAGATTTAAACCCATTATAGGAATGAATGAATTTAAGACATTCCGAGAAGAACACAATAAACTGAGAATTATGGAAGAACAGTTTCAAAGAAATTTAATTGTGGAATATAATATACAGAATTTTAACTTGGGAAATATATTACAAAAAGAATGGGATAAATTCGCAGCCCTGACTGATATAGAGGAAATTAATAACATTAAACCTAAAATAATTTATAGAAACTCTAGAAGTCTAAAGAATATGTTGGAGAAAAAGAAGAAAAGTACAACATATATGAATAATAACAAAAAAGTTGGAACCTTTAGATGTGGGCGGTGTAACCAATGTTCCTATATTAGTGACAAGAGTGAAATCTTTTTAGTAAGCAGAGACATTTTAATCAAAAGTAATGGTTACTATAACTGCGACACAAAAGGAGTGGTATATTTGGTAACCTGTGATAAATGTCCTTCCTACTACGTAGGAAAAACTGAAAGTGAGTTAAAGAAAAGAATGTATGAACATGCTTATGACATTCAAAAGGAAAAAGAGACAAATGCACTCTTTAAACATAGCAGGGATTGTGTGGGTTGTAAATTTCATTTTTTTGTTCTCCAACAAGTTAAAAGAGACGTCAGGGGAGGTATATGGGAAGAGATTCTGGAAAGTAAAGAATTGTGGTGGCAGGTGTACCTTGAGGCAGGAAAAAAGCCAGGTTTAAATGATTTTTTAAGTATAGTCTCTTTATTGAAGATTAAAACAAATAAAATATAGATGCAGTATATGTTTTTTTACAGTAGAGGGTGTAATAAACTAGATTTATTTAGTAGATTTTAATATAAGCACACGCACTTTTGTAAATAAATAATTTATATTTTTATTAACTATTTAACTGTATTTATGAAATTGTGATATATTTATTTACTAATTTTTATGTATGATTCATTGACGTGGTTAAAGTTTTTAATACATGTACACAGTGTAATAGGGATTTTAATTAATATTCATGAGGCTGAGATCATGGCTGATTCGCATATTTGAAAGTGTTATTCCAAGATTAATTGGTCAACATGATAAAGAATGCCAGTATATAAATGGTTAATTAATTTTAAAGTGTTGTCTGAGGAAGTCCATTTGTTTTGGATGAAAACGCATGGGAGTATCAGTGTTTGAAAAGCGTTAATGTTTTTGTTCGTACTGTGTCATTAAAGCCTTTTGACAGAAGTATCGGAAGTATTGGGAGTTCTTTTTGGCTGTTTGCACTCTTCTTTGGACTTATCCACTTAAAGAAATCCCAAACCCCTCCAAGCTACACGCTCTAGGGGCCTAAACCTTGTCACCACAATAAACAGAACATGCCAGAGGGATAGATTCCGGTCCCAGAGACTTCCCATACTCTGGAATAAACTACCTATCTATATCAATCAAAGCTCCTCATTAACACTCTTCAAGAAAAATCTTGATGATTGGATGGGAAATAGGAAATTCCCCCCGGGGATCACCTCTGTGGCTCTGCTCGACAGTGGCACCGGAAAATAATTTTCTTGGGTGGCAAAAGTCAGGGTACCTTTTTGGCTGGGGTTGTATAGGCCCCAGGTATGATAGCATAATACCTACCTATGAACCTATGAACCTATGCAATACCTTTGCTTATGAGATGAACCAAGTAAAAGGCTTTTCTGACCACTGCCGCTACATGGTGGCCAAATGTGAGATTGTTGTCAACTTGTGTACCCAGGTCTCTCACCACAGGTTGTGTGCTTAGGGTGTCATCGTTAATGTGGTAATCAGTAGGGACCGTGTTTTTGCATTTTTTTTAATTTAAGTTAAGGCCATGACTTTGGCACCAGTCATTTGTTGCTGTGAGACCCTCTTGAAGTATGTTAACATCATTTGGGGAGTCAATGACATCACCCAACTTACAGTTGTCCACAAAATTGGTCAGCCACAGGCCTTTTGTCTTTGCCTGGACCTCTGAGAAGTAGATGCCAAACAATAGGGGTCCCAGAAAAGATCCCTGGGGGACACCACTAGTGACAGGTTTGCTGTTGGAGGTGGTGGCACCTAGTTTGACCCTGTGGGTTCTATCAGTGGACCAGTTGGCCACCCACCTGATGAGATAAGAGATTTATGCCAAACTGTTTTAGCATTTCTATGATGCCTGAGTGGGGTATTGTGTCAAAGGCTTTGGCCAAATCAAGGTAAGCTGTATGTACTGACTTTCCCTCATCCAGTGCCTTGGTGACAGTCTCAGAAAAGTCCACCAGGTTCAACAGGCAAGATCTGCCCTTGATGAATCCGAACTGGGTGAGGTCAAGTGCTTGGAGATTGCCTATGTCCTTGTTTATGAGGTCTTAATAATATGCTCCATGGCCTTAAAGATCAGGCTTGTAAAGCTAATGGGGTGATAGTTTCCATGGTCAGCAGTGGCACCACCTTTGTGCAAAGGGATGACAATGGCAGTTCTCCACTCTGCTGGAATGAAGCCTGTACTCAGGCTATGGTTGAATAGAGTGCTCAATGGCAAGGCAAGTTCTTGCTGGAGATGTTGCAGAATACAGCCTGGGATACTATCAGGTCTCATGGAAGCTGTTTTCTTTGCTTTGGATAGGGCCTTTAGCACTTGATCTATAGAGATGTGAGGTGCAGGGCAAGTATTGTGATGTCGAATGGGCCTTTGGGGAGGATAGTGGGGGTGAAGTTTGCTCTGAACCTATCTGCTAGCAGGTTGGCTAAGTCAATTGGATCAGTGTAAATGGTACCATTAAGAACTAATTCAGAACAAACCTGGGCTATGCCATGGAGGTTACTGACATAAATGAAAAAGGCTTTGTTGTTAGCCTTTGTTTCGGAGGCTAGTTTCAATTCACAACTGGCTTTGGAGGTTTTAACTGGTGATCTAATTTGCTTGTTGAGGCTAAGTAGGGAGTTTTTCCAGTTGGAAATCTGTGCCTTTTTACCCCTGGACAACAGTTTCTTCCTTTTGTTATAAAGCCTGTTGACAGAGGATGTCCACCACATAGGCTTGTGTTTCCTTCAAGGAGTAGGGTTTAGTTCTGTTGAGTATGGCTGAGTACATGCAGTTGTACAGGTGCTTGTACACTGCACTAGCATGTTGTTCAACATATCTTTCTACATTCTCTGAGGGGGGCAGTAGTGTGAAGCTACTGATACTTTCCCTTAGAAGGTTGTAGTCAGTTTTTGAGAAGTTGTTTGGCCTGGTTACAGCTGGGGGGGGGGGTGGACAGGATAAACACTTTGAATGAGACAGACCGATGGTCTGATCTCACCAGGGAAGAAATTGCTAAAGGGGTGGTGCAGCAGTCACCCATGTTGGTGAGAACCAAGTCTAGAATGCTATCTCCCCTTGTGGGGGATGAGACAAGCTGGTCGAGTGCATCAGAACTGAAAAAGTCAAGGAATCATTCAGTGAGAGCATTAGAGCAGGAATAGTTCACTCAATTTATAGTGGGGTAGTTGAAGTCACCAAGGATCAGGGTGTTAGGAGGTACCTTGATGGATTCAAGAAGGCCCAGGTAGGAGGAGTGGGTGTCCTGAGTCATGGAGGGGATCTATAGCTGGTTATAATTTGGATGGGTGTATTGCCACTTGTCAGTTACACCTGGAGAAGTTCTAGTGCATCATGCTGGCAAACATGTCTGGAGGTGAGCTTGTCTTTAATGAAGATAGAAACTCCACCACCCTTATTCTTCCCGACCTCATTTTGGGGATGGAATGTGTGGAATGAGGTATAGCCTGGTAAGGCAGGGGTGCTCTCTGCAGCCTTGAACCAATTTTCTGTTACTGCATAGATGTCAGCATCTTCTAGTGCTAGGAGAGCCTCCAGTGAGTGCATTTTCAGGTTAAGGCTTCTAGCGTTAAGCAGCATAACCTTAAATTTGGTTTTTGACAGATCTTCTATGTTGGATGATTTGTCTGTGGGACATTGCCTAAAAAGGCATAATAAGGGAGGCAAGAGTCTTGGCCAGAATCCTGAATCCCAGGGGTGACAAGTGCAGGCCATCTCTGGCAAAGCATCGAGGCCTGTCAACCATGTAGTCCCAGGCAGACATATACTGGATCCCCTTGGAATGACACCAGAAGATAAGACAATTATTGAAGTAAATTATTTTTTGTTGGTATTGTGGTATCATTCTTGGTAAAGGAAGGATGCTACTTAGTGCTAGGGTCATACCTGCCTCAGCGAATCAGATAACACAAAAAGCTGTGCTCACACCTTGGGGTAGGCTGGCTTCAAAAGAAGGTAAACTAACCCCCGCTATGAAACCCGCTGAACAGAATCTAGACAGTGACCAGAAATTTCAAGCAAATAAATAAAAGTACTACAGTTTTGCTAACTAACTAATTCCATAAAGTAAATCTGAACCTAGAAATCAGTTGTTGACTTACTGACTCCTGAAAGATTGTACCTGGCAATTTAAACAGGTAATGTTGTGAAGCAGATCTGAACCTAATACTCCAAATAGTATAACATCTAATCACTTTTTTGTATGCAGTGAGCTGGGCAAAGACTGTTCTGTGTAACGTACAATATCCAGTTCACTGTCATAAATTACATCCTAGTACTTGCATCTTTTCCCTGGCATAAAGTAAGCATCAAGAATATTTTTTGGAAGGTTAACTGAGTAACATTAACACTTAAGGTAGGGTTTGGCATAATGGTTAAGGTCTTTATCTCACAAATATAAGGTTCAGTGTTTTATTCTGACCTCTGGTTATTGGCTAAGCATGTAATAGTCTACACATTAGCACTTATCTATTAGCCTGTTACACATCAAATGGCTTTCAAACAAAAGCAAAATGTTTCACTGAGATATTGCTTTTGTAAATTTTCAAAACTGTCATATTGTATAAATATAATTCACTCTATCAGCATGGGAAATACATCAACTATTTTGCTATTCTAGTGTGCTTCCAGAAACCTTATTTACAGTCAGTTTACTACAACTGAGAACACTTTTAGCTGATAA
Source organism: Protopterus annectens (assembly GCF_019279795.1). Classification (NCBI taxonomy): domain Eukaryota; kingdom Metazoa; phylum Chordata; order Ceratodontiformes; family Protopteridae; genus Protopterus; species Protopterus annectens. The sequence continues at coordinate 1,976,388,834 of NC_056731.1, forward strand.
AAGTAAGATACATCACAAGTTATTTCTTAGTGCATCACCACAAATTTAAAAAAAATTGCCCTACAAAGCAATTAAAAGTAAATTTTTGTTATGCAATTAATGCATGTTACCAAGTCAACCTTCCAGTGGCATTCACTGGCACTGAAACATACATACATGAGCCTCTGATATGATATATATACACACATATATATATATATATATATATATATATATATATATATATATATATATATTTACCCTATATTATACAATGACTGGCCATTAATATTCAAAAATGAGCACGCTAATTGGCCATCCCATCCAGCATGCCCATTGTAAATCCAAGATTATCCATGACCCCCCCAAAACGTGCACGCTGATTGGCCAGCGTGCCCGTTGTAAATCGAGTTATACTAATGGAAAAAAGGTCCGGTCGCCCGGACTTTTTTCCATTAGTATAACTCGTTTTTTTAAAACACTGTCTCACTATGTTAAATGGGTTTAACATAGCGAGACAGCTTTAAAATAAGCAACGGAGATCTCCGTTGCTTATTTTAAAGCTGTCTCGCCATGTTAAACCCATTTAACATAGCGAGACAGTGTTTTAAAAGCAACGGAGAAAGCAAGATCTCCGTTGCTTTTTGTTTTTCGCTATGTTAAATGAGTTTAACATGGCGAGACAGTTTAAAATAAGCAACGGACATCTCCGTTGCTTATTTTAAACTGTCTCGCTATGTTAAACTCATTTAACATAGCTAAAAAAGCAACGGAGATCTTGCTTTCTCCGTTGCTTTTGCCCACAGCTCTGATGTACTGCGCAAGCGCAGTACATCAGAACTGCCGCGGATGCCAGACATCTGCGGAAGGGCAGCAAACAGGCATTATACTATGCCATTATTTAAGAAAAGTAATAGTTTATTTTCTTAAATAATGTCATGGTATAATAGCAATAACCCACTTCTGGGTGTGGGTAATGCTAAATTTACCCACACCCAAGCGTGGTTTATTGCTATAATATTCCAATGGGAAAAGGTCCAGTTGCCCGGACTTTTTCCCATTAGTACGTCTCGTAATTTTTTTTACTTTTCTTTTTTTAAACAACACAAAAAAAAAAAAAAAAAAAAAAGGAAAACAGAAGACCTGAAATGTACGAGGGAGACTTCATTTCACTACATCAAAAGTCTCCAGGTTTCTTTCTTTATCTTCCCAATAAATTAAAAAAAGCAATGGAGATCTTCCTTTCTTCATTGCTACCTTTGCTCTCGTGGCCAAACCACACCAACCATGGGTAAATCCAGCATTACCCACACCCAGCCATGGGTTATTGCTTAAATATTATATAGTTTTGCTTGAAGATCACTTGTGCCAATCTATTCCTCAAATACAGTATTACAGCAAATGCATTGGACTTTTGATGTAGTGAAATGAAGTCCTGACTATGTCCTACTTCTTTCAGTTACCAGCCTGGATGCTGTAGCAGTCAGATGGGGAATTGGGCAGGGAGAAGAATGAAAAAGGAATGTTTATTTAACTCTTACATGAAGAAGATTGAGGAATGAGCTAGAAGTGTGAGTCTGCCACAAATTTATCCCATGAGGAGACCAGAGACCTATTTAGAGCTGTTTTCACCAAGGGTGTTGTGCAACTTGAAGGGCTGAGCTAGTCACAGGAGTGAGTGACAGCCCCAGGCCTTGTTCATTACACATTTCCTCTGGAGTGCTTATGCAGCATGAAGGATGGTGTTGTTAGTGCATTAATCAGAAATGTACTGATGGCTGCTTGCCTGGTTGGGATTGATTGGGTGGTGTTACAACAGTAAGCCTGCTAGTCAGCAGACATGGAAAACGCCCTCCTGTCTAAAAAATGAATTACATGTGCAGTGCATTTTTTTGCACACAGTTTACTAAGATAAGTGTATTCTTTCTCAAACCTAAATAAAAGTCACAATGAATTTGCATATTTAATTGCAATATCAAGTGAGAAGTAAATAAAACTGTTTGTAAAAGAAAAAAAATATATATATTTTGAGACTCTTCCTCTTGAAGCATTCCTAGCCATCCACAATAACAAGCTAACCAGATGCACTAGAAGAAATACATGGGAGAAGGTGGGTGGCCTCCCTAAAATAAACTACACTGTTCAAGCATTTGACTGTGTCAGGTGATCCAGCATATGAGAGGAGCTCCTAATGAAAACGAGTAACCACTCTCACCATTAACATAATTATAATATTTTAACTGTACATCCTTTGTCTTTAATTTAGTAACAATATGCTGTGATTTTGTTCAATACAATCTTTTTATTCAGTCACCGTTTGCTGGCTCTGATTTTTTGTTCCTGAGTGTTGGTGTTTCTTGAGCCTTGCAATTGCTACCGTGCAGGAGGTTTCTTTTTTCATGTTTAATTTAGTAAAACAAAATATTCCTAGGGGTTTGTTCTAACTGCATTAACTTTCTTGAAAACTGTAGTGTCATTAAATACACGGATCATTTCTGACATGCAAGGATTTGAACATAAGAAATGTACTTCAGAAATCAGACTCTTTGCGGATGATTCATTTTGATACTGGGTCCTTCTATTTTAGCTCCAATCACAGAAAATATTAAATAGATTACTGGAGTGGCAGGTCTCAAAGGTAAATCGTCAAAGATAAAAATTATATTTATGAACAAGTTAGCAAAAATATTTCAACTTAGAGCAGATTGGGTTACTTTATCTTGTATAAAGGACATATCAAATATGTCTGTTTATAATGGGTAATTCTATTAAGGCGGCTAAAACATTTCTTAGGGAGCCACAGTACAGGAGCTTTTTCATTAAAGATTACTAAAGGGTTTACCTTACGCTCTCTCCACTGGCAAAAATTCATTAATTCAGTATTGCATTTTACCCAAAGTAATAAATCTCTTAAAGATGCATATATTTATATATGTATATATATATATATATATATATATATATATATATATATATATATATTTGTGTGTGTATGTATATATATATTTGTGTGTGTATGTATATATATATATATATATATATATATATATATATATATATATATAGAGAGAGAGAGAGAGATTTGTGAGTGTGTATAGACACACACACACACACACACACACGCACACACACACACACACACACCTATATATATATATATATATATATATATATATATATATATATATATATATATCCACACTGGGAGCCATTATTGAATCCCCAAATGATGTCGATACTCTACAAAAGGGCCTTACAGAAACAGATGCTTGGTGCCAGAGCCATGGGGTCAAGCTCAATGCCAAGAAATGTATAGTTATCCCCTTTGGGAAAAAAAACATGTACCTATGAATTATCACACAGGTGGCAGTACACTAAACACTGAAGGTGTGATAAGAAACTTAGGGACACAGGTGAACAGTGATCTCCCCTTCAATAACCACATCACCACAAGAGTCAGGAAATCCATCTATGTGGCACACCTCATCACTAAGGGCTTTTCATCCAGAAAAAAGGAGGTCATTGCCCACTGTACTCATCCCTCATTAGACCCATTATAGAAAACAACGCCCCATTTGGTATGTACCTCTCAAGACATCTGCAACAACTGGAAAGGCCGCAGAAATACCTCACTAAAAGAATCACAGGCCCAAAGCAGATGCCCTATGCTGATCACCTTAAAAATCTCCAGCTATACTCTGTTGCATATCATCTTTTCTGAGGAGATCTTTGCTTAACATACAGGGCCATGTCAAACCCAGAGCTGTTGGGCATGCTACACTTAAAGAAATCCCAATCCCTCAGAGCCACACGCTCCAGTTATCTAAACCTTGTCATCAGAATAAACAAAACATGCTGGAGGGATAGGTTCCTGACCCAGAGACTCCCCAGACTCTGCAACAGACTGCCCATACATGTCAAGCAGAGCATCTCTTTGGCCCTTTTCAAAAGGAACCTTCATGACTGGATGGGAGAAAGGAAATTCATCCCAGGGATCATGTCAGTCGCCCTGCTAGACAGGGGTCCAAAAAAGTAAATAGTGTGGGAAGAAATAGCCAGGGAAATGTTATGGCTAGGCATATATAGGCCCTAGGGCCGATAGCCTAGTACCTACCTATGAACATATATATATATATATATATATATATATATATATATATATATATATATATATATATATATATATACATGTTGTGAAGATTGGGGAAAGATGGGTGAAAGCTGCCAGCCTAGTCAAATAGAATATAATACATAATTCTATCATCTGTAAATATTAATGTAAAATGCAGGCTTGTGTTCTTAAAAGAAATAAAACACTGTAAAATGTGAACTTCAAGATTGTAGCAACATTGCCATGCTGTAAGGAAAATTAAGCCAGGCATTTCAAATGTTCTTTGAAGTTAAAATTATCTAAATAGTGGTGCCGAAGTGGCTGAACACATTCTTTCTATTGTCTTAACTTAAGGAATAATTGCTAGAATGTACATGTGAAATGTCTTTTATTATTGTAGTTTCCTGAGCAGGTGTTAGATTTTTTAAATAATGTAGCCTTTTTGCCTGGGAATTCCAGACTAAGTGTCAAAATTATGTAATGTGCATACTGGGAAAACCTAAGTGTCAAAATGATGAAATTTGGGAGGGCCTAGCAGAGCTGTTTATTAGTGAGTTTAAAAA